>NW_026577922.1:0-365614 GCF_029407905.1 Bubalus kerabau | reverse complement strand
TCGATTCCTCAACACAAGATGAGGCCTGACTCTCCTGTCCCAACTCTGCAGGGACCCTGCCATCCGAGTTAGAAATGGAGAGGAAACCTGAGGTTCCTGTCTCAACTCGAGGTGAGGCCCTCTTCCATTGCACCAAACACAGATGAGTCGCGAGAGGCCCCTCCCAACTCCACAGTATCCCTGAATTCTCAGAGGCACATTGAGAATCTACCTGAGGTCACCGGCACAAGTCAAGGGAACCCAGGGTTTCCTGCTGCGACCCGAGAAAGACCTTGAGAGTCCTTCAGCGCGTCTTGAGGCCCGATTCCCCTACCATGACTCGAGAGCAAAGGCCCGCTCCCCATCGCCATGCGCATGGAGACCTGACTTCCCTGACGCCTGAAGAGAGTCTCCCTGAGCTCCCCGTCGTACCTCTTCGGAAACCCCATTCAGGCACCGCAGCTCGAGAAAACCCACGATACGCCCCCGTCATCACGAGATGAGGGACTTCTTTCCTGCCTGGCATGGAGAGCAAAACCGAGTCCTCTCTCCAGACTCCACAGGAGGCTTGACTCTCTTTAGGCCTCTCAGTTGGCTCCAAGAGATACCTGTCAGGACTTGAAGGGAGAGCAGAGTCCTTTGCTTCCCCTCGAGATGAGGCCTGACTCCCCGTGTGAGTCTGGAATGCAACCCCGAGTTCCTGTCACACCTGGAGAGGAAAACTCGGTCCTGGACACAAGCCTAGATGAGGTCTATTTTGCACTGCAGTTACTAGAGCGCAATCGCCAGCTCTCCCTCGCAAATCGAATTGAAGATTGGACTTCCCTGGGCCAATACAATTGGAAGCCTGAATTCGACATCGTAACTCGAGAATCCCGCCGAAACTCGAGAAAATCCACGTGGTTCCCCCATCAGCGCTAGATGAGGCCCTTGCCCGCTACAGCGACTCAAGAGAAGTCCCACGTTCTGTCTTGAAGTGCGAAACGGTACTTGGCACCCTTGATGCAATCTCAAAATTCCCCGACATACCGGTCTCACTCGAAAGGAACACCGAGGTTCCCGGAACCACTTCATTTGAGCTCCTTCTGCCCTCATGATCGCGACAGGAGTGTTGATTCCCCTGCTATGTCTGGAAGGCGTTCCCGACCTTTCCAGCGCGCCTAAGGATGAGGCAGGTCTCAGGAGGAAATTCGAGACATAGCCTCGTGGGTGGTGCCACAAGCCGAAAGACCCCGATTTCCCGGTCTACTCTTGATAAGAACGCGATGCCCTGACACCTTTACGAAGGAAAACCTGTGGATGAAAGCACAACACGAAGGGGCACTGACACCCCCGTTTATCATCCAGAAAAACCCGCAGGTTACAAACACAGTTCAACAAGTGGTCTGTCACCCCATGAACAACTCGAGAGGCAAGTGGAGTTCCATTCCTCCACACAAGGCGAGACCTGATTTTCTGTACCAACTCTGCAGGGAAACTGCGATCCGAGTCAGTACCGGCGCAAGGAAACCCAGGAGAGGAAACATGAGGTTCCTGCCTCCACTCGAGATGAGGCTCTCATCCATTGCACCAAACCCAGTGGAGTCCAGAGAGGCTCCTCCCAACTCCACAGTACCCCTGACTTCTCAGAGGCACCCGGAGAAGCTCCATGAGGTCACCGGCACATGTCGAGGGAACCCAGGGTTTCCTGCCACAATGCGAAAAAGACCTCGAGAGTCCTACTTCAACGTGTCTTGAAGCCCGAATCTGCTTCCATGGCTCTATAGAAATGACACGCACCCCCTCGCCATGCACATGGAGACCTGACTTCCCTGGCGCCATAAGAGAGGCTCCCTGAGCTCCCTGTTGTACCTGGTGAGAAACCCCACACTGACGCCGCAGCTTGAGAAAACCCACCATACGCCCCTGTCATCGCGAGATGAGGGCCTTCTTTTCCTGCATGGCCTGGAGAGGAATCCCGAATCCTCTTTTCAAACTCCACAGGAGGCTTGACTCCCTTTAGGCCACTTAGTGGGCTCCAAGAGATACCCATCGCGACTCGAGAGGAGAATGGAGTCCTTTGCTTCCCCTCGAGACAAGGCCTGACTCACCAGGTGGGTCTGGAATGCAACCCCGAGATCCCTGTCTCCCCTGGAGAGGAACATTAGGTCCTGGAAACAAGCCTAGATGAGGTCTCTTTTGCCCTTCTGTAACTCGAGAGCAATCCCCCGCTCTCCCTGACAACTCGAATGGAAGATTGGACTTCCCTGGGCCAACACAAGAGGAAGCCTGAATTCCCCTTCGTAACTCGAGAATCCCACCGCAAATCGAGAAAAAGCACTTGGTTCCCTCGTCATCACAAGATGAGGCCCTTGCCCGCTACAGCTTCTCAAGAAAAGTCCCACGTTCCGTCTTGAAGTGCGAAACGATACTTGACACCCTTGATGTGACCCCAAAAGTTCCCCGAAATATCGGTCTCACTCGAGGTGAACACCGAGGTTCCCGGCACCAGTTTATCTGAGCCCCTTCTCCCCTCCTGTTCGTGATAGGAGGGTCACTTCCCCTGCTTTGTTTGTAAGGGGTTCCCGACCTTCACGGGGCACTTCAGGATGAGGCCGGTCTCACGAGGAAATTCGAGACGTAGCTCGCGGGTGGTGCCACATGCCAAAAGACTATGATTTCCCTGTACACTCTTCATAAGAACCCGATGCCTGGACACCTCTTCGAAGGCAACCCTGTGGATGAAGGCACAACACAAAGGGGCACTGACACCCTCGTGCATCGTCCGGAAAAACCCGCAGGTTCCACATACAGCTCAACAAGTGGCTTGTCACCCCTGAAGAACTCGAGAGGCAAGTGGGGTTTCATTCCTCTACACAAGACGAGGCCTGACTCTCCTGTCCCAACTCTGCAGGGACTTTGCGAGGCGAATCAGACCAGCGCCAGTGAAGTCACGAGAAGAACGCTGAGGTTCCTGCCTCCACTCGAGATTAGGACCTCTTCCATTGCACGAAAACCAGTGGAGTCCCGAGAGACGCGTCCCAGCTCCACAGTATCCCTGACTTCTCAGAGGCACCCTGAGAAGCTCCCTGAGGTCACCAGCACAATTCGTGTGAACCCAGGGTTTACTGCGGCCACCATAGAAAGAACTCAAGAGTCCTTCTTCAACGCATTTTGAGGCCTGATTCCCCTACCATGACTCGAGGGCAATGACGCGCTCCCTCTGCTACACTCATGAAGCCCTGACTTCCCTGGCGCCACACGAGAGGCTCCCTGAGCTCCCCGTCATACCTCGTGAGAAACCCCACACTGGCGCCGCAGATAGACAAAACCCACGAGACGCCCCCGTTTTCGCGACATGACGGCCTTCTTTTCTAGCATGGCCTGGAGATCAATCCCGAGTCCTCTCTCCAAACTCCACAGTAGGCTTGACTCCCTTTTGGTCACTCAGTGGACTCCAAGACATACCCGTCGCGAGTCGAGAGGAGAGTGGAGTCTTTTCCTTCCCCACAAGGCGAGGCCTGACTCCTCGGGTGAGTCTGATATGCGAACCGGAGATCCCTGTCGCCCCTGGAGAGAAACATTAGGTCCTGGACACAAGCCTAGATGAGGTCTCTTTTTTCCTGCAGTGACTCGAGAGCAATCCCCAACTCTCCCTCGCAACTCAAATGGAAGACTGGACTTCCCAGGGCCAACAGAAGAGGAAGCCTGAATTTCCCGTTGTAACTCAAGAATCCCGCCACAACTCGAGAAAAACCACATCGTTCCCTATTCATCGCAAGATGCGGCCATTGCCGCTACAGCGTCTCAAAAGAAGTCTTACGTTCCATCTTGAAGTGCGATACGGTACTTGGCACCTTTGATGCGACCCCAAAAGTTCCCCAACACACTGGTCTCACTGGAGGGGAACACCGAGGTTCCCGGCATCACCTCATCTGTGCCCCTTCTCCCCTCCTGATCGAGACAGGAGGGTCGATTCCCCTGCTTTGTCTGCAAGGGGTTCCGACCTTCGCAGCGCACCTCAGGATGAGGCCGGTCTCACGAGGAAATTCGAGACGAACCACGTGGGTGGTGCCACATGCCGAACGCCCCCGATGCCCCGGTCCGCTCTTGAGAAGGCCCTGAGGCCCGGACCCCTCTTCGAAGGCAACCCTGTGGGTGAAGGCACAACACGAAGGGGTACTGACATCCCCATGCATAGTATGGAAAAACACGCAGATTCCAAACACAGATTGACAAGTGTCCTGTCATCCCTTGAAGAACTAGAGAGGCATGCGGAGTTCCTTTCCTCCACACAAGAGAAGGCCTGACTCTCCTTTCCCAACTCTGCAGGGACCGTGCGATCGGAGTCAGAAATGTAGATGAAACCTGACGTTCCTGCATCAACTCGAAATGAGGCCCTGTTCCATTGTGCCATACCCAGTGGAGTTCCGAGAGGCCCCTCCCAAATCCACAGTATCCCTGATTCTCAGAGGCACCCTCAGAAGTTCTCTGCGGTCACTGGCACAAGTCGAGTGAACCCAGGGTTTCCTGCTGCATTCTGAGCAAGACCTCGAGAGACCTTCTTTACCGCATCTTGAGGCCCGATACCCTACCATGACTGGAGAGCAATGACGCATTCCCCTCGCCACGCCCATTGAAACCTAACTTCCCTGGCGCCACACGAGAGGCTCCCTGCGCTCCCCGTCCTACCTCATGAAAACCCCACACTGGCACCGCCGCTCGAGAAAACTCACGAGACGCCCCCATCATCGTAAGATGAGGGCCTTCTTTTCCTACATGACCTAGAGAGCAATCCCGAGTCCACTCTCCAAACTCCACTGGAGGCCTGACTCCCTTTAGGCCACTCAGTAGCCTCCAAGAGATACACGTCGCTACTCTAGAGGAGAGCGGAGTCCGTTGCTTCCCCTCGAGCAGAGGCCTGACTACTTGGGTGAGTCTGGAATGGGATCCCGAGATCCGTGTCGCCCCTGTAGAGGAAAACTCGGTCCTGGACACAAGCCTAAATGAGGTCTTTTTTGTCCTGCATTGACTCAAGTTCAATCCCCAGCTCTCCCTCCCAACTCGAATGGATGATTGGACTTCCCTGGGCCAACACAAGAGGAAGCCTGTATTCCCCGTTGTAATTCGAGAATCCCGCGGCAACTGGAGAAAAACAACGTGGCTCCTCCGTCATCGAAATATGAGGCCCCTGTCAGCTATAGCGTCTCCAGGGAAGTCCCATGTTCCGTCTTGAAGTGTGAAACGGTAGTTGGCACCCTTGATGCGACCCCCAAATTTCCCTGACACCCCGGTCTCACTCGAGGAGAACATGGAGGTTCCCAGCACCGCTTCAGCTGAGCCTCTTCTCCCCTCCTGATGGCGACAGGAGGGTCGATTCCCCTGCTTTGTCTGGAAGGGGTTCCCAGACTTCCCGGCGAACCTCAGGATGAGGCCAGTCTCACGAGGGAAGTCGAGACGTAGCCTCGTGGGTTGTGCCACATGCCGAAAGACCCCGATTTCCTGGTCCACTATTGATAAGATCCCGATGCCTGGTCACCTCTTCGAAGGTAACCCTGTGGATGAAGGCACAACACGAAGGGGCACTGACACCCCTCTGCATCGTCCCCCAAAACCGCAGGTTCCACATACAACTCGACAGGTGGCCTGTCATCCCATGAACAACTCGAGAGGCAAGCGGAGTTCCATTACTCCACACAAGACGAGGTCTGACTCTCCTGTCCCAACTCTGCAGGGACCCTGCTATCCGAGTCAGAAATGGAGAGGAACCCTGACGTTACTGCCTCAATCCGAGATTAGGTCCTCTTCAATTGCACCAGTCCCTGTGATGTCCCGAGAAGCCCCTCTCAACTCCACAGTATCCCTGACTTCTCAGAGGAACCCCGCTAAGCTCCCTGAGGTCATGGGCACAAGTCGAGGGAACCCAGGGTTTCCTGCCACACCCCGAGAAAGACCTCGAGAGTTCTTCTTCGAAGCGTCTTGAGGCTTGATTCCCCTACCATGACTCGAGAGCAATGAGGCGCTCCCCCACGCCACGTCCATGGAGACCTGACTTCCGTGGCACCACAGGAGTCTCCCTGAGCTCCCCGTCCTATCTCGTGAGAAACCCCAACCAGGCACTGCACCTTGAGAAAACCCACGAGACGCCCCCGTCATCGCGAGATGAGGGCCTTCTTTTCCTGCATGGCCTAGAGAGCAATCCCGAGTCCTCTGTCCAAACTCCACAGGAGGATTAACTCCATTTAGGCCACTCTTGGGCTCCAAGGGATACCCGTCGCGACTCGAGAGGAGAGCGGAGTCCATTCATTCCCTTCGAGACGAGGCCTGACTCCCCGGGTGAGTCTGGAATGCAACCCCGAGATCCCTGTCGCCCCTGGAGAGAAAAACTCGGTCCTGGACACAAACCTAGATGAGCTCTATTTTGCCCTGCAGTGACTCGAGAGCAATCTCCAGCTCTCACTTGCAACTCGAATGGAAGATTGGACTTCCCTGGGCCAACACAAGAAGAAACCTGTATTCCCCATCGTAACTCAAGAATCCTGCCGCAACTCGAGAAAAAACACGTGGGTCCCCCGTCAGCGCTAGATGAGGCCCTTGCCCACTACAGCGTCTAAAGAGAAGTCCCAGGTTCCGTCTTGAAGTGCGAAACGGTACTTGGCACCCTTGATGCAACCAGAAAAGTTACCCGACTTTCACTCAAGGAGAGCACCGAGGTTCCCGGCACTACTTCATCTGAGCCCTTTCTCTCCTCCTGATCCCGAAAGGAGGGTCGATTCCCCTGCTTTGTTTGGAAAGGGTTCCCGTACTTTCCTGCGCGCCTCAGGATGAGGCCGGTCTCACGAGGAAATTCGAGACGTAGCCTCGTGGGTGGTGCAACATGCTGAAAGAACCCAATTTCCCAGTCCGCACTTGAGGAGAACCCGATGCCCGGACACCTCTTCGAAGGCAACCCTGTGGATGAAGGCACAACAGGAAGGAGCACTGACGCCCCCGTGCATCTCCGAAAAACCCGCAGGTTCCACACACATCACGAAAAGTGGTGTCATCCTTTAACAACTTGAGATGTAAGCTGAGTTCCATTCCTCCGCAGAACACGAGACCTGACACTCCTGAGCAAACTCAACAGGGACCCTGCGATCTGAGTCAGATCCGGCCTCCAGGAAGTCAGGAGCAGAACCCTGAGGTTCCTGCCTCAACTCGAGATGAGGCCCACTTCCATTGCACCAAACCCAGAGGAGTCCCGAGAGGCCTCTCCCAAATCCAGAGTATCCCTGACTTCTCAGAGGCACCCTGAGACGCTCCCTGAGGTCACCGGCACAAGTCAAGGGAACCCAGGGTTTCCTGCCGCAACCCTAGAAAGACATCGAGAGTTCTTTTTCTACCCGTCATGAGGCCCGATTCCCGTACCCTGACTTGAGAGCAATGACGCGCTCCCACTTGCCCCGCCAATGGAGACCTGACTTCCCTGTTGCCACACGAGAGGCTACCTGAACTCCCCGTCGTACCTCGTAAGAAACCCCACACTGGCGCCGCAGCTCGAGAAAACCCACGAGACGCCCCCGTCATCTCGAGATGTGGGCCTTCTTTTCCTGCATGGCCTGGAGAGCAATCCCGAGTCCTCTCTCCAAACTGAAGAGGAGGGTTGACTCCCTTTAGACCACTCAGTGGGCTCCAAGAGATACGCGTCACTACTCGAGAGGAGAGCCGAGTCCTTTGCTTCCCCTCGAGACGAGGCCTAACTCCCTGGGTGAGTCTGTAATGCAAACCCGAGATCCCTGTCGCCCTTGGAGAGGATCATTGGGTCCTGAACACAAGGCTAGATGAGGTCGCTTTTGCCCTGCAGTAACTCGAGAGCACTCCCCAGCTTTCCCTCGCAACCCGAATGGAATATTGGACCTCCCTGGGCCAACACAAGAGGAAGCCTGAATTCCCAGTAGTAATTCGAGAATTCCGCCTCAACTTGAGAAAAACCACGTGGTTTCCCCTTCATTGCAAGATGAGGCCCTTGCCCGCTCCAGCGTCTCAAGAGTAGTCCCACGTTCTGTCTTCAAGTGCGAAATGATATTTGGCACCCTTAATGCTACCCCAAAAGTTCCCCGACATACGGGTCGCACTCGAGGGGAACACCGAGGTTCCTGGCACCACTTCATCTGAGCCCCTTCTCCCCTCCTGATCGCGAAAGGAGGGTCGATTCCCCTGCTTTGTCTGCAAGGGGTTCCCGACCTTCTCCACGCACCTCAGATGAGGCTGTCTCACGAGGAAATTCGAGACGTAGCCTCGATGGTGGTGCCACATGCCGAAAGACCGCGATTTCCCGATCCGCTCTTGATAAGAACGCGATGCCCAGACACCTATTCAAAGATAGTGTGGATGAATGCACAACACGAAGGGGCACTGACACCCCCGTGCATCGTCCAGAAAAGACCGCAGGTTACTCATACAGCTGAACAAGTTCCTGTCACCCAGTGAACAACTCGAGAGGCAAGCGGAGGTCCATTCCTGCACACAAGACAAGGCCTGACTCACCTCTCCCAACTATGCAGGGGGCTGTGATCGGAATCAGAAATGGAGAGGAACCCTGAGGTTCCTGCCTCCCCTCGAGATGAGGCCCCCTTCCATTTCACCAAACCCAGTGGAGTCCCGAGAGGTCTTTCCCAACTCCACAGTATCCCTGACTTCTCAGAGGCACCCGGAGAATCTCCCTGAGGTCACCGGCACAAGTCGAGGGAACTCAGGTATTCTTGCCAAGACCCGAGAGAGATCTTGAGAGTCCTTCTTCAACGCATCTAGAGGCCTGATTCCCCTACCATGACTCGAGAGCAATGACGCGCTCCCCCTTGCCACACGCATCGAGACCTAACTTCCCTGGCGCCACACAAGAGGCTCCCTGAGCTCCCCGTCGTACCTCCTGAGAAACCAACACAGGCGCTGCAGCTCGGTAAAACCACTGAGACCCCCCCCCCCGTCATCGTGAGATGAGGGCCTTCTTTTCCTGCATGTCCTGGAGTGCAATCCCGAGTCCTCTCTCCAAACTCCAGAGGAGGCTTGACTCCCTTTAGTCCACTCAGTGGGCTCCAAGAAATACGCGTCGCAACTCGAGAAGAGAGATAAGTCCTTTGTTTCCCCTCGAGATGACGCCTGACTCCTGGGTGAGTCTGGAATGCAACCCCAAGATCCCAGTCACCCCTTGAGAGGAACATTAGGTCCTAGACACAAGCCTGGATGAGGTTTCTTTTGCCCTGCAGTGACTCGAGCGCAACCCCCAGCTCTCCCTCGCAACTCGAATGGAAGATTGGGCTTCCCTGGGCCAACACAAGAGGAAGCCAGAAATCCCCTTCGTAACTCGAGAATCCCGCCGAAACTCGAGAAAAACCACGTGTTTCCAACGTCATCCCAAGATGAGGCCATTGCTGCTATGGCCTCTCAAGAAAAGAACCACGTTCCATCTTGAAGTGCGAAACGGTACTTTGCACCCTTGATGCGACACCAAATGTTCCTGGACACGCCGGTCTCACTCGACAGGAACACCTAGGTTCCCGCACCACTTCATCTGAGCACCTTCTCCCCTCCTGTTCGAGACAGGAGGGTCTATTCCCCTGCTTTGTTTGGAAGGGGTTCCCCACATTCCCGGTGCACCTCAGGATGAGGCCGGTCTCACGAGGAAATTCGAGACATAGCATCGGGGGTGGTGTCACATGCCGAAATACCCCGATTTCCCGGCCCACTCTTGAGAAGAACCCGATGCCCGGACACCTCTTCGAAGGCAACCCTGTGGACGAAGGCACAAAACGAAGGGTCACTGACACTCCCGTGCATCATTCGGTAAAAGCTGCAGGTTCCACACACAGCTCGACAAGAGGCCTGTCATCCCATGAACAACTCGAGAGGCAAGCAGAGTTCCATTCCTCCACTCAAGACGAGGCCTGACTCTCCGGTCCCAACTCTGAAGGGACCCTGCGATCAGAGTCCGAAATGGAGAGGAACCCTGAGGTTCCTGACTCCACTCGAGATGAGGCCCTCTTCCATTACACCAAAAACAGTGGAGGCCCGAGAGGCCCCTCCCAAATCCACAGTATCGCGACTTCTCAGAGGCACCCTTAGAAGCTCCCTGAGGTCACCGGCACAAGTCGAGGGAACACAGGGTTTCCTGACGCAACCCGAGAAAGACCTCGAAAATCCTCCTTCACACGTCTTGAATCCCGATTCCCCTACCATGACTCGAGAGCAATGACGCGTTCCCCCTCGAAACTCGCATGGAGACTTGACTTCCCTGGCGCCACACGAGAGGCTCCCTGAGCTCCCCGTCATACCTCGTGAGAAATCCCACACTGGCTCCCCAGCTCGAGAAAACCCACGAGACGCCTCCGTCATCGCGAGATGAAGGCCTTCTTTTCCTGCATGGCCTGGAGAGCAATCTCGAGGCCTCTCTTCAAACTCCACAGGAGGCCTGACTCCCTTTAGGCCACTCTGTGGGCTCCAAGAGATACCCATTGGGACTCGAGAGGAGAGCGGAATTCTTTGCTTCCCCTATATACCAGGCCTGACTCCTCAGGTGAGTCTGGAATGCAACCCCGAGATCCCTGTCGCCCCTGGAGAGGAACATTAGGTCCTAGACACAAGCATAGATGAGGTCTCATTTGCCCTGAAGTGACTCGAGAGCAATCCCCTGCTGTCCCTCGCACCTCGAATGGAAGAATGGACTTCCCTGGGACAACACAAGAGGAAACCTGAATTCCCCATCGTAATTCGAAAATCCCACCGCAACTCGAGGAAAACCACGTGGTTCCCCCGTCATCGCAAGATGAGGCCCTTGCCAGCTACAGCGTCTCAGGAGAAGCCCCACGTTCCATCTTGAAGTTTAAAACGATAATTGGCAACCTTGATGTTACCACAAAAGTTCCCCGACACCCTGGTCTCACTCGAGGGGAACACCAAGGTTCGGTGCACCGCTTGTTCTGAGCCCCTTATCCCCTCCTGATCGCGATGGGAGGGTCGATTACCCTGCTTTGTCTGGAAGGGGTTCCGGACCTTCCCGGCGCACCTCAGGATGAGGCCGGTCTCACGAGGAAATTCGAGTCGTAGCCTTGTGGTTGGTGCCACACGCCGAAAGACCCCGATTTCCCTGTCTGCTCTTGATAAGAACCCAATGCTAGGACACCTCTTCGAAGGCAATCCTGTGGACGAAGGCACAAAACGAAGGGGTCTGACACCCTCCTGCATCGTTGGAAAAGCCCGCAAGTTCCACATACAGATCGACAAGTGGCCTGTCACCCCGTGAACAACTCGAGAGGCAAGAGGAGTTAAATTCCTCCACACAAGACGAGGCCTGACTCTCCTGTCCCAACTCTGCATGGACACTGAGATCCGATTCAGAAATGGAGAGGAACCATGAGGTTCCTGCCTCAACTCGAGATAAGGCCCTCTTCTACTGCACCAAACCCAGTGGAGTTCGGAGCGGCCCCTCCCAACTGCACAGTATCCCTGACTTCTCAGAGGCACCCTGAGAAGCTCCCTGAGGTCACGGGCATAAGTCGAGGGAACCCAGGGTTTCCTGCCGTAACCTGAGAAAAATCTCGAGAGTCCTTCTTCACGCGTCTTGAGGCCCGATTCCCCTACCATGACTGGAGAAAAATGACGCGCTCCCCCTCGCCACGCGCATGAAGATCTGACTTCCCCGGCACCACATGAGAGTCTCCCTGAGCTCCCCATCGTACCTCGTGAGAAACCCCACACTGGCGCCGCAGCTCGAGAAAACCCACGAGACGCCCCTGTCATGGTGAAATGAGGGCCTTCTTTCCTGCATGACCTGAAGAGCAATCCCGAATCCTCTCTCCAAACTCCAAAGGAGGCTTGACTCCCTTTAGGTCACTCAGTGGGCTCCAAGAGATACGCGTCGATACTCAGGAGGAGAGCGGTGTCCTTTGCTTCCCCTCGAGATGAGGTCTGACTACGAGGGTGAGTCTGGAATGCAACCCTGGATCCCTGTCGCCCCTGGAGAGGAACCTTAGGTCCTGGACAAAAGCCTAGAGGAGGTCTCTTTGGCCCTGCAGTGACTCAAGCAAAACCCCTAGCTTTCCCTTGCAACTCGAATGGAAGATTGGCCTTTCTGAGCCAACACAAGAGGAAGCCTGAATTTCCAGTTGTAATTTGAGAAACCCGCCGCAACTCGAGAAAAATCACGTGGTTCCCTGTATTGCAAGATGAGGCCCTTGCCCCCTACAGCGTCTCAAGAGAAGTCTCACATTCCGTCTTGAAGTGCAAAACAGTACTTGGCACCCTTGATGTGACCCCAAAAGTTCCCCTATATACCGATCTCACTAGAGGGGACACTGAAGTTCCCGGCACCACTTCATCTGAGGCCTTTCTCCTCTCATGATCGCGATAGGAGGGTCGATTCCACTGCTTTGTCTCGAAGGGGTTCCCGACCTTCCCGGCGCACCTCAGGATGAGGCCGGTCTCACGAGGAAATTCGAGACGTAGCCTCGAGGGCCATACTACATGCCGAAAGACCCCGATTCCATGGTCCACTTTTGATCAAAACCAGACTCCTGGACACCTCTTCGAAGGCAAGCCTGTGGATGAAGGCACAACACGTAGGGGCACTGACACCCCGTGCATCTTCCGGAAAAACCCGCAGGTTCTCACACAGCTCCACAAGTGGTCTGTCACCTCGTGAACAACTCGAGAAGCAAGCGGAGTTCCATTCCTCCACACAAGACGATGCCTGACTCTCCTGTCACAACTCTAGGGACCTTGCGCACCGAGTCAGAAATGGAGAGGAAGCCTGAGGTTCCTGCCTCCACTCAAGACGAGGCCTTTTCCATTGCCGCAAAACCAGAGGAGTCCCGAGAGGCCCGTCCCAAATCCACAGTATGCCTGACTTCTCAGAGGCACCCTGAGAAGCTCCCTAAGGTCACCGGCAGAAGTCGACGGAACCCAGGGTTTCCTGCCCCAACCTGAGAAAGACCTTGAGAGTCCTGCTTTAATGTATCTTGAGGCCCGATTCCCGTACCATATCTCGAGAGCAATGACGCGCTCCCCCTTGCCATGCGCATGGAGACCTGACTTCCCTGGCGCCACACGAAAGGCTCTCTGAGCTTCCCGTCGCACCTCGTCAGAAACCGCACACTGGCACCACAGCTCGAGAAAACCAACAAGACGCCCCTGTCATCGCGAGATGAGGATCTTCTTTTCCTGCATGGCCTGGAGAGCAATCCCGAGTCTTCTCTCCAAACTCCACAGGGGGCTTGACTCCCTTTAGGCCACTCAGTGGGCTCCAAGAGACACCTGTGGCGACTCGAGAGGAGAGCGGGGTCCTTTGCTTCCCCTCGAGTCGAGCTCGGACTCCCAGGATGCGTCTGGAATGCAAACCCGAGATCGCTGTCGGCCCTGGAGAGGAATATTAGGTCCTGGACACAAGCCTAGATGAGGTCTCTTTTGCCCTGCAGTGACTCAAGAGCAAACCCCAGCTCTCCCTCGAAACTCGAATGGAAGATTGGACTTCCCTGGGCCAACACAAGAGGAAGCCTGAATTCCCTGTCGTAACTCGAGAATCCCGCCGCACCTTGAGAAAAACCACGTGATTCCCCCGTCATCCCAAGATGAGGCCCTTGCCCTCTACAGCGTGTCAAGAGAAGCCCCAAGTCCGTATTGAAGTGCAAAACGGTACTTGGCACCCTTGAAGCGACCCCAAAAGTTTCCCGACACACCGGTTCCACTCGAGGGGAACACCGAGTTTCCCGGCACGACTTCAACTGAGCCCTTTCACTCCTCCTGATCGCGACAAGATGGTCGATTCCCCTGCTTTGTCTGGAAGGGGTTCCCGATCTTCATGGCGCACCTCAGGATGACACCAGTCTAACGAAGAAATTCGAGACGTAGCCTCATGGATGGTGCCACGTTCTGAAAGACCCCGATTTCCTGCTCCGCTATTGATAAGAACCCGATGTCCAGACACCTCTTTGAAGGCAACCCTGTGGATGAAGGCACAACACGAAGGGGCACTGACCCCCTCATGCATCTTACGGAAAAAACCGAAGGTTCCACTCACAGCTCGACAAATGGTCTGTTATCCTGTGAACAACTCGAGAGGCAAGTGGAGTTCCATTCGTCCACACAAGACGAGGCCTGACTCTCCTGTCCCAACTCTTCAGGGACCCTGTGGTCGGAGTTTTAAATGGAGAGGAACCCTTAGGTTCCTGCCTCAACTCGAGATGAGAACCTTTGCCATTGCACCAAACCCAGTTGAGTTCCGAGAGCCCCTCCCAAGTCCACAGTATGCCTGACTTCTCAGAGGCACCCTGAGAAGCTCCCTAGGTCACCGGTACAAGTCGAGGGAACCCAGGGTTTCCTGCCACAACCTGAGAAAGACCTTGAGACTCCTTCTTCAACGCGTCTTGAGTCCCGATTTCCCTACCATGACTCGAGAGCATTTATGGGCTCCCCCTCATCACACGCATAGACACCTGACTTTCCTGGCGCCACATGAGAGGCTCCCTGAGATCCCCTATGTACCTCGTGAGAAAATTCATACTTGCGCCCCAACTCGAGAAAACCCACAAGACGCCCCCGTCATTGCGAGCTGAGGGCCTTCTCTTCCTGTATGGCCTGGAAAGCAATCCCGAGTCCTCTCTCCAACTCCACAGGAGGCTTGACTCCCTGGAGGCCACTCAGTGGGCTCCAAGAGATACCTATCGTGACCCAGGAGGATATCAGAATCCTTTGCTTCCCCTCGAGCCGAGGCCTGACTCACTGGGTGAGTCTGGAATGCGTCCCCGTGATCCCTATCGCCCCTGGAGAGGAACATTAGGTCCTGGACACAAGCCTAGATGAGGTCTATTTTGACCTGCCGTGACTCGAGAGCAATTCCCACCCAGCTCTCTCTGGCAACTCGAATGGAAGAATGGACTTCCCTGGGCCAACAGAAGAGGAAGCCTGAATTCCCCGTCGTAAGTCAACAATCCCATCGCAACTCGAAAAAAACCACGTGGTTTCCCCTTCATCACAAGATGAGGCCCTTGCCCACCACAGCGTCTCAAGAGAAGTCCCACGTTTCGTCTTGAAGTTTGAAACAGTATTTGGCAAGCTTCATGAGACCCCAAAAGTTCCCTGACATACCAGTCTCACTCAGGGGAACACCGAGGTTCCCGGCACCACTTCATCTGAGCCCCTTCTCCCCTCCTGATCGCGACAGGAGGGTCGATTAACCTGCTTTGTCTGGAAGGCTTTCCCCACCTTCCAGGGGCACCTCAGCATGAGGCCCGTCTCATGAGGAAATTCGAGACGTAGCCTCGTGTGTGGTGCCGCATTCCAAAAGACCCCGATTTCCTGGTCCGCTCTTGATAAGAACCTGATGCCCACACACCACTTCGAAGGCAACCCTGTGGATGAAAGCACATCACGAAGGGGCACTGACACCGCCGTGCATTGTCTGAAAAAAACCGCAGGTTCCACATACAGCTCGACAAGTGGCCTGTCACTCCTTGAACAACTTGAGAGGCAAGCGGAGTTCCATTCCTCCACACAAGACGAGGCCTGACTCTCCTGTCCCAACTCTACAAGGACCCTGCGATCTGAGTCCGAAATGGAGAGGAACCCTGAGGTTCCTTCCTGATCTCAAGATTAGGCCCTCTTCCATTGCAGCAAACCCAGTGGAGTCCCGAGAGGCCTCTCCCAGCTCCATAGTATCCCTGACTTCTCAGAGGCACCCTGAGAAGCTACCTGAGGTCACAGGCACAAGTCGAGGGAACCCAGGGTTTCCTGCCGCAACCCGAGAAAGACCTCGAGCGTCCTTTTTCATTGTGTTGAGCCCTGATTCCTCTACCATGACTCGAGAGCAATGACGTGCGCCCCCTCGCCACTCGTATGGAGACTTGACTTCCCTGACACCACACGAGAGGCTCCCTGAGCTTCCGGTCGTACCTTGTGAGAAACCCCACACTGGCACCGCAGCGCCAGAAAAACCACGAGACTCCCCCGACATCGCGAGATGAGGGCCTTCTTTTCCTGCATGGCCTGGAGAGCAATCCCGCGTGCTCTCTCCAAACTCCACAAGAGAGGAGCCAAGATTGCTGAGGAGTAGGACGGGGAGAACTCTTTTCCTCCCCAAACAATTTCATCAAAAGAGCATTTAAACGTCGAGTAAATTCCACAATACAACTTATGAATGCTGCCAGAGGACATCAGGCACCCAGAAAAGCAACCCAACTCTTGGAAAGTAGGTAGGAAAAAGTATAAAAGACAAAAAAAGAGACAAAAGAGGGAGGGAGGGATTTCCGTCCCGGGAAGATAGTCTTAAAAAGAGAAAAGTTTCCAAACACCAGGAAAGCTTTTCACTGCCAAATCTTTGCCAAGCTTTGGAAGCACAAAGGGCAACATAAGGGGGATAAAAATAAATAAACAATTAAAACTCGCAGATTGCAAGCCCTACGGTAACTCCCCCAGCCGCGAAGCAGTGCAGACGCCTGCTCACACCATTAGCAAGCAGGGGCTGGGCAGGGAGGCGCGGCGCGGGCTGCATCGCTTAGAGTAAGAATCTGGCCTGAATACCATGAGCGCTATCTGAACGAAATAACTTGGGCTAGCAAACCAGACTCTGGGATATCTACCACGCAAAAAGCCAGCCCTAACCTAAGACACCGCCAGGCCCGCGCACGGAACAAAGGACTGAACAGAGATAGCCGGCTGCAGACCTTCCCCCTCCGGTGACAGGCAGCCAGAGCCGGAAGGGGGCAATTGCAGCCCCAGAGAGACATTATCTATAAAACTGTAAGCAGGCTTCTTTGCTAACTAAAACTTCTTGGGGATCTGGACGGTCAACATCTGCCTGAGAAAGTGCGCCTGTTTTACACCCAGATAACCGAGTGGTGGGGAGGCGATAAGTCACAACATTGGCGCTCGCCAAACACCTCATCACCTGAGCTGCTCGGACCTGGGAAGAGCACAAAACGCAGGCCGAACTGAGTCTGTGCCTCTGAGGACTACCCGAGTGCCTGAACCTGAGCGGCTTGGACCTGGGAGGTGCATGCAGCCCAGGGCCAGCCTCGGATTGTTCCCGGTGGAACAACCTAGAGCCCGAGCAGTGTGGGCAGGAAGGCTACACGCGCCGTGAGCGGGGGCAGACCCAGTGTGGCTGAGGCACTGCGAATGCACGCCAGTGTTATTTGTTTGCAGCATCACTCCCTCCCTCCCTCCCCACAGCGCAACTGAACAAGTGAGCCTAAAAAAAAAAGTGTCCTCCACCGTCCCCTTTGTGTCAGGGCGTAAACCAGACACTGAAGAGACCAGCAAACAAAAGAAGCTATAACAGAGGGAAACGCCTTGGAAGCTACAGGCAATAGATTAAAACCCTGTGGTTATTAGGACTACATAGGAAGGCGCCTATAGATCTTGAGAAATATAAGTCGGACCAAGGAACTAGCCAAAAATGAACCGAACCCACGATACTCACAACAAAACCAGAGAAAGTCCTAGATATATTTTTATGATCATTCTTTCTTTTTTTTAATTTTTTTAATTTTAAGTCCTCTATTGTTCATTTAATTTTCACTTTTATAACCTATTACTTTGCAAAAAAAAGACCCTATTTTTTTCTTCTTCAGCAAACTTCATATATATATATTTATATATATATATATAAAATAATTTTTGACCTTGTTTTTTTGTTTTGTTTTTTTTTTCTTCTTTTCTTTAACATTGTATTTTTGAAATTCCAAACTGTACTCTAGATTTTTAATTTATGCTTTTTGATATTTGATATCAATTTTGTACCTGTAGTTTCTTTATAATTTTTGCGACATTGCTTGCTTTTGTTTGTTTGTTTTCTCTTTAGTTTTCTTCTTCCTTTTTTTTAACATTGTATTTTTGAAATTCCAAACTCTACTCTAGATTTTTAATTTTTGCTTTTATGTATTTGTTACCAATTTTGTACCTTTAAGAACCCAATCTTCAGTACCCATTTTTCACTAGGGAGCGAGATTACTGGCTTGACTGCTCTCTCTCCCTTTGGACTCTCCTTTTTCTCCACCAGGTCGCCTGTGTCTCCTCCCTAACCCCTCTCTACTCTACCCAACTCTGTGAATTTCTGTGTATTCCAGACGGTGGAGAACACTTAGGGAACTGATTACTGGCTGGATCTGTCTCCCTCCTTTTCATTCCCCCCTTTTATCCTTCTGGCCACCTCTGTCTCCTTCCTCCTTCTTCTTGTCTCTGTATAACTCTGTGAACATCTCTGAGCGGTCCAGTTGTGGAGTGCACATAAGGAAGTGACTACTGGCCAGCCCACTCTCTCCACTATTGATTCCACCTGATCTCATTTGGGTCACCTCTAACTCCCTCCTCCCTCTTCTCTTCTCCATGTAACGCTGTGAACCTTTCTGAGTGACCCTCACAGTAGAGAAACTTTTCTTCTTTAACGTAGATGTTTTATCAATGGTGCTGTATAGAAGGAGAAGTTTTGAAACTACTGTAAAAGTAAGACAGATAACTGGAAGCAGGAGGCTTAAGTCCAAACCCTGCCTCCAGGGAACTCCTGACTCCAAGGAACATTAATTGACAGGAGCTCATCAAATGCCTCCATACCGACACTGAAATCAAGCACCACACAAGGGCCAACAAGTTCCAGGGCAAGACATACCAAGCAAATTCTGCAGCAACAAAGGAACGCAGCCCTGAGCTTCAAGATACAGGCTGCCCAAAGTCACCCCAAAGCCACAAACATCTCATAACTCATTACTGGACACTTCATTGCACTCCAGAGAGAAGAAATACAGCTCCACCCACCAGAACATGGACACAAGCTTCCCTAACCAGGAAACCTTGACAAGACACCTGTACAAACCCACACACAACGAGGAAATGCCAGAGTAAAGAACTCCACAAACTGCCAGAATACAGAAAGGACACCCCAAACTCAGCAATTTAAACAAGATGAGACAGAGGAATACCCAGCAGATAAAGGAACAGGATAAATGCCCACCAAACCAAACAAAAGAGGAAGAGATAGGGAATCTACCTGATAAAGAATTCCGAGTAAGGATAGTGAAATGGATCTAAAATCTTGAAATTAAAATGGAATCACAGATAAATAGCCTGGAGACAAGGATTGAGAAAATGCAAGAAAGGTTTAACAAGGACCTAGAAGAAATAAAAAAAGAGTCAATATATAATGAATAATGCAATAAATGAAACTAAAAACACTCTGGAGGCAACAAATAGTAGAATAACAGAGGCAGAAGATAGGATTAGTGAATTCGAAGATAGAATGGTAGAAATAAATGAATCAGAGAGGATAAATGAAAAACGAATTAAAAGAAATGAGCACAATCTCAGAGACCTCCAGGACAATATTAAACGCTACAACATTCGAATCATAGGGGTCCCAGAAGAAGAAGACAAAAAGAAAGACCGTGAGAAAATACTTGAGGAGATAATAGTTGAAAACTTCCCTAAAATGGGGAAGGAAATACTCACTCAAGTCCAAGAAACCCAGAGAGTCCCAAACAGGATAAAGCCAAGGCGAAACCCCCCAAGACACATATTAATCACATTAACAAAAATCAAACACAAAGAACAAATATGAAAAGCAGCAAGGGAAAAACAACAAATAACACACAAGGGAATTGCCATAAGGATAAGAGCTGATCTTTCAATAGAAACTCTTCAAGCAAGGAGGGAATGGCAAGACATACTTAAAATGATGAAAGAAAATAACCTACAGCCCAGATTATTGTACCCAGCAAGGATCTCATTCAAGTATGAATGAGAAATCAAAAGCTTTTCAGACAAGCAAAAGCTGAGAGAATTCTGCACCACCAAACCAGCTCTCCAACAAATACTAAACAGGAAACACAAAAACGGTGTATAAATTCGAACCCCAAACGATAAAGTAAATGGCAATGGGATCATACTTATCAGTAATTACCTTAAACGTAAATGGGTTGAATGCTCCAACCAAAAGACAAAGACTGGCTGAATGGATACAAAAACAAGACCCCTACATATGTTGTCTACAAGAGACCCACCTCAAAACAGGGGATACATACAGACTGAAAGTGAAGGGCTGGAAAAAGATTTTCCATGCAAATAGGGACCAAAAGAAAGCAGGAGTAGCGATACTCATGTCAGATAAAATAGACTTTAAAACAAAGGCTGTGAAAAGAGACAAAGAAGGTCACTACATAATGATCAAAGGATCAATCCAAGAAGAAGATATAACAATTATAAATATATATGCACCCAACGTGGGAGCACCACAGTATGTAAGACAAATGCTAACAAGTATGAAAGGAGAAATTAACACTAACACAATAATAGTTGGAGATTTTAATACCCCACTCACACCTATGGATAGATCAACTAAACAGAAATTTAACAAGGAAACACAAACTTTAAATGATACAATAGACCAGTTAGACCTAATTGATATCTATAGGACAATTCATCCCAAAACAATGAATTTCAACTTTTTCTAAAGTGCACATGGAACCTTCTCCAGGATAGATCACATCCTGGGCCATAAAGCTAGCATTGGTAAATTCGAAAAAATAGAAATCATTCCAAGCATCTTTTCTGACCACAATGCAGTAAGATTAGATCTCAATTACAGGAGAAAAACTATTAAAAATTCCAACATATGGAGGCTGAACAACACGCTGCTGAATAACCAACAAATCACAGAAGAAATCAAAAAAGAAATCAAAATTTGCATAGAAACGGATGAAAATGAAAACAGAACAACCCAAAACTTGTGGGACACGGTAAAAGCAGTCCTAAGCGGAAAGTTCATAGCAATACAGGCACACCTCAAGAAACAAGAAAAAAGTCAAATAAATAAACTAACTCTACACCTAAAGCAACTAGAAAAGGAAGAAATGAAGAACCCCAGGGTTAGTAGAAGGAAAGAAATCTTAAAAATTAGAGCAGAAATAAATGCAAAAGAAACAAAAGAGACCATAGCAAAAATCAACAAAATCAAAAGCTGGTTCTTTGAAACGATAAATAAAATTGACAAACCATTAGCCAGACTCATCAAGAAACAAAGGGAGAAAAATCAAATCAATAAAATTAGAAATGAAAATGGAGAGATCACAACAGAAAACACAGAAATACAAAGGATCATAAGAGACTACTATCAACAATTATATGCCAATAAAATGGACAACGTGGAAGAAATGGACAAATTCTTAGAAAAGTACAACTTTCCAAAACTGGACCAGGGAAGAAATAGAAAATCTTAACAGACCCATCACAAGCATGGAAATGGAAACTGTAACCAAAAATCTTCCAGCCAACAAAAGCCCAGGTCCAGACGGCTTCACAGCTGAATTCTACCAAAAATTTAGAGAAGAGCTAACACCTATCCTGCTCAAACTCTTCCAGAAAATTGCAGAGGAAGGTAAACTTCCAAACTCATTCTATGAGGCCACCATCAGCCTAATACCAAAACCTGACAAAGATCCCACAAAAAAAGAAAACTACAGGCCAATATCACTGATGACATAGATGCAAAAATCCTTAACAAAATTCTAGCAATCAGAATCCAACAACACATTAAAAAGATCATACACCATGACCAAGTGGGCTTTATCCCAGGGATGCAAGGATTCTTCAATATCCGCAAATCAATCAATGTAATACACCACCTTAACAAATTGAAAAATAAAAACCATATGATTTTCTCAATAGATGCAGAGAAAGCCTTTGACAAAATTCAACATCCATTTATGATAAAAAATCTCCAGAAAGCAGGAATAGAAGGAACATACCTCAACATAATAAAAGCTATATATGACAAACCCACAGCAAACATTATCCTCAATGGTGAAAAATTGAAAGCATTTCCTCTAAAGTCAGGAACAAGACAAGGGTGCCCACTTTCACCATTACTATTCAACATAGCTTTGGAAGTTTTGGCCACAGCAATCAGAGCAGAAAAAGAAACAAAAGGAATCCAAATTGGAAAAGAAGAAGTAAAACTCTCACTGTTTGCAGATGACATGATCCTCTACATAGAAAACCCTAAAGACTCCACCAGAAAATTACTAGAACTAGCCAATGACTATAGTAAAGTTGCAGGATATAAAATCAACACACAGAAATCCCTTGAATTCCTATACACTAATAATGAGAAAACAGAAAGAGAAATTAAGGAAACAATTTCATTCACCATTGCAACGGAAAGAATAAAATACTTAGGAATATACCTACCTAAAGAAACTAAAGACCTATATATAGAAAACTATAAAACACTGGTGAAAGAAATCAAAGAGGACACTAATAGGTGGAGAAATATACCATGTTCATGGATTGGAAGAATCAATATAGTGAAAATGAGTATACTACCCAAGGCAATTTATAGATTCAACGCAATCCCTATCAAGCTACCAACAGTATTCTTCACAGAGCTAGAACAAATAATTTCACAATTTGTATGGAAATACAAAAAACCTCGAATAGCCAAAGCGATCTTGAGAAAGAAGAATGGAACTGGAGGAATCAACCTACCTGATTTCAGGCTCCGCTACAAAGCCACAGTTATCAAGACAGTATGGTACTGGCACAAAGACAGAAATATAGATTAGTGGAACAAAATAGAAAGCCCAGAGATAAATCCACACACATATGGACACCTTATCTTTGACAAAGGAGGCAAAAATATACAATGGATTAAAGACAATCTCTTTAACAAGTGGTGCTGGGAAATCTGGTCAACCACTTGTAAAAGAATGAAACTAGAACACTTTCTAACACAATACACAAAAATAAACTCAAAATGGATTAAAGATCTAAACGTAAGACCAGAAACTATAAAACTCCTAGAGGAGAACATAGGCAAAACACTCTCTGAAATACATCACAGCAGGATCCTCTATGACCCACCTCCCAGAATATTGGAAATAAAAACAAAAATAAACAAATGGGGCCTAATTAACCTTAAAAGCTTCTGCACATCAAAGCAAACTATTAGCAAGGTGAAAAGACAGCCTTCGGAATGGGAGAAAATAATAGGAAATGAAGCAACTGACAAACAACTAATCTCAAAAATATACAAGCAACACCTACAGCTCAACTCCAGAAAAATAAATGACCCAATCAAAAAATGGGCCAAAGAACTAAATAGACATTTCTCCAAAGAAGACAAACAGATGGCTAACAAACACATGAAAAGATGCTCAAAATCACTCATTATCATAGAAATGCAAATCAAAACCACTATGAGGTACCATTTCACGCCAGTCAGAATGGCTGCAATCCAAAAGTCTACAAATAATAAATGCTGGAGAGGGTGTGGAGAAAAGGGAACCCTCTTACACTGTTGGTGGGAATGCAAACTAGTACAGCCACTATGGAGAACAGTGTGGAGATTCCTTAAACAACTGGAAATAGAACTGCCTTATGATCCAGCAATCCCACTGCTGGGCATACACACTGAGGAAACCAGAAGGGAAAGAGACACGTGTACCCCAATGTTCATCGCAGCACTGTTTCTAATAGCCAGGACATGGAAGCAACCTAGATGTCCATCAGCAGATGAATGGATAAGAAAGCTGTGGTACATATACACAATGGAGTATTACTCCGCCATTAAAAAGAATAGAATGAATCAGTTCTAATGAGGTGGATGAAACTGCAGCCTATTATACAGAGTGAAGTAAGCCAGAAAGAAAAACACCAATACAGTATACTAACGCATATATATGGAACTTTGAAAGACGGTAACAATAACCCTGAGTATGAGACAGCAAAAGAGACACTGAAGTATAGAAGAGTCTTATGGACTCTGTGGGAGAGGGAGAAGGTGGGAAGATTTGGGAGAATGGCATTGAAATATGTAAAATATCATGTATGAAAAGAGTTGCCAGTCCAGGTTTGATGCATGACACTGGATGCTTGGGGCTAGTGCTCTGGGACGACCCAGAGGGATGCTATGGGGGGGAGGAGGGAGGAGGGTTCAGGATGGGGAGCACATGTATACCTGAGGCGGATTCATTTTGATATTTGGAAAAACTAACACAATTATGTAAAGTTTAAAAATAAAATAAAATTAAAAAAAAAATCCACAAGAGGCTTGACTCCATTTAGGCCACTCAGTGGTCTCCAAGAAATACCCGTCGGGACTCGAGAGCAGAGCAGAGTCTTTTCCTTCCTCTCGAGATAAGGCCTGACTCCTCGGGTGCGTCTAAAATGCAACCCCGAGATCTCTGTCGCCCCTGGAGAGGAACATTAGGTCCCGGACACAAGCTTAGATGAGGTCTCTTTTGCCCTGAAGTGACTCGAGAGCAATCCCTAGCTCTCTCTCGCAACTCTAATGGAAGATTGGACTTCCCTGGGCCAACACAAGAGGAAGCCTGAATTCCCCATCATAACTCGAGAATCCCGCCGAAACTCGAGAAAAACCACATGGTTACCCCGTCATCGCAAGATGAGGCCCTTGCCCGCTACAGCGTCTAAAGAGAAGTCCCAGGTTTCTTCTTGAAGTGTTTTCACACTTCAAGTGTGAAAACTTGGCACCCTTGATGCAATTCCAAAAGTTCCCCAACACCCTGGTATCTCTCGAGGGGAACACCGAGGTTCCCGGTACGACTTCATCTGAGCCACTTCTCCCCTCCTGATTGCGACTGGAGGGTCGACTCCCGTGTTTTGTCTGGAAGGGGTTCCCAACCTTCCTGGCGCACCTCAGGATGAGGCCGGTCTAACGAGAATATTTGAGACGTAGCTTCATGGGTGGTAACACATGCTGAAAGACCCCGATTCCCCGGTCCGCTCTTGATAAGAACCCGATGCCCGGACACCTCTTCAAAGGCAACCCTGTGGAAGAAGGCACAACACGAAGGGGCACTGACACCCTCGTGCATCGTCCGGAAAAACCCGCAGATTCCAAACACAGTTCGACAAGTTGCCTGTCACCCCATGAATAACTCGAGAGGCAAGCGGAGTTCCATTCCTCCTTACAAGACGAGGCATGACTCTCCTGTCCTAACTCTGCAGGGACCCTGCGATCAGAGTCAGAAATGGAGATGAACCTTGAGGTTCCTGCCTCCACTCGAGATGAGGCCCTCTTCTATTGCACCAAACCCAGTGGAGTCCCGAGAGGGCCCTCCCAACTCCAGGGTATCCCTGACTTCTCAGAGGCACACTGAGAAGCTCCCTGAGGCCACCGGCACTAGTCGAGGGAACCCAGGGTTTACTGCCGTGACCCAAGAAACACCTTGAAAGTCCTTCTTTAACGGTTCTTGAGGCCCAATACACCTTCCATGACTCTAGAGCAATGACGCGCTCCCCCTCGCAATGCGCATGGAGACCTGACTTCCCAAGCGCCACATGAGAGGCTCCCTGAGCTCCCCGTAGTACCTCATGAGAAACCCCACACTGGCGCTGCAGCTCGAGAAAACCCACGAGACGCCCCCTTCATCGCGAGATGATGGCCTTCTTTTCCTGCATGGCCTGGAGAGCAATCCTGAGTCCTCTCTACAAACTCCACAGGAGGCTTGACTCCCTTTAGGCCACTCAGTGGGCTCCAAGAGATACCCGTCGCAACTCGAGAGGAGAGCGGAGTCCTTCGCTTCCCCTCGAGACAAGGACTGACTCCCCGGGTGCATCAGGAAAGCAACCCCGAGATCCCTGTCCCCCCTGGAGACGAACATTATGTCCTGGACACAAGCCTAGATAAGGTCTCTTTTGCCCTGCAGTAACTCAAGCGCAATCCCTAGCTCTCCCTCGCAACTCGAATGGAAGACTGGACTTCCCTGGGCCAACACAAGAGGAAGCCTGAATTTCCTGACCTAACTCGAGAATCCCGCCACAACTCGAGAAAAACGACGTGGTTAACCCGTCACCACAAGATGAGGCCCTTGCCAGCTACAGCGTCTCAAGAGAAGTCTCACGTTCCGTCTTGAAGTTTGAAACGGTACTTAGAACCTTTGATGTGACTCCAAAAGTTCCCCGACATCCCAGTTTTACTCGAGGGGAACATCGAGGTTCCCGGCACCACTTCATCTGAGCCCCTTCTCCCCTCCTGATTGGGACAAGAGGGTCGATTCACTTGCTTTGTCTGAAAGGGTTACCGACCTTCCTGGTGCACCTCAGGTTGAGGTCCGTCTCAAGAAGAAATTCGAGACGTAGGCTTGTGGGTGGTGCCACATGCCGAAGGACCCTGATTTCCTGGTCTGCTCTTGATAAGAACCTGAAGGCTGGATACCTCTTCGAAGGCAACCCTGTGTATGAAGGCAAAAAACAAAGGGGAACTGACACCCCCATGCATCGTCCGGATAAAACCGCAGGTTCCACACACAGCTCGACAAGTGGCCTGTTATCTGGTGAACAACTCGAGAGTCCAGTGGAGTTCCATTCCTCCACACAAGACGAGGCCTGACTCTCCTGTCCTAACTCTGTAGGGACTCTGTGTTCAGAGTCAGAAATGGAGAGCAACCCTGAGGTTCCTGCTTCAAATCGAGATGAGGCCCTCTTCTGACAAGGTCCAGCCTCGGCTGGTCCAGGGTTTTCGAAGGGGAGACAGAGTAGGCGACCTATTGATTTATTTATCAAAGATATAAAGAGTAATAGAATGAGGATAGCTCAGTAGGAAAATTTAGTGGAGAAAAGAAGCTGAGTAGCTTGGTTTATGCGGAAAATCAGTATAACCCGTGACACCAGGTTAGCTCTTACCACGGAGGCCGCAGTCTCCCTCTTGAATAGCGAAAAGTGCCCCACCTTAGACACCTTCTCAAGTGGTCTTCGAAGCCCAGGCAAATAAATGGTCGCAGAGGATATCCGCGCTCCAGATGGACACTCATCTGAAAATTGAGGGGAAGAATGACATTAGGAGACTAAGCGTTGGCAATCAAGGCCCGTAGCTTTAGTTTCAACAGAGGTTTTTATACCCTAAGTTACACATAGAGGATAATGGGGATGCAAAGTCAGCAGCCTTTGATCCTTATCAAAAACCAGGGTTTCTTTCCTGCAAATGTATCATATACAAATGGTTTAGGTGATTTACATCATCTTCTAGCCAGAAGACCTATTAACATTTTATGACTCTTGACAAAGACTTATCAACCGTAAGACTTATTTTCTCTAAGAGTAATTATTTTAAGGTTTGGCCCCATCTTTCGAAGATAAAATTGCATTCCTATAGGGCAGATATGTAATGGGTTTACAACAAAGGAAAGAATTTATTACCTGAAGGGTCTAAAGTTAGTAACACCAAGGCCACTACTTATTTCTTCTACATACCAACTATATTAATTAATACACATTCAATTATACAATTCAGGGGATGTGGAAACTTGGCAACAAGCATTGGTTCATCAATGAAATCTTTTACTAGTTTTATTCTGACAGTTTCTAACTCTCTGAGAGGCTCTAAGCTATTTGAATATCTTAAACTTCCCGTGCCTCTCGAGGCTTGGAGACTGTAAACAATTGTATGCATTGCTGTAGGAGTCCGGGTAAACTTGTCAGGCGAGTTAGAGAGCCATCTGACGTGTTTGGATTTAAACACTCCTAATTGCCCAGGAACTTTATTAATTGGAGCTGTAAGTTAGCTCTTTGACAGAAAGAATGAGATGGTGGTGGGGGACAGCCCCCAGTAAAGTCAGAGGTGAGAGCACAAAGCAATAAAGTAGGCAGACACTGGTTTTGGGGGGTAGATGCTCAAGAATATCCGGGAGGACTCCCGAGGCTCGATCCCGCCTTTGTGTATGCCCAGCCTCCTTCCTCATGACCTTTGTCACGAGTGGAATGTCTCTCGCCGGCTCCCGGCATCTCCCCGTTTTTTATTTCTTAAAACAGCCAGATGTAGCTCAGTCGCGAGCCTCTGAATACTCTGCCAAAGAATCCTGACAATACAAGGAAGAATGATTATGAGAAGCACAATTAAAGCAGCCACCGCAGCATAGCTAAAGACATTAGACAGAATATTCTTTCCTGAGATGTAGTTAGGGAAAGTATGGAAGAAATCATTTGCTGTTCCAGCAGCAGTAAAATCTAATCAGGAGTGCTCCATGGTTGCTATTTGATAGTGAAGTTTCCCTACGTCTCAACCAATGTCAGAGCTGTTCCAGATACCTGAAATATGGTTTTTAATCTTTTCCCATTCAAAATCTGTCTCATTTACTTTCAGGGGTGTTCCACATATCCACCGATAGTCAGCATGACAAGACAATGCCATTTTCACCTTTAAAGCCTGCAATTCAGTCCCAATATGTATTACTGCTTCCTCTAGGGCGTCTACCCTCATTTCTAATTTTCTCTCTATAGCTTCCTGTGTTGCCAATGTTAAAGAAACATTTTTGGACATAGAATCAACATATTGAGCAGTATGTACTTGTTGAATCAATGATATTTCTGCCACAGTAACAGAAGTGATTGCACTTATCAAAGCTGCTGTTCCCAAGATAATTAAGCCCACAAACCGTCGTGTTTGCATTAAATCCTGTAGTTGTTGTAATACAGCAAGACCATAATTCAATAAGTGGTTACATCATAAGATAAGGTGGATGTTGTAGCATTACAAAGGAGCAAACATTATATTGAGGGTTTAAACAAGATGAACCAGGGAGCAGCTGTAGGTGTCAGCCCGGGGGAGCAGTGTCCCCAGCATCAGGAGGCAGAACGCGAGCGGCAGGCTGTGGGCCAAGGCGCCTATGGTGGGCGGAGTGGCAGGGTTCGTGGTTTAGGGCTAGCCACCACCGCTTGGGCTCAGGGCTGTCCCCTCTCGCCGGTGGGGCCACGCTGGTCTGGACAGCACTCCGCGGGTGCGCTTTCCTCTCTGGCCCTCACTCGCTGCACAGACTTCTTTGCTCTAGGTCACGGGGTGCAGAGAGGTGGGTGCGAGGCGCTGCTGGTGGCGCGGAGGCGAGAGCTGGCTGGGGGAGGGGGAGCGAGCGAGTGCGCGCGCCGCGAACCTGGTCTTTGGGGAATGTGACATGACGAATTTGTCTGAGATCCAAACCGGAGAATCTGCATTCTGTAGAAATATACAAGCATACCCTCTCCCACAAGTTAGCAACACATCTGGCCTTTTTCACTCTCCCGTAAGGAGGCCTTTTTACTTGACCAGGGGCCGAGTCGTAGCCTGTAATTCAGGCATCTAGTGTCTCATCATTGTAGTCTGCCCCTGTGTGTTTACGTTTAAGTGATTAATTACAATTGGAACATAACTTCACTATTTGTCTAGCTGTTTCCCTATGGATATGTTAATTTAGGTCTAATGTTTAGTTTAGGTCTCTGTATAAATTTAAGTAATAAATGTATAACCTCCTTATCTCATTTTGGTATACAGGTATACAGATATACCTAAATGCAAAATGCATTTATATATGTATTTATATATGGCAACAAGTATAAAGTTATTGACATATAATATATATAAATCAATATACTTGAATTAATCTTTATAATTAATATATTAATTAATATATATTACAACAATACAACACATACACAGCTAATACCAACCAACACAAACCAATATACTGTAATAATACATGTCACACATTTATAATTATACAGTATATAGAACATTTATCATCACAGCACATCAATCCATACCAATTAATATCAGCCACACACACATTATATTCTGCCATATATATTTAATTATACAGTATATATATATATGTGTGTGTATATAGTATACATATTAATTTATATACAAATTAATTAAGTATAGATCTATAAATAGAATTAGGTATACCTTTATTATATTTTATTTATACCCATACCTAATTAGGCAAACTGTAATTAGGCAAATACATTTATATTATGTATTTATAACAATATATAAAGTATTGTTAAATGTACCACCTGTACAGCATCTCCACCCCACATACCACTTTCTCTAATCCCACCAACTCATTTTCAGTATTATGTGTTGGCCAGGAGCTGGGCCAGTCTTTCCCAGCAATGTTAAGAGACGTCTGTTCCTGTGTCTAATAGCCCTGGCGTTTTATTCTCTTGAATTAAAAGATCTTTTAAAGGCCTTGGAACTGTAATTTCCTGCACCCAAAAGGCTAGATCACTAGATCCAAATGTTTTGTGGCTCTTAGCTTGAGAAGTCAAGTTTTTCCTTGTCTGATAGTAAGGTAAAAGTAAAAGCTGTGTTACTCTTTGACCTTTATTAATTTGTACAGTTTTGATAGGCAGTGAGATCAAGACTTTAATTTCTCAATATCATCAGAATCTACTACACCATGCACCAGCGAAATTTCTTTTCTTTCTTTTTTTTTTATTTAATTTTTTTTTAAAAGAAAGCGAGCTACGCCCCAGGACAAATCTTACAATGTCCTCAGATAGGGGGCCAGCCACTCCGGTTGGAATTGGAGTAAGCGGCACATCAGGGGTTAATATTGTTATTAAATCTCCTTGCCTTTTCGCTTTTCTCCTAGCCTGGGTGAGACCCCCCTGAGGGAGTTTTCTCCAAGGAGCACGCTCTGAATATTGTGTACTAAAAGCTCCTTTGTTTAAAAAACTTTTTATCTTCCTCAGTCTTAGGCAACACTTTGGGAGGCTTTGGGGGCAAAGTGGGGAACTCCTGGGTCCTGGGAGGCACAATCGAAGGCGGTGGTGGTCTCCTTAAATCAGAAAGTGGTGGATAAGTTTTTTAAAGGTTTGTGCAGAGGGGGAGGGAGCTCGCCAGGGCTCTCGGCCGCAGCGTCCTGTAAGCCCTCTCCTTCCTCGGGAGGTAGACCACTTTCTCCCTCCTTTTTTTTTTTTCAATGGCAGAAAATATGATCTGTGCAGTAAATGGAGACTCACCACCATCCACCTCTATAGCCTCCCCCATAGGCTATTTAACAGCCTCGTGACGGAGGTCCAGGACATTTCTAATCATATTCCACAGTCAATAAATATTTGTCTATTCTTAGATGCAGAGAAATCCATTTTTAATTTTTTTTTAATTTTAGAGAATATTTTTATTTATTTTGTAACCTCTTTACCCTGGCTAAACTGCAGAGGGGACTAGAAAAGAAGCCTCAAGGTGAGGATCGAGTTCATCCTTGGGACTAGAGAAAATCCTTCTCCGGGAAACTCCTAGCGGTGGCCCTTTACCCCGACATGGAGGAGGAGGCATAGGGGGATGGGAGCGTCCCGAAGTTTTCCTCTTCTGTTCCGGAGATCCTTTAACTGTTTGGTAACTAAATCTTACGAACTGTCTGATCGGGGATGTTTCCCTCAACCTCCTAGGAGCGGATGGTCTGATTAGGGATGTTTTCTTAAACTTTTAGGAGCATCTTTAGCTAAAAAAAAAAAAAAAAAACAATCCTCATCAGAATGGCATCGAGCTGCTGTTTCCTCTAAACCTTTTTCAAATTGAGGGGAGAGCTGATCTTTCTTTTCATCCCTATCTTTTACATGCTCATTGGCAGTCATAGCGGCTAGCCATTCATTTAGCTGTCGATAGCTAGGTATAGCCTCTTCATTTTCACTTTTCTTTATAACAGGTACCTTTTCAGATTTGCTTTTTTGTTTAACAGGTACTTTTCCAACTTTACTTTCCACTTTAACAGGTACCTTTTCAAATTCATGAGCTGGATCTAAAACATCTCTAGTCATATTCCACAGAGGAAAGGTGTAAGTAGGGATTTTTTCCAAACCTTGCTGAGCACAATAAGCTCTTAGCTGTTTTCCTAGTTTTTTCAAGATATCTAGGTTAACAGTGCCTTGTTGTAGAAACCAAGGGCAGTGGTCTTGTACAAATGTAAAAAATGATTGAATGGAAGATGTTTTAACCTTGATTCTTCTTTTACTTAATAACTGTAAAATTACTCCTATAAAGAGCTGTCTTTCATTTGATTCAGTGTTGCCCATGTCAGAAACTTAAGGATAGTAAAAGATTTTGCTTTTAGCTATCTAAAGATTAGGCCCTTTTTGTCAGCCTTTTTAGAAACCGTTTTTTCTCTCTAACTCTTCAACACTTCCCACTCCTCTCGCCCTGTCTATTCTACAGGGGGATCTGCAGCCCCCTAAGTGGGATCCTATCTGTCCCCAAAACTGAACACTGGGGGAATGGGGTTGGGGATTTACCTTCGAAATGCCTGTCTCGGGCGCCACCTGCAGAGGTCCAGCCCCAGCTGATCCAGGGTATTTGAAGGGAAGATGGAGTACGCGACCTATTTATATATTTATTTATTCATCAAAGATATACAGAGTAATAGAATGAGGATAGCTCAGTAGGAAAATTCAGTGGAGAAAAGCAGCTGAGTAGCTTGGTTTATGCGGAAAATCAATATAACCCATGACACCAGGTTAGCTCTGACCATGGAGGCTGCAAGTGCCCTCTAGAATAGAGGAAGTTGCCCCACCTTAGACACCTTATCGAGTAGGTCTTCGAAGCCCAGGCAAATAAATGGTCGCAGAGGATATCCGCGCTCCAGATGGACACTCATCTGAAAATTGAGGGGAATAATGACATGGGGAGACCAAGCGTTGGCGAGCAAGGCCCGTAACTTTATTTTCAACACAGGTTTTAATACCCTAAGTTACACATAGAGGATAATAGGGGATGCAAAGTCAGCAGTCTTTAATCCTTATCAAAAACCAGGGTTTCTTTTCTGCAGATTTATCGTATTAAAATGGTTTAGATGATTTACATCATCTTCTGGCCAGAAGACCTATTAACATTTTATGACTCTTGACAAAGACTTATCAACCATAAGAGTTATTTTCTCTAAGAGTAATTGTTTAAGGTTTGGCGCAATCTTTCGAAGATAAAATTGCATTCCTATAGGGAGGATGTGTAATGGGTTTACAACAAAGAAAATAATTTATTACCTTAAGGGTCTAAAGTTACTAACATCAAGGCCAGTACTTATTTTTTCTACATACCAACTATATTAATTAACACACATTCAAGGATACAATTCAGGGGATGTGGAAACTTGGCAAAAAGGATTGGTTCATCAATGAAATCTTTTACTAGTTTTATTCTGACAGTTTCTAACTCTCTGAGAGGCTCTAAGCTATTTGAATATCTTAAACTTCCCGTGCGTCTCGAGGCTGGGAGACTGTACACAATCGTATGCATAGCTGTAGGAGACCGGGTAAACTTGTCAGGCGAGTTAGAAAACCATCTGAGGGGTTTGGATTTAAACACTACTAATTGCCCAGGAACATTATTAGTTGGAGCTGTAAGTTAGCTCTTTGACAGAGAGAGTGAGATGGTGGTAGGGGACATCCCCAGTAATGTCAGAGGTGAGAGAACAAAGCCATAAAAAAGGCAGACTTTGGTTTTTGGGGGTAGATGCTCAAGAATATACGGGGGAACTCCCGGAGGCTCGATCCCGCCTTTGCGTATGCCGAGACTCTTTCCTCATGACATTTGTCACGAGTGGAATGTCTCTCGCTGGCTCCCGGCAATCTTCCATTGCACCAAACGCAGTGGAGTCCCGAGAGGCCCCTCCCAACACCACTGTATCAGTGTCTTCTCAGAGGCACCCTGAGCAACTCCCTGAGGTCACCGGCACAAGTCGAGGGAACACAGGGTCTCCTGCCGCAACCCGAGAAAGACCTCAAGAGTCCGTCTTCAACGCGTCTTGAGGCCGGATTCCCCTACCATGACTCGAGAGCAATGACACGCTCCCCCTCGCCATGCGCATGGACACCTGACTTCACTGGCGCCACATGAGAGGCTCCCTGAGCTCCCCGTCATACCTCGTGAGAAACCCCACACTGGCGCCGCAGCTCGGGAAAACCCACGAGATGCCACCGTCATCACGAGATTGGGGACTTCTTTTCCTGCCTGACCTGGAGAGAAATCCCTGGTCCTTTCTCCAAACTTCACAGGGGGCTTTACTCCCTTTAGGCCACTCAATGGGCTCCAAGAGATACCTGTCGCGACTTGAGAGGAGAGCAGAGTACTTTATTTCCCCTCGAGATGAGGCCTTACCTCGGGTGAGTCTGGAATGCAACCCCGAGATCCCTGTTGCCCCTGGAGAGGAACATTATGTCCTGGACAAAAGCCTAGATGAGGTCTATTTTGCACTACAGTGACTCGAGAGCAACACCCATCTCTCCCTCGCTATTCGAATGGAAGATTGGTCTTCACTGGGCAAACACAAGAGGAAGTATGAATTTCCCGTTGTAACTCGAGAATCCCGCCGCAACTCTTAAAAACCACGTGGTTCCCCATTCATCGCAATATGAGGCCTTTGCCCGCTACAGAGTCTCAAGAGAAGTCCCATGTTTCGTCATAAAGTTCGAGATGCTACTTGGCACCCTTGATGCGACCCCAAAAGTTCCCCAATATACCGGTCTCACTCCAAGGGAACACCGAAGTTCCTGGCACCACTTCATTTGAGCCCCTTCTCCGCTCCTGATCACGGCAGGAAGGTCGATTCCCCTGCTTTGTCTAGAAGGGGTTCCCGACCTTCATGGCGTACCTCAGGATGAGGCCAGTCTCACGAAGAAATTCGAGACGTAGCCTCGTGTTGGTGCCACGTGCCAAAAGACCCCGATTTCTCGGTCTTGCTCTTGATAAGAACCCGATGCCCGGACACCTCTTCTAAGGCAACCCTGTGGATGAAGGCACTACACGAGGGGGCACTGGCAACCCTGTTCATCGTCCGGAAAACCCCGCAGGATCCACATACAGCTCCACAACTGGCCTGTCACCCCTTAAACAATGAGAGAGGAAAGCGGAGTTCCCTTCCTCAGACAAGACGAGGCCTGAGTATCCAATCCCAACTCTGCAGGCACGCTTCGATCTGAGTCAGAAATGGAGAGGAAACCTGAGGTTCCTGCCTCAACCCGAGATGAGGCCCTCTTCCATTAAAACAAACCCAGTGGAGTCCCGAGAGGCCACTCCCATCTCCACAGTATCCCTGACTTCTCATAGGCATTCTGAGAAGCTCCTTGAGGCCACCGGCAAACGTCGAGGGAAATAAGGGTTTCCTGCCACAACCGAAGAAAGACCTCGAGAGTCCTTCTTCAATGCGTCTTGAGGTCAGATTCCCCTACCATGGCTCGAGAGCAATAACGCGCTCCCCCTCGCCACGCACATGGAGACCTGACTTCCCTGGCGCCACATGAGAGGCTCCCTGAGCTCCCTGACGTACCTCGTGTGAAACCCCACACTGGCGCCGCAGCTCGAGAAAAGCCACAAGACCCCTCCGTCATCGCGAGATGAGGGCCATCTTTTCCTGCATGGCCTGGAGAGCAGTCCCAAGTCCTCTCTCCAAACTTCACAGGAGGCTTGACTCCCTTTAGGCCACAAAGTGGGCTCCAAGAGGTGCCCGTCGCGACTCGAAAGGAGAGCGGAGTCCTTTGCTTCCCTTCGACACGAGGCCTGACTCCCTGGGTGACTCTGGAATGCAAACCTGAGATCCCTGTGGCCCTTGGAGAGGAACATTAGGTCCTGGACACAAGCCTAGATGAGGTCTCCTTTGCCCTGCAGTGACTCGAGCGCAACCCCCAGCTCTCCCTCGCAACTCGAATGGATGATTGGACTTCCCTGGCCCAACACAAGAGGAAGCCTGAAATCCCCGTCGTAACTCGAGAATCCCACCGCAACTCGAGAAAAACCACGTGGCTCCCCCGTCATCGCAAGATGAGGCCCTTGGCCGCTACAGCGTATCAAGAGAAGTCCCACGTTCCATCCTGAAGTACAAAACGGTACTTGTCACCCTTGATGCGACCCCCAAAGTTCCCTGACATACCGGTCTCACTCGAGGGAAACACCAAAGTTCACGGCACCACTTCCTGTGAGCCCCTTCACCCCTCCTGATCGCAACAGGAGGGTCGACTCCCATGCTTTGTCTGCAAGGGGATCCCGACGTTCCCCGCGAACCTCTGGATGAGGCCGGTCTCATGAGGAAATTCGAAAAGTAGCCTCATGGTTGGTGCCACATGCTGAAAGATCCCGAATTCCCGGTCCACTCTAGATAAGAACCTGACACCCGGACATCTCTTCGAAGGCAACCCTGTGGATGAAGGCACAACACGAAGGGACACTGACATCCCCATGCATCGTCTGGAAAAACCCGCCGATTCCACTCACAGCTCCAAATGTGGACTGTCACCCCGTGAACAACTCGAGAGGCAAGTGAAGTTGCATTCCTTCACACAAGACGAGGCCTTACCCTCCTGGCCCAACTCTTCAGGGACCCTGCGATCGGAGTCAGAAATGGAGAGGAACCCTGAGGTTCCTGCCTCAACTAGAGAAGAGGCCCTCTTCCATTGAACCAAACTCAGTGGTGTCCCGAGAGGCCCCTCCCAACACCACAGTATCCCTGAATTCTCAGAGGCTCCCTGAGAAGCTACCTGAGGTCACTGGCACAAGTCGAGGGAACCCAGAGTTTCCTGAAGTAACCCGAGAAAGACTTGGAGAGTCCTTTTTCAACGTCTCTTGATGCCCGATTCCCCTACCATGACTCCAGAGCAAGGACGCGCAACCCTTGCCACAAGCAGGAAAACTTACTTCCCTAGTACCACACAAGAGGCTCCCTGAGTACCCCATCGTACCTCGTGAGAAAACCCACACTGGCGCCGCAGTTCGAGAAAAACCACAAGATGCCCCCGTCAAGGAGAGATGGGGGCCTTCTTTTCCTGCCTGACCTGGAGAGCAATCCCTGGTCCTCTCTCCAAACTTCACAGGAGGATTGACTCCCTTTAGGCCACTCAGTTGGGTCCAAGAAATACCCGGTGCGACTCGAGAGGAGAGCGGAGTCCTTTGCTTCCCTGGAGACGAGGCCTGACTCCCCGGGTGAGTTTGGAATGCAACCCCGAGATCCCTGTCGCCCCTGGAGTGGAATATTATGTCCTAGACACAAGCCTAGATGAGGTCTATTTTGCCCTACAGTGACTCGAGAGCAACCTCCATCTCTCCCTCACAATTTGAATGGAAGATTGGTCTTCCCACGGTCAACACAAGAGGAAGTCTGAATTTCCCATCGTAATTCGAGAATTCAGCCTCAAGTCTTAAAAACCATGTGGTTCCCCCTTCATTGCAATATGGGGCCCTTGCCAGCTAGAGTCTCAAGAGAAGTCCCACGTTCCATCTTAAAGTTCGAAATGCTACTTGGCACCCTTGATGCGACCCCAAAGTTCCCCAACATACCGGTCTCACTCCAGGGGAAGACCGAAATTCCCGGCGTCTCCAGGGAAGTCCCATGTTCCGTCCTTAAGTGTGAAACGGTACTTGACACCCTTGATGAGACCGCAAAAGTTCGCCGACACGCTGGGTGCCTCGAGGGGAACACCGAGGGTCCCGGCACCACTTCATCTGAGCCCCTTCTCCCCTCCTGATCGCGACAGGAGAGTCGATTCCCCTGCTTTCTCTGGAAGGGGTTCCCGGCCTTCCTGGTGCACCTCAGGATGAGGCCGGTCTCAGGAGGAAATTCGAGACGAGCCATGTGTGAGGTGCCACGTGCCGAACGACCCCGATTATCCGGTCCGCTCTTGATAAGAACCCGATGCCCGGACACCTCTTCGAAGGCAACCCTGTGAGTGAAGGCACAACACGAAGGGGCACTGACACCCCCGTGCATCATCCGGAAAAACCCGCAGGGTCTACACACAGCTCGACAAGGGGCCTGAGACTCCCGGAACAACTCGAGAGGCAACCAGAATTCCATTCCTCAGACAAGACGAGGCATGACTCTCCTGTCCCAACACTTCAGGGACCGTGCAGTCGGAGTCAGAATCGGAGAGGAAGCCTGAGGTTCCTGCCTCCCCTCGAGATGAGGCCCTCTTCCATTGCGCCGAACCCAGCAGAGTCCCGAGAGGCCCTGCCAACTCCACAGCATCCCTCACCTCTCAGAGTCACCATGGGAAGTTCCCTATAGTCCCCTGCAGAAGTCGAGGGAAACGAGGGTTTCCCGCCGCCACCCGAGAAAGACCTCGAGAGTCCTTCTTCAACGCGTCTTGAGGCCCTAGTCACTTCCCATGACTCGAGAGTGATGACCAGCTCCCCCTTGCCATGCGCATGGAGACATGAGTTCCCTGGCACCGCACGAGAGGCTCCCTGAGGTCCTCGTCGTGCCTCGTGAGAAAACCCCCATGGGCGCCGCAGCCTGAGGAAACACATGAGACGCCCCCGTCATCGCTAGATGAGGGCCTTCTTTTCCTGCCTGGCCTGGAGAGCAATCCCGAGTCCTCTCTCCAAACTGAAGAGGAGGCTCGACACCCTTGAGTCCACTCATTGGGCTCCAAGAGATCCGTGTCGCGACTTGAGAGGAAAGCGGAGTCCTCTGCTTCCCCTCGAGGCGAGGCCTGACTCCCCGGGGGAGTCTGGAATGCAAACCCGAGATCCCTGTCTTCCCTTGAGAGGAATATTAGGTCCTGGACACACGCCTCGATGAGGTCTCTTTGGCCCTGTAGTGACTCGAGCAGAACCCCCAGCTTTCCCTCGCAACTCCAGGGGAAGATTGGGCTTCCCAGGGCCAACCCAAGAGGAAGCCTGAAATCCCCGTCGTTTTCGAGAATCCAGACTCAACTCGAGAAAAACGACGTGGTTCCAACGTCTTCACAGAATGAGGCCCTTGCCCGCTACAGCGTCCCCAGGGAAGTCACATGTTCCGTCCTGAAGTGGGAAACGGTACTTGGCTCCCTTGTTGCGACCCCTAAAGTTCCCTGAAATGCCGGGTTCCCTCGAGTGGAACACCTAGAGTCCCGGCCCCACTTCATCTGAGCCCCATCTCCCCACCTGATCATGACAGGAGAGTCGATTCCCCTTCTTTGTGTGGAAGGTGTTCCCGGCCTTCCCGGCGCACCTCAGGATGATGCTGGTCTCACGAGGAAATTCGAGATGAGCCACGTGGGTGCTGCCACATGCCGAACGACCCCGATTTCCCGGTCCGCTCTTGATAAGATCCTGATGCCCGGACACCTCTTTGAAGATAACCCTTTTGATGAAGGCACAACACTTAGGGGCACTGACTCCCCTGGGTATCGTCCGGAGAAACCCTCAGGTACCACACACAGCTCGAGAAGTGACCTGTCACCCCGTGAACAACTGGAGAGGCAAGCAGAGTTCCATTCCTCCACACAAGAGGAGGCCTGACTCTCCTGTTCGAACTCTGCAGCGAAACTGCGATCCGAGTCAGATCTGGCCCAGGGGAAGTCAGGAGAGGAAACATGAGTTTCCTGCCTCCACTTGAGATGAGGCCCTCTTCCATTGCACCGAACCCAGTGGAGTCCCGAGAGGCCCCTCCCAACTGCACAGTATCCCTGACTTCTCAGAGGCACCCTTAGACCTTCCTGAGATCACCGGCACAAGTCGAGGGAACCAAGGGTTTCCTGCCCCAACCCGTAAAAGACCTCGAGAGTCCTTCTTCAACGCGTCTTGAGGTGCGATTCCCCTACCATGACTCGAGAGCAATGACGCGCTCCCCCTAGCCACGCGCGTAGAAACCTGACTTCCCTGGCGCCACAGGAGAGGCTCCCTGAGCTCCCCATTATACCTCGTGAGCAACACCACACTGGAGCCGCAGCTCGAGAATACCCACGAGACGCCCCAGTCCTCACGAGATGAGGGCCTTCTTTTGCTGTATGGCCTGGAGAGCAATCCTGAGTCCTCTCTCCAAACTCCACAGGAGGCTTGACTCATTTTAGGCCACACAGTGAGCTCCAAGATATACCCGTCGCGACTCGAGAGGAGAGCGGTGTCCTTGGCTTCCCCTCGAGACGAGGCCTGATTCCCAGGGTGAGTCGAGAATGCAATGCCGAGATCGCTGTCGCCCCAGCAGAGGAACATTAGGTCCTGGACACAAGCCTAGATGAGGTCTATTTGGCCCTGCAGTGTCTCGAGAGCAATCCCCAGTTCTAACTCGCAATTCGAATGAAAACTGGACTTCCCTGGGCCAGTTGAAGAGGAAGCCTGAATTCCCCGTCGTAACTCGAGAAACCCGCCACAACTCAAGAAAAACCACGTGGTTCCCCCGTCATCGAAAGATGAGGCCCTTGCCCGCTACAGCGTCTCAAGAGAAGTCCCACGTTCCGTATTGAAGAGCGAAAAGTTACTTGGAACCCTTGATGCGACCCCAAAAGTTCCCCGACATACCAGTCTCACTTGAGGAGAACACCGAGGTTCCCAGCACCACTTCATCTGAGACTCTTCTCCCCTCTTGATCGCGACAGGAGGTTCGATTCCCCTGCTTTGTCTGGAAGGCGTTCCCGACCTTCCTGGCGCACATCAAGATGAGGCCAGTCTCACGAGGAAATTCGAGACATAGCCTCATGGGTGGTGCGACATGCCAAAAGACCCCGATTCCCTGGTCCGCTCTTGATAAGAACCCGATGGCAGAACCCAACTCGAAGGCAATCCTGTGGATCAAGGCACAACACGAAGGGGCAGTGACACCCCGGTGCATCGTCCAGAAAAACCCGCAAGTTCCACATACAAATCGACAAGTGGCCTGTCACCCCATGAACAACGCGAGAGTCAAGCGGAGTTCCAGTCCTCCACACAAGACGAGGCCTGACTCTCCTGTCCCAACTCTGCAGGGACTCTGGGATCCGAGTCAGATCCGGCGCATTCGAAGCCAGGAGAGGAACCCTGAGGTTCCTGCCTCAACTTCTCATGAGGCCCTCTTCCATTGCACCAAACCCAGTGGAGTTCCGAGAGGCCCCTCCCAACTCCACAGTGACCCTGACTTCTCAGAGGCACGCTGAGAAGCTTCCTGAGGTCACTGGCACAAGTCGATGGAACCCAGGGTTTCCTGCTGCAACCCAAGAAAGACCTTGAGAGTCCTTCTTTAACACGTCTTCAGGCCCAATTCCACTACCATGACTCGAGAACAATGACGGGCTCCCTCTCACCACGTGCATAGAGACCTGACTGCCCTGGCACCACGTGAGAGGCTCACTGAGCTCCCAGTCTTACTTCGTGAGAAACCCCACATAGCGCCACAGCTCGAGAAAACCTACGAGACGCCCCAGTCATTGGGAGATGAGGGCCTTCATTTCATGCATTGCCTGGAGAGCAATCCCGTGTCCTCCCTCCAAACACCAGAGGAGGTTTGACTCCCTTTAAGCCACTCAGTGGGCTCCAAGACATACCCGTCCGACTCGAGAGGAGAGCAGAGTCCTTTGCTTCCCCTCGAGACGAGGCCTGACTCCAAGGTGAGTCTGGAATGCAACCCCGAGATTTCTGTCGAGTCTTGAGATGAACATTAGGTCCTGCACACAAGCCTTGGTGGGGTCTCTTTTGCCTTCAGTGACTAGAGCGCACCTCCAGCTCTTCCTCGAATCTCGAATGGAAGATAAGACTTTTGTGGGCCAACACAAGAGGAAGCATGAATTCCCTGTGGTAACTCAAATATCCCACCGCAACTCGAGAAAAACCAAGTGGTTCCGCAGTCATTCCAAGATGAGGCCCTTGCCCGCTGGAGCACCCCAAGAGAAGTCCAACGTTCCATTTTGAAGAGTGAAATGGTACTTGGAACGCTTTATGCAACCCCAAAAGTTACCCGACATACCTGTCTCACTTGAGGGAAACACCGAGGTTCCCAGCAGCACTTCATCTGAGCCACTTCTCCCCTCCTGATCGCCAAAGGAGGGTCGATTCCTCTGCTTTGTCTGGAAGAGTTTCATGACCTTCGCGGCACACCTCAGGATGAGGCCGGTTTCATGAGGAAATTCGAGACAACCCACGTGGGTGCTGCCAAATGCTGAACGACCCCGATTTCCCAGTCCGCTCTTCATAAGAACCCGATGCCGGGACACCTCTTCGAAGGCAACCCTGTGGATGAAGGCACAAATTGAAGGATCACTGACACCCCCGTGCATCGTCTGGAAAAACCTGCAGATTCCACACACAGTTTGACAAGGGGCCTGAAACCCGATGAACAACTCGAGAGGCAAGCGGAGTTCCATTCCTCAGAAAAGACGTAGCCTGACTCTCCTGTCCCAACTCTGCAGGGACCCTGCGGTCTGAGTCCGAAACAGAGAGGAAGTCTGAGGTTCCTGCCTCCCCTCGAGATGAGGCCCTCTTCCATTGCGACAAACCCAGCGGAGTCCCGAGAGGCCCCGCCCACTCCACAGTATCCATCAACTCTCAGAGACACCCTGGGAAGTTCCCTAAGGTCCCCGGCAGAAGTCGAGGGAAATGACTTTTCCCGACACAACCCGAGAAAGACCTCGATAGTCCCTCTTCAACGCGTCTCGAGGCCCTAGTCCCCTCCCGTTACTCGAGAGCCATGACGCGCTCCCCCTCGCCACGCGCAGGGAGACCTGACTTCCCTGGCGCCGCACGAGAGGCTCCCTGAGATCCTCGTCGTGCCTCGCGAGAAAACCCCCAAGGGCGCCGCAGGTCGAGGAAAGCCCTGAGACGCCCCCGTCCTCACGAGGTGAAGGGCCTTCTTTTCCTACATGGCCTGGAGAACAATCCCGAGCCCTCTCTCCAAAATGAAGAGGAGGCTTGACTCCACTGAGGCCACTAGGGGGCTCCAAGAGATCCGCGTCGCGACTCGGGAGGACAGCGGAGTCCTTGGCTTCCCCTCGAGACGAGGCCTGGCACCCCGGGGGATCCTGGAATGCAACCCCGAGATCCCTGCCTTCCCTGGATAGGAACATTAGGTCCTGTACACAAGCCTAGATGAGGTCTCTTTGGCCCTGCAGTGACTCAAGGCAGCCCCCAGCTTTCCCTCGCCACTCGAATGGAAGACGGGGCTTCACAGGGCCAACAGAGGAGGAAGCCTGTAATCCCCTCGTCACTCGAGAATCCCACCGCAAATCGAGAAAAAACACGTGGTTCTAACGTCTTCGCAAGATGAGGCCCTTGCCGACTACGGCGTCTCAAGGGAAGTCCCATGATCCGCCCTGAAGTGCGAAACGGTACCTGACACCCTTCGTACGACACCCAAAAGTTCCCCGACACGCCGGGTTCCCTCAAGGGGAACACCGAGAGTCCCGGCACAGCTTCATCTGAGCCCCTTCTCCCCTCCTGATCGCGACGGGAGAGGCGATTCCCCTGCGTGGTCCAGAAGGGGTTCCCGGCCTTCCCGGCGCACCTCAGGATGAGGCCGGTCTCACGGGGAAATTCGAGACGAGCCACGTGGGTGGTGCCACATGCCGAACGCCCCCGATTCCCCGGTCCGCTCTTGAGAAGGACTCGAGGCCCGGACCTCTCTTCGAAGGCAACCCTGTGGGTGAAGGTACCACTCGAAGGGGCACTGACACCCCCGTGAGTCGTCCGGAAAAAGCCGCGGTTTCCACACACAGCTGGACGAGGTGCGTGAGACACCCTGAGCAATTCGAGAGGCAAGCGGGGTTCCCTTCCTCAGACAAGACGAGGCCTGACTCTCCTGTCCCAACTCTGCAGGGACCCTGTGGTTGGAGTCCGAAAAGGAGAGGAAGCCTAAGTTTCCTGTCTCCCCTCGAGATGAGGCCCTCTTCCATTGCGCCAAGCCCAGCGGAGTCCCGAGAGGCCCCGCCAACTCCACAGCATCCCTCACCTATCAGAGGCACCATGGGAAGTTCCCTCAGGTCCCTGGCAGAAGTCGAGGGAAATGAGGCTTTCCCGCCGCAACCCCAGAAAGACCTCGAGAGTCCTTCTTCAACGCGTCTGGAGGCCCTAGTCCTCTCCCATGACTCGAGAGCCATGACGCGCTCCCCCTCGCCACCCGCACAGAGACCTGACTTCCCTGGCACCGCACGAGAGGCTCCCTGAGATCCTCGTCTTGCCTCGTGAAAAACCCCCACGGGCGCCGCAGCTCGAGGAAACCCCTGAGAAGCCCCCATCCTCGCGAGGTGAGGGCCTTCTTTTCCTGCCTGACCCAGACCGCAATCCTGAGTCCTCTCTCCAAACTGAAGAGAAGGCCTGACACCCTTGAGGCCACTCAGTGGGCTCCAAGAGATCTGCGTTGCGACTTGAGAGGAGAGCGGCATCCTTTGCTTGCCCTCGAGGCTAGGCCTGACTCCCCGGGGGAGTCTGGAACGCCACCCTGAGATCCCTGTCTTCCCTTGAGAGGAACGTTAAGTCCGGGACACAGGCCTAGATGAGGTCTCTTTGGCCCTGCAGTGACTCGAGTGCAACCCCAAGCTTTCCCTCGCAACTCGAATGGAAGATTAGGCTTCCCGGGGCCAACACAAGAGGAAGCCTGAAATCCCCATCGTAACTCTAGAATCCCGCCGCAACTCGAGAAAATCCACATGGTTCCAACGTCTTCGCAAGATGAGGCCCTTGCCCGCTACGGCGTCTCAAGGGAAGTCCCAGGTTCTGTCCTGAAGTGTGAAATGGTACCTGACTCCCTTCATGCAACCCCCAAAAGTCCCCCACACGCCGGTTTCCCTCGAGGGTAACACCGAGGGTTCCGGCCCCACTTCATCTGAGCCCCTTCTCCCCTCCTGATGGCGACAGGAGAGTCGATCCCCCTGCGTTGTCTGGAAGGTTCCCCGGCCTTCCTGGCACACGTCAGGATGAAGCCGGCCTCACTAGGAAATTTGAGACTAGCCCCGTGGGTGGTCCCACATGCCGAAAGACCCCGATTTCCCGGTCCGCTCTTAAAAAGAACCCGAGGCCCAGACACCTCTTCGAAGGCAACCCAGTGGGTGAAGGCACAACACGAAGGGGCACTGTCACCGTCGTGCATTTCCGGAAATACCCGCAGGTTCCACACACAGCTCAACAAGGGGCCTGAGACCCCCTGAGCACCTCGAGAGGCAAGCGGAGTTCCCTTCCTCAGACAAGACGATTCCTGACTCTCCTGTCCCAACTCTGCAGGTACCCTGCGGTCGGAGACCGAAACGGAGAGGAAGCCTGAGGTTCCTGCCTTCCCTGGAGATGAGGCCCTCTTCCATTGTGCCAAACCCAGCAGAGTCCTGAGAGGCCCCGCCAACTCCACAGCATCCCTCATCTGTCAGAAGCACACTGGGAAGTTCCCTAAGTTCACCGGTAAACTTTTATTGCACAAGGTCCCCATGAAAAGGCCCACGCAGCAGGACAGCCACAGATTCTGTCTGCCATTAAAGGGCAGTAAGGTGCCCTCCCCACTTCTTTGCTGCCTCGGCGGCCACCAGGGTGCAATTCGCGTACCCTTCCCTTTCCCATCCTAGCAGGTGCTCCAGGGCCCTCTGGCCTACAAAGTGCCAGAAGCAGGGCTGGGCCAGCTGGCCAGAATTCAGGGTTCTGTCCCTTGGACTTCCAGCGGACACTAGGCTGCTTGGGAAAACCGCCCAGACTCTGAGGTTTTTCAGCAGAGGGGTGGAGTGGTAAAGGCCTTGACCCCAAAGACGAGGCCTTCCTGCGACCGCCAGGTTGGGGAGCTCTGAGACTGTGCCAACACAGGGCGGAATACATGGTTCCCTGCTCCAGGCAGTCCCCGTTCCCTTACCTGTGTTCCGCACCCCTCTGCTGTGGCCAATGGATGCCGATCCTTGGGGATCCAGGAGTTCACGAAATGGGCATTCCCAGCCGCAATGGCAACCCCGAGAGCACAAGTGGGAAGCCCTCCACCACCCCCGCCAGGAGTCGACCCCCGCTGGGAACGGACCCCCCACCCCGCCCCGCGCCGCCAGGTTTCGCCCCGGCCCTGTCGGGCTCCCGGCGGGTTCCCAGCCACATTGGCGACCCCCGGGAGCACAACAGGGACCGACCACCCACCCACAGCGAGCGGAATCTCGACCTGTGCAGCCCAGGTTTACCCCGCCCTGGGTGCGCTCCCGGCGCGTTTCCAGCCGCAGTGGCCATCTCCGAGAGCACTACTGGGAAGCCCTCCCCCACCCCCGCCAGGAGCCAACACCCGCCCTGCGCCGCCCGGGTTTGCCCCGCCCCTGCCGCGCTCCAGGGGCGCTGCCCACCTTCACCAGCGGCTCTCGGTGAGACCCGTCCCCACGCCCGGTTCCAGGAGAGGCTCTCGGACCTCGCTGCTGCCGCCAGGTCAAACATGAGGACAATACATACACCCCACAGAGACAATCCAAGCTGTCTATGATTTAGGGATAAAACGAGGACTACAGAAAGGCAAGATGACCTGACCTAGGAGGGCCATGATATTCTATAGAACCAGACAAAGTTGGTTACCAAGGAAACTTTTTTCCTTGGAACCCGGAAAGCTGGTTCTTTGCATATGCAATGACCAACAATTAGCTTGTTACCCAAGCCTGCCTTACTGCCACCCCCATCCCCCCACTCCCCAGAAGACTGGCTCAAAGAAATATTTTAAATCTCAGGCAGAAACCTGGAAGATGTCTTGTCTGTCTGTTTGGATTAAGGTATGTGTCAGTGTGAGCCTTGTGTTTTTTGATAATATTGCTCAAGTTCTGTGTTCTGATTTCAATGGTCTCAAGACAAGGCAGCCCTTCCAAATCAAACTGCTGGAAATACAAGAAAACATTGACCTAAATGAATGTCAGAGTCCCGTGAACTGGGAACTAGTCAATATTAAATATCTAGTATTTTTGGTTTTGCTCCTCCACTATAGACATGTCTAAGAGTCAACAACATTAAGCACAACATGTTCATAGTGCCTAGGTTTCTTTTGAGGTAAAAATTGCTCTATTGTTATATCTGTCACAAGCTTGTCAGCAAGAAACTACCTGGAAACGACAACAACAAAAGTAAAAAATGTAAATGTGATATGAGCTTTTAGACAAACTCTTTACAATAATTATACTCTAAAATATCTGCCTCTCATAGTCTTGATTGAAGGCAGAGGAGAAGGGGATGACAAGGGTACGATGGTTGGATGGCATCACTGACTCGATGGACATGAGTTTGAGCAAGCCCCTGGAGCTGGTGACGGACACGGAAGCCTGGCGTCCTTCAGGCCACGGGGTCCCAAAGAGTCAGACATGACTGAGCAACTGAACTGAACTGAACTAACAAACGTTTCTCCAGGTGTTTTGGTTACCCGAGTTTCTATCCTTGTGACGACAGTGTATTGAATAGCTAGGTCATTTCCAAATAAATGAAAGTTCTGAAACATTCACGACTTGAAAGGACCTCCCTTTTACACAGAAACAAAAGAGATTTTTGACTCTCCATGAATAGTGTCTGGCACCATCCTGACATGTTAAATGTAAGAAAGCAATTGTTTTGTTTTGTTTTGTTCTGTTCTTGGGGGTGGGGGGAGGGGGGCGGGCTATAGCCAATGCCAATATAAAAGTCAGTTCTTGGTTGCTGAAGGGAAATGTATGACTTGTTATATCAAGAAAGTATGTGGAATGCAATGGCACTTGAGGAAGGAAAACGAAGTAGTTCTGTCTTACAGGTGGCTGTTTCAGGATGGGAGAAGCAAAGGAATGGGTACAGAATGGGATAAGGAGGTTGTAGGGAAAGTGGACCCCCAGAAAAGAGTTCTGTGCCTAGCACAAGTTTTCTTGAGATGTCGAACTGCCTTTGCTAATGGAGTTTAAGTTTCTTTACCTCTTAAGTGATCTCTTCTAGGTTGACCTAGAACAGAAATCTTTGGTTAGCTTTGGCTAAGTGGAGAAGTAGTGTTTCACGGTGACATATGTGATCCTTCCTGACTGTTTGCAGCCCTTTTGATATCGATGCCTTGCTTCTGCTGCTGCTGCCGCCGCCGCTGCTGCTAAGTCGTTTCAGTCGTGTCCGACTCTGTGCGACCCCATAGACGGCAGCCCACCAGGCCCCGCAGTCCCTGGGGTTCTCTAGGCAAGAACACTGGAGTGGGTTGCCATTTCCTCCTCCCATGCATGAAAGTGAAAAGTGAACGTGAAGTCGCTCAGTGGTGTCCGACTCTTAACCACCCCATGGACTGCAGCCTACCAGGCTCCTCCATCCATGGGATTTTCCACGCAAGAGTACTGGAGTGGGGTGCCATTGCCTTCTCCCATATCTATGCACAAGCCTGCCTAAATAATTGACTTCTAGCTAGCTTTGGGATGCCAATGACCATCCACCCTTACCAGGCAACAGAGAAGAGAAAAACACTTACCACAGGAGGTCCTGGTAAGGAACAAGGAACTAACAAGCTCCCGCCAACCAGGATTCTGCAGAGGTCAACAAGAGGTCAGTAAGAGATGGAAGACTGCAGTCCAGAGGTCCTAGCAACTTCCATCTTGCAGCAGAGACCCAGCATAGTCAAAACGAATTCAATGTTGCAAAAAATAAGTAAACAAATAAAGGACAGAAGTCCTTTGAACACATGACTGAGATTAGGGGTGAGGCAGTACATGTACGGTGCCCGGAAAATCTTAAAGTATGAGAAAGGAAAGAATTTAAAGACAACTATCAAGCTGTCCGAACTGATAAAAACGAAAGATTACACAGTTTTTTCTGTATATATTAGCAGATAATAATCTGAAAAGGAATTAAAAAAAATTCCCTTTCAATAATGTCAACATGAATACAACACTTTGCCATGGATGTAACGAGGATGACAAGACTGGCACACTGGAAATTATACACCCTGGCTGAAAACTATCCTGAATACATGGACAGATATTCCATAACAATGGAAAGACTTAAGATGGCAATACCATGGAATGCATCTTCAATCTGAAATGAAGATTTGATATGATTTGATCGCTCAGAGCTTTTGTGTCATCAATTGTTATTAAAGTATAAATGAGATAGAGAAAGCTGCTGACTTAGACTTGAGGCGGGGTGTACGCCCTGCTGGTCTCTAGCCAGATATTCTACAGGCACTAGCAGTCAGCTAAGGAAAGAAAGGCACTGTCTCAGGGAATGGCACCAGGCCCCTCCCCCACGACATGCCTTGAGGTCACATTGGCAGCAGGTGAGTCATCCTGGGCCAAAAACTGATTGACATGAATCTTGAAGAAAGGCAGTATTCCAGGCAAATATATCATTTCCTTAACATAGATTAGGAGAACAAGGTACGAGGAAAACATACTGTTTTGTTCAAGTCGCTTCTGAGCCTATTGGGGGAACCGACCTGAAGCCAGAGTCCAGCAGATATACATAGGATATTTACATCGCTTAAGACAAACATTTCCTCAGGAACAAATGCATTGCTTAGCTCAAGGTTTGTCTGCGAAATTCTTACACATCAGTAGATGGCTCCGAGCTGGGTTTCTACACACAAGAACATGAATGCAAAGGACAAGCCTGCACAGCCCATCTGACCCCTCCCCCACAGCTAGCAGCATTTCCAAGTGACCTCCTAAGGCCTTCCCCAAAATACAGGGGCACCTCTGGGTTTCCTGTTTCAAGCTCTTCGAACACTTTTCTTAAAAAAAAAAAATCCTGCACACTTCTTGATAGAATGCCACAGTGCAAGGAAAACAGGCCTTCAATACTTAAACCTCCCTGTGCCAAACACTTGGGGCTTGGTTTTGTTTTGTTTTGTTTTTTAATTACACCACCACATAATTTAAACTTTTTACAATTTCTAATTATTCAGTACCAAAACACCAAACTTTTATTGCACAAGGTCCCCATGAAAAGGCCCACGCATCAGGACAGCCACAGATTCTGCCATGAAAGGGCAGCAAGGTGCCCTCCCCACTTCTTTGCTGCCTGGGCGGCCACCAGGGTTTGAAATCCATGCACCCTACTAACTTTCTAGGGTGCAATTCGCGGACCCTTCCCTTTCTCATCCTAGCAGGTGCTCCAGGGCCCGCTGGCCTACAAAGTGCCAGAAGCAGGGCTGGGCCAGCCGGCCAGAGTTCAGGGTTCTGTCCCTTGGAGTTCCAGGGGACACTAGGCTACTTGGGAAAACCGTGCAGACTGAGATTTTTCAGCAAAGGGGTGGATCGGTAAAGGCCTTGACACCAAGGGCGAGGCCTTTCTGCAACCGCCAGGTTGGGGAGCTCCGAGAATGTGCCAACAGAGGGCGGAATACGTGGTTCCCTGCTCCAAGCAGTCCCAGTTCTCTGACCTGTGGCCCGCAGCCCTCCGCTGCACCCACTAGATGTGGATCCTTGGGGACACATTAGCATAGGAAATGGGCGTTCCTAGCCGCAGTGGCGACCCCGGAGAGCACAACTGGGACCGAACCCCCACCCACAGCCATCTAAATCTCGACCCGCGCAGCCCAGGTTTACCCCGCCCCTGCCGCACTCCCAGCGCGTTTCCAGCTGCAGTGGGGACCCCCGAGAGCACAACTGTTACCACCCCCCACCCCCTCCCGACCGGAACCCCGACCCGCGCCGCCTGGGATCGCCCCGCCCCTGGCGCGCTCCCGGCGCATTGCCCACTTCCACCAGGGGCTCCCGGTGAGCCCTGTCCCCACGCCCGGTTCCAGGAGAGGCTCTCGGACCTCGCTACTGCCGCCAGGTCAAACACGAGGACAATACATCCACCCCACAGAGACAATCCAAGCTGTCTATGATTTAGGGTTCAAACGAGGACTACAGAAAGGAAAGATGTCCTGACCTAGGAGGGCCATGAGAGTCTATAGATCCAAACAAAATTGGGTACCAAGGAAGCTTTTTTCCTTGGAACCCGGAAAGCTGGTTCTTTGCATATGCAATGACCAACAATTAGCTTGTTACCCAAGCCTGCCTCGCTGCCACCCCCACTCCCCCCCCCCCACTTCCCAGGAAAACGGCTCAAAGAAATATTTTAAATCTCAGGCGGAAAACTGGAAGATGTCTTGTCTGTCTGTCTGGATTAAGGTATATGTCAGTGTGAGCCTTGTGTTTTTTGATAATATTGCTCAAGTTCTGAGTTCTGATTTCAATGGTCTCAAGACAAGGCAGCCCTTCCAAATCAAACTGCTGGAAATACAAGAAAACATTGACCTAAATGAATGTCAGAGTCCCGTGAACTGGGAACTAGTCAATATTAAATATCTAGTATTTTTGGTTTTGCTCCTCCACTATAGACATGTCTAAGAGTCAACAACATTAAGCACAACATGTACATAGTGCCTAGGTTTCTTTTGAGGTAAAAATTGCTCTATTGTTATATGTGTCACAAGCTTGTCAGCAAGAAAGTACCTGGAAACAGCAACAACCAATGTAAAATATGTAAATGTGATATGAGCTTTTAGATAAACTCTTAACAATAATTATACTCTAAAATATCTGCCTCTCATAGTCTTGATTGAAGGCAGAGGAGAAGGGGATGACAGAGGATAAGATGGTTGGATGGCATCACTGACTCGATGGACATGAGTTTGAGCAAGCCCCTGGAGTTGGTGATGGACACGGAAGCCTGGCGTCCTGCAGGCCACGGGGTCACAAAGAGTCAGACTCGACTGAGCAACTGAACTGAACTGAACTTACAATCGTTCCTCCAGGTGTTTTGGTTACCTGAGTTTCTATCCTGGTGCTAAACTAAGTGACGACAGTGTATTGAATAGCTAGGTCACTTCCAAATAAATGAAACTTCTTAAACATTCACGACTTGAAAGGACCTCCCTTTTACACAGAAACAAAAGAGATTTTGACTCTGCATGAATAGTGACTGGCACCATCCGAACATATTAAATGTAAGAAAGCAATTTTTTTGTTTTGTTTTGTTCTGTTCTGTTCTTGCAGGAAGCGGGGTGGGCGCTATTATCACTGATAGGTATGCTCACCAATCTATCAAATGCCAATATAAGAGTGAGTTCTTGGTTGCTGAAGGGAAATGTATGACTTGTTATTACAAGAATGTATGGAATGCAATCACACTTTAAGAAGGAAAACGAAGTAGTTCTGTCTTACAGGTGGCATTTTCAGGACGGGAGAAGCAAAGGAATGGGTACAGAATGGGATAAGGAGGTTGTAGGGAAAGTAGGCCCCCAGAAAAGAGTTTTGTGCCTAGCACAAGTTTTCTTGAGATGTTGAACTGCCTTTGCTAATGGAGTTTAAGTTTCTTTACCTCTTAAGTGATCTCTTCTAGGTTGACCTAGAACAGAAATCTTTCGTTAGCTTTGGCTAAGAGGAGAAGTATTGTTTCACGATGACATATGTGATCCTACCTGACTGTTCTCATCCCCTTTGATATCTATGCACTGCTGCTGCTGCTGCTGCAGCTGCTAAGTGGTTCAGTTGAGGCCGACCCTGTGCCACGCCATAGATGGCAGCCCACCAGGCCCCGCAGTCTCTGGGGTTCTCTAGGCAAGAACACTGGAGTGGGTTGCCATTTCCTCCTCCTATGCATGAAAGTGAAAAGTGAAAACGAAGTCACTCAGTGGTGTCCGACTCTTAGCCACCCCATGGACTGCAGCCTACCAGGCTCCTCCATCCTTGGGATTTTCCAGGAGTGGGGTGCCATTGCCTTCTCCCATATCTGTGCACAAGCCTGCCTAAATAATTGACTTCTAGCCAACTTTGGGATGCCCATGACCACCCACCCTTACCAGGCAACAGAGAAGAGAAAAACACTTACCACAGGAGGTTCTGATAAGGAACAAGGAACTAACAAGCTCCCACCTACCAGGATTCTGCAGAGGTCAACAAGAGGTCAGCAAGAGATGAGAGACTGCAGTCCAGAGGTCCTAGCTACTTCCATCTAGCAACAAACACCCAGCATAGTCAAAACGATTTCAATGTTAAAGAATAAATAAATAAATAAATAAAAGGACAGAAGTTCTTTGAACACATGTCTGAATTTAGGGGTGAGGCATTACATATGTGTCCCAGGATAATCTTAAAGTGTCAGAAAGTAAAGAAATTAAAGACAACTATCAAGCTGTCCAAACTGATAAAAATGAATGATTACACAGTTTTATCTGTATACATTAGCAGATAATAATCTGAAAAGGAATTTTAAAAAATTCCCTTTCAATAATATCAACATGAATAAAACACTTTGCCATGGATGTAACGAGGATGACAAGACTGGCACACTGGAAATTATACACCCTGGCTGAAAACTATCCTGAATACATGGACAGATATTCCATAACGATGGAAAGACTTAAGATGGCAATACCATGGAATGCATCTTCAATCTGAAATGAAGATTTGATATGATTTGATCGCTCAGAGCTTTTGTGTCATCAAGTGTTATTAAAGTATTAAAGAGATAGAGAAAGCTGCTGACTTAGACTCGAGGCGGGGTGGGGGGGTAGTAAGAGTACCCCCTGCTGGTCTTTAGCCAGATATTCTACAGGCACTAGCAGTCAGCTAAGGAAAGAAAGGAACTGTTTCAGGGAATGGCACCAGGCCCCTCCCCCACGACATGCATTGAGATAATATTGGCAGCAGGTGAGTCATCCCGGGCCAAAACTTGATTGACATGAATCTTGAAGAAAGGCAGTATTCCAGGCAAATATATTATTTCCTTAACATAGATAAGGAGAACAAGCTAGGAGGAAAACATGCTGTTTTGTTCAAATCGCTTCTGAGCCTTTTGGGGGAACCGACCTGAAGCCAGAGTCTAGCGGAAATACATAGGATATTTACATCGCTTAAGACAAACATTTTCTTAGGAAAAAATGCATTGCTTAGCTCAAGGTTTGTCTGCGAAATTCTTACACATCAGGAGATGGCTCCGAGCTGGGTTTCCACACACAAGAACATGAATGCAAAGGACAAGCCTGCACAGCCCATCTGCCCCCCTCCCGCACAGCCAGCAGCATTTCCAAGTGACCTCCTAAGGCCTTCCCCAAAATACAGGGGCACCTCTGGGTTTCCTGTTTCCCTCACTTCGAACACTTTTCTTAAAAAAAAAAATCCTGCACCCTTCTTGATAGAATGCCACAGTGCAAGGAATACAGTCCTTCAATATTTAAACCTCCATTTGCAAAACACTTGGAGCTTGGTTTTGTTTTGTTTTGTTTTTTAATTACACCACCACATAATTTAAAGCTTTTACACGTTGTAATTATTCAGTTCCAAAACACCAAACTTTTATTGCACAGGGTCCTCATGAAAAGGCCCACGCAGCTGGACAACCACAGATTCTGCCATGAAAGGGCAGCAAGGTGCCCTCCCCACTTCTTTGCTGCCTGGGCGGCCACCAGGGTTTGAAATCCATGCACCCTACTAAGTTTCTAGGGTGCAATCCATGGACCCTTCCCTTTCCCATCCCAGCAGGTGCTCAAGGGCCCGCTGGCTTACAAAGTGCCAGAAGAGGGCTGGGCCAGCCGGCCAGAGTTCAGTGTTCTGTCCCTTGGACTTCCAGCGGACACTAGGCTGCTTGGAAAAACCGCGCAGACTCTGAGATTTTTCAGCAGAGGGGTGGAGCGGTAAAGGCCTTGACCCCAAAGGCAAGGCCTTTCTGCGACCGCCAGGTTGGGGAGCTCCGAGAATGTGTCAACAGACGGCGGAATACTTGGTTCCCTGCTCCATGCAGTCCCAGTTCCCTTACCTGTGGTCTGCAGCCCTCCGCTGCACCCACGGGATGGCGATCCTTGGGGACCCAGGAGCGGACGAAATGGGCCTTCCCAGCCGCAGTTGCAACCCCCGAGAGCGCAACTGGGAACCCCTCCCCATCCCCCCCGTGAGCCGACCCCGCCCCGCTCCGCCAGGGTTAGCCCCGCCCCTGCCGCGCTCCCTGCGCGTTCCCAGCCGCAGTGGCGACCCTGGGAGCACAACTGGGACCGACCCCCACCCAAAGCCATCTGAATCTCGACCCCCGCAGCCCGGGTTTACCTGTCCCGGGTGCGCTCCCGGCGAGTTTTCAGCCTCAGTGTCCACCTCTGAGAGCACAACTGGGAAGCCCGCCCCCACCCCCGCCAGAAGCCGACCCCCGCCCCAGGCCGCCCGCGTTCGCCCCGCCCCTGCACGGTCCAGGTACCTTCCCAGCTTCTAGCGTTCACGCCCGGGTAGGAGCAGGATGTAGGAGTATGGGAGATGTGTCTGGAGCCTGACAGCCTCAGCTCCGCTCTGGCCTGCCCTTTGGACCTAGGAGCCAGGCCAACTTGCAGAGGGCTTAGGGCCCCATTGTATGCAAACTACCAAGGCCTACCGCAAGGAGAGCTCTGTCCGAGGGAAGGGAAGTGCCCCAGGCTGCGTTCCCAAGCTGTTGCTTGGCAATGCAGACTCAGCGGTAAACGGAGGGAATCAGGCTCTCTGTAGCCGCAGCTTCACACACAGGTGTGTCTCCGTAGGAATCAAGAAAGATCCTGACAGGGTGAGGTTCATTAGAGCTATACTAAAGAGCAAAGGCTTGTCCATGTGGTCTTGCCTTCCCCTGTGCCTTTGGGTCTCCAGGCTCGGCCCCAGCTCCGTGGAAACAACCCCTGAGAAAATATCTTCAAGATCCACTTTTCCCAGTGTCTGGGAACCGGGGTTCGTAGGAGGAGAGAAAAGCACGCCTCCATCGGGAACAAAAATGCAGCCCACCTGCCTGTGTTTTGAAGCCTCTATTTGGAAGGAATGGGTTAGCTTCTCCTAAAGGAGACCTCCAGATCTGCTCAGAAGTTGTTAATTCCAGAGGCAGGGTACTGGTTCCTGACTGCCCTTTGCTAGCCTTGCAAAGATATTCCTAGATTCTAGAGTTATTTTCCATGAAGAAGCAGGCTTCGGGAATGTGTCAGACGGGACTGGCTCCTTATTGACCTCAGCTCAGCTATTGCCTTTCCATTCAAACTAGGGCAAGGCCCTACTTTATGAAGGGTAAGGGTCTTCTTCTTTGCAAACTGCCAAGGGCTACAGCAATGAGACCTCTGTCAAGGTGAGGGAAGCCTAAGAGGATGGATTCTCAAGCAGGTGCTTTGCCACAAAGCATCAGCACCCCACGGAGAGAATCAAGCTCCCTGTGCACCAATGTTGGGAGTGTAGCTTCACACACAGAGTTGTCTCTATAGGAGCCAAGAATGTTCCTGAGAGATTAGGTTCACTAAACCTCTCCTACAGAGCATAGACCTGTCAATGTGGTTTTGCCTTCCCCTGTGAGTTGGGTCCTCGAGGTCCGCCACACCTCCGGGGAAACTGTCCCTGAGAAAAGATCTCCAGGAACCGCTTCGCCGAGGCTGGGAAATGCTGTTCACAGGAAGTAAGGCAAGCGAATCTCCTGCAGAGTAAAAGAGGCCTTACTGTCCCTGGAGGAGCAGGCTGCCAGAGTGTGTGAAACCTGACTGTTGCCTTACTGGCCTCAGCTCCGCCATTGCCTGTTCATCCGAGCTAGCACCCAGGCCTACTTGGAAAAGCATTTGGGTGCAGATTTCTACAAAGTGCCAAGGGCTACAGCAGTGAGAATTCTCTCGGTGGTAAGGGAGAGCATTTTATGGATTCTCAAGCTGTTTTCTGAATGACAGCGTCAAAATGAACAGAGAGAATCAGGCTCTCTGTGCCCCTATGTTAGGTACGCAGCTTCACACACAGAGGTGTCTCTATAGGAGCCAAGAATGCTCCTGAGAGATGAGGTTCACAAGAGGTCTGCTGCAGAGCATAGACCTGTCCATGTGGTCTTGCCTTCCCCTGTGCCTTTGGGCCCCGGGCTCGGCCCCAGCTCCGTGGAAACAAGCCCTGAGAAAATATCTTCAAGATACGCTTTTCCCAGAGGCTGGGAACTGGAGTTCATAGGAGGAGAGAAAAGCAAGCCTCCTTCGGGCACGAAATGCAGCCAACCTGCCTGTGTTTTGAAGCCTCTATTTGGAAGGAATGGGTTAGCTTCTCCTAAAGGAGACCTCCAGATCTGCTCAGAAGTCGGTAATTCCAGAGGCAGGGTGCTGGTTCCTGACTGCCCTTTGCCAGCCTTGCAAAGACATTCCAAGATTCTAGAGTTATATTCCATGAAGGAGCAGGCTTCGGGAATGTGTCAGAGGGGACTGGCTCCTTATTGGCCTCAGCTCAGCTATTGCCTTTCCATTCAAACTAGGACAAGGGCCTAGTTTATGAAGTGTAAGGGTCTTCTTCTTTGAAACTGCCAAGGGCTACAGCAATGAGACTTCTGTCAAGGCGAGAAAAGCCTAAGAGGACGGATTCTCAAGCAGGTGCTTTGCTACAAAGCATCAGCACCCCACGGAGAGAACCAAGATCCCTGTTCCCCAATGTTGGGAGTGTAGCTTCACACACAGAGTTGTCTCTATAGGAGCCAAGAATGTTCCTGATAGATTAGGTTCACTAAACCTCTCCTACAGAGCATAGACCTGTCCATGTGGTTTTTCCTTCCCCTGTGAGTTGGGTCCTCGAGGTCCACCACACCTCCGGGGAAACTGTCCCTGAGAAAAGATCTCCAGGAACCGCTTCGCTGAGGCTGGGAAACGCTGTTCACAGGAAGTAAGGCAAGCGAATCTCCTGCAGAGAAAAAGAGGCCTTACTGTCCCTGGAGGAGCAGGCTGCCAGAGTGTGTGAAACCTGACTGTTGCCTTGCTGGCCTCAGTTCCACCATTGCCTGTTCCTCCGAACTAGGACCCAGGCCTATTTGGAGAAGCGTTTGGCTGTGGATTTCTACAAAGTGCCAAGGGCTACAGCAGTGAGAATTCTCTCAGCGGTCAGGGAGAGCATTTTATGGATTCTCAAGCTGTTTTCTGAACGACAGGGTCAAAATGAACTGAGAGAATCAGGCTCTCTGTGCCCCTATGTTAGGTACGCAGCTTCACACACAGAAGTGTCTCTATAGGAGCCAAGAATGTTCCTGAGAGATGAGGTTCACTAGAAGTCTGCTACAGAGCATAGACCTGTCCATATGGTTTTGCCTTGCCCTGTGAGTTGGGTCCCTGAGGTCCGCCCCAGCTCAGGGGAAGGAGCCCCTGAGAAAAGATCTCCAGGGACCGCTATTCCCCCAGGCTGGCAAACGCAGTTCACAGGAGGTAACGCAAGCGAGCCTCCTGCAAGGCACAACAGGCCTTAGTGTCCCTGGACGATCAGGCTGCCAGAGTGTGTGAGACCTGACTGGTGCCTTACTGGCCTCAGCTCCGCCATTGCATGTTCCTCTGAACTAGGACCCAGGCCTACTAGGAGAAGGGTTTGGGTATGGATTTCTAAATACTGCCAAGGGGTATAGCAATGAGAACTGTGTCACGGGTAAGGAAGAGCATTGTATGGATTTTCAAGCTGTTGTTTGAACGACAGCTTCAAAGATGCACAGAGAGGATCAGACTCTGTGTCTCCATGTTCGGTACACAGCTTCACAGACAGGGGTGTCTCCATAGGAAACAAGAACGTTCCTGACAGAGTGAGGTTCACTAGAGCTCTCCTAGAGAGCAAAGACTTGTCCATGTGGTTTTTCTTCCCCTGTGCGTTTGGGGCTCCAGGCTCGGCCCCAGCTCCGTGGAAACAACCTCTGAGAAAAGATCTTCAAGATCCGCTTTTCCCAGAGGCTGGGATGTGGGGTTCATAGGAGGCGGGAAAAGCAGGCCTCCTGCAGAGAGCAAGAGGCAGCCAAGCGGCCTGCGTTTGGAAGCCTCTATTTGGAAGAATGGGTTAGCTTCCCCTAAGGGAGACCTCCAGATCTGTTCAGAAGTCGGTAATTCCAGAGGCAGTGTGCAGGGTCCTGACTGCCCTTTGCCAGCCTTGCAAAGACATTCCTAGATTCTACAGTTATCTTCCTGAAGAAGCAGGCTTTGGGAATATGTCAGACTTGACTGGCGCCTTATTGGCCTCAGCTCAGCTATTGCCTTTCCATTCAAAGTAGGACAAGGCCCTACTTTATGAAGGGTAAGGGTCTTCTTCTTTCCAAACTGCCGAGGGCTACAGCAATGAGACCTCCGTAAATGCGAGGGAAGCATAAGCGGATGGATTATCAGGAAGGTTCTTTGCCACCAAGCATCAGCACCCCACGGAGAGAATCAGGCTCCCTTTGCCCCTATGTGGGGTGTGTAGATTCACACACAGTGGTGTCTCTACAGGAGCCAAGAATGTTCCTGAGAGATGAGGCTCACAAGAGCTCTCCTACAGAGTGCTCACCTGTACATGTGGTTTCGCCTTCCCCTGTGAGTTGGGTGCCCGAGGTCCACCCCAGCTCCGAGAAAACAGCCTCTGAGAAAAGATCTCCAGGAACCGCTTTTCGCCCAGGCTGGGAAAAGCTGTTCACAGGAAGTAAGGCAAGTGAGCCTCCTGCAGAGAAAAAGAAGCCTTACTGTCCCTGGAGGAGCAGGCTGCCAGAGTGTGTGAAAACTGACTGGTGCCATACTGGTCTTAGCTCCGCCATTGCTTGTTCCTCCGAACTGGGACTCAGGCCTACTTGGAGAAGGGTTTAGGTGCAGATTTCTACAAACTGCCAAGGGCTACTGCAATGAGAACTCTCTCAGAGGTAAGGGCGAGAATTGTATGGATTCTCAAGCTGTTTTCTGAACGACAGCATTAAACCTGCACAGAGAGAATCAGGCTCTTTGCCGCCATGTTGGGTACGCAGTTTCACACACAGAGGTGTCCGCATAGGAGCCAAGAACGTTCGTCAAAGACTGAGGTTCACTAGAGCTCTCTTAGAGAGCAAAGACTTGTTCATGTGGTTTTGCCTTCCCCTGTATGTGTGGGTCTCTGGGCACAACCCCAGCTCCGTGGAAACAACCCCTGAGCAAAGATCTCCAAGATCTGCTTTTCCCCCATGCTGGGAACCAGGGATCATAGGAGGCAGGAAAAGCAATCCTCCTTCAGGCAAGAAGAGGCAGCCAACTAGCCTGTGTTTGGAAGCCTCTATTTGCAAGGAATGGGTTAGCTTCTCCAGAAGGAGACCTCCAGATCTGCTCAGAAGATAGATATTCCAGAGGCAGGGTCGAGGTTCCTGACTGCCCTTTGCCAGCCTTGCAAAGACATTCCTAGATTCTAGCAATATTTTCCATGAAGGAGCAGGCATCGGGAATATGTCAGAGTTGACGGGTGCCTTACTGGCCTCAGCTCAGCTATTGCCTTTCCTTTCAAACTAGGATCAGGGCCTACTTGGTGAAGGGTAAGGGTCTACTTCTTTCCCAACTGCCAAGAGACACAGCAATGAGACCTCTGTCAAGGCGAGGGAAGCGTAAGCAGATGGATTCTCAAACAGGTGCTTTGCCACAAAGCATCAGCACCCCACGGAGAGAATCAGGCTCCCTGTGCCCCTATGTTCGGTGTGTAGCTTTACACACAGAGGTGTCTCTGTACGAGCCAAGAATGTTCCTAAGAGATGAAACACACTGACGTCTCCTACAGAGCATAGACCTGTCCATGTGGTTTTTCCTTCCCCTGTGAGATGGGTCCCCGAGGTCCACCCCAGCTCTGGGGATAGAGCCCCTGAGAAAAGATCTCCAGGAACCGCCTTTTGCCCAGGCTGGGAAACGCAGTTCACAGGAGGCAAGGCAAGCGAGCCTCCTGCAGGGAAAAATAGGCCTTACTGTCCCTGGAGGAGCAGGCTGCCAGAGTGTGTGACACCTGACTGGTGCCTTACTGACCTCAGCTCCGCCATTGCATGGCCATCCAAACCAGGACCCAGGCCTACTTGGAGAAGGGTTTGGGTGCGGATTTGTAAAAACTGCCAAAGGCTACAGCAATGAGAAGTCTCTCAGATGTAAGGGAGAGCATTGTATGGATTCTCAAGCTGTTGTTTGAACGACAGCTTCAAAGCTGCAAAGAGAGAATCAGGCCCTGTGTGCCCCCTTGTTGGGTACACAGCTTCACACACAGGGGTGTCTCCATAGGAGTCAAGAACGTTCCTGACACAGTAAGTTTCACTTAGAGGTCTCCTGGAGAGCAAAGACTTGTCCATGTGGTTTTCCTTCCCCTGTGCGATTGGGTCTCTGGTCTCGGCCCCAGCTCCATGGAAACAACCCCTGAGAAAATATCTTCAAGATCCGCTTTTCCCAGAGGCTGGGAACAGGGCTTCATAGGATGCAAGAAAAGCAGGCCTCCTTCGGGCGCGAAAAGGCAGCCAACTGGCCTGTTTGGAAGCCTCTATTTGCAAAGAATGGGTTAGCTTCTTCTAAAGGAGACCTCCAGATCTGCTCAGAAGTCGGTAATTCCAGAGGCAGGGTGCTGGTTCCTGACTGCCCTTTGCCAGCCTTGCAAAGACATTCCCAGATTCTAGAGTTATTTTCCATGAAGGTGAAGGCTACGGGAGTATGTCAGACTTGGCAGGCACCTTATTGGCCTCAGCTCAGCTATTACCTTTCCATTCAAACTAGGACAAAGGCCTACTTTATGAAGGGTAAGGGTCTTCTTCTTTCCAAACTGCCAAGGGCTACAGCAATGGGACCTCTGTCAAGGCGAGGGAAGCCTAAGTGGATGGATCATCAAGCAGGTGCTTTGCCACAAAGCATCAGCACCCCACGGGGAGAATCAGGCTCCATTTGCCCCTATGTTGGGTGTGTAGCTTCACATACAGAGGTGTCTCTATAGGAGGCCAGAATGTTCCTGAGAGATGAGGTTCACTAGAGCTCTCCTACAGAGCATAGACCTGTCCATATGCTTTTGCCTTCCCCTGTGAGTTGGGTCCTCGAGGTCCTCCCCAGCTCCGGGGAAGGAGCCCCTGAGAAAAGATCTCCAGGGACCTCTTTTCCCCCAGGCTGGGAAATGCAGCTCACAGGAGGGAAGTCAAGTGAGCCTCCTGCAGGGAAAAAGAGGGCTTACTGTCCCTGGACGATCAGGCTGCAGAGTGTGTGAGACCTGACTGGTGCCTTACTGGCCTCAGCTCCGCCATTGCATGTTCCTCCGAACTAGGACCCAGGACTACTTGGAGAAGGGTTTGGGTGCGGATTTCTAAAAACTGCCAAGGGCTACAGCAATGAGAACTCTGTCACGGGTAAGGAAGAGCATTGTATGGATTTTCAAGGTGTTTTTTGAACGACATCTTTAAAGCTACACAGAGAGAATCAGGCTCTCTGTGCCCCCATGTTGGGTACGCAGCTTCGCACACAGGGGTGTCTCCATATGAATCAAGAATGTTCGTGACAGAGTGAAGTTCACTAGAGCTCTCCTAGAGAGCAAAGACTTGTACATGTGGTTTTTCTTCCCCTGTGCGTTTGGGGCTCCAGGCTTAGCCCCAGCTCCGTGGAAACAACCCCTGAGAAAAGATCTTCAAGATCCGCTTTTCCCAGAGGCTGGGATGTGGGATTCATAGGAGGCGGGAAAAGCAGGCCTCCTTCAGAGAGCAAGAGGCAGCCAAGCGGCCTGCGTTTGGAAGCCTCTATTTGGAAGAATGGGTTAGCTTCCCCTAAGGGAGACCTCCAGATCTGTTCAGAAGTCGGTAAATCCAGAGGCAGGGTGCAGGCTCCTGACTGCCCTTTGCCAGCCTTGCAGAGACATTCCTAGATTACAGCGTTATTTTCCATGAAGGAGCAGGCTTCGGGAATATGTCAGACTTGACTGGCGCCTTATTGGCCTCAGCTCAGCTCTTGCCTTTCCTTTCAAACAAGGACAAGGGCCCACTTTATGAGAGGTAAGGGTCCTTTTCTTTCCAAACTGCCAAGGGCTACAGCAATGAGACCTCTGTCAAGGCGAGGGAAGCGTAAGCTGATGGATTTTCAAGCAGGTGCTTTGCCAAAAAGCATCAGCACCCCACGGAAAGAATCTGGCTCCCTTTGCCCCTACGTTGCGTGTGTAGCTACACACAGAGGTGTCTCGATAGGAGCCAAGAATGTTCCTGAGAGAGGAGGTTCACTGTTGGGGGCCAGAGTGAGGCACTCCGCCCATGGCAAAGGTCATGAGGAAGGAGGCTCGACATACGCAAAGGCGGGATCGAGCCTCAGGAGTCCCCCTGGAAATCCTCGAGCATCTACCCCCATAACCAGAGCCTGCCTACCTTACTACTTTGTGCTCTCACCTACACCTCTGACTTTACGGGGGGCTGTCCCCCACCACCTCTTTCGGAGAAGGAGTTAACCTAGAGCTCCAGTTGATAAAAACCCCTGGGTGTGACAAGAGTGTTTTAACCTACAAACTCCTCTGAAGGTTCTCTAGCCTGCCTGACAGGCTTGTCCGGCCACATGTGATTGCTCACAGCCTCCCAACCATGAGAGGCACGAGATGCTTTAAACCTTCTAAAAACAGGTTCCTTAGAAAAGTTAGAAAATTATTAGTATAAGTATAATGGGCTGATTAGAAATCATATTGGTGAAGGGTTTTTCATTTGTTGAGCTGATGTTTACTGCTAAGTCTCCACATCCCCTGCCCTTATACACATTAATGAATATATAGAAGAAATAAGTATTAACCTTTGATATAAATCACGTTAGACCTTAGGCTAAGTAAATTCTTTCCTTAACTAAAACCCACTACACCCTCACCCTATAGGAATGTAACTTTATTTGGGTGGCGTCTGTTTTAAGAATAATCACCCCTGGAGAAATAAGTGTCCTGGTTGACTGACCGCTGTCACAAGGAGAGGGTCGTAAATTGTCAGCAGGCCCCCCGGCCAGAAGATGATGTAACACCCCTAAGACCTCTGTATACTTTTGTATGAAGCACCTGACTTTGATAAAAGTCAGGACTGCTGACCCCACGTGACTTTTGCATAACATCTCAGTGTATAAAAGTAGACCATGGAAAATAAAGAATTGGGATCAGTTTCTCGAAATACTGGTCTCCCCATGTCTCTCTCTCTCTCTCTCACTCTGGTTGAGTCTCCAACTGGAGCGCGGAACCCACCAAGCTTACTAATTTTGCCTGGGCTTCTAAGATCCGACCGGGGAGGCCTCAGTGTCTCCTCTTCTTCGGGAGAATGGAAGGACGCCTGCGGCCTACGTAAGTGGTGCAAGCTTCTTGTCTTGAAGTTTTATTGGTCCCCCGCGTAAACCAAGCTACTCAGCCTCTTTTCTCCAATGAATTTTCCTACTGAGCTATCCTCATTTTATTACTCTTTATATCCTTAATTAACGTTTAATTAAGCAGTTGTTCCCTGACCCTCGCCTACGCCGTCTCTGCTTCGAATACCCTGGATCAGCTGGGGCTGGACCCCGGCAGTTCACTAGAGATCTCCTACAGAGCATAGACCTGTCCATTTGGTTTTGCCTTCCCCTGTGAGTTGGGTCCCCGAGGTCCGCCCCAACTCCGGGGAAACAGCCCCTGAGAAAAGATCTCCAGGAACTGCTTTCCGCCCAGGCTGGGAAACGCTGTTCACAGGAAGTAAGGCAAGCGAGCCTCCTGAAGGGAAATAGAGGCCTTACTGTCCCTGGAGGAGCAGGCTGCCAGAGTGTGTGACACCTGACTGGTGCCTTACTGGCCTCAGCTCCGCTATTGCATGTTCATCTGAACTTGAACCCAGGCCTACTTGGAGAAGTGTTTGTGTGCCGATTTCCAGAAATTGCGAAGGGCTACAGCAATGATAACTCTCTCAGTGGTAAGGGAGAGCATTGTGTGGATTCTCAATTTGTTGTTTGAACGACAGCGTCAAAGCTGCACAGAGAGAATCAGGTCTCTGTGTCTCTATGTTGGCTATGCAGCTTCCCACACAGAGATGTCCCCGTTGGAGCCAAGAACATTCCGCATAGACTGAGGTTCACTAGAGCACTCCTAGAGAGCAAAGACTTATCCATGCGGTTTTCCCTTCCCCTGTGCGTGTGGGCTCCAGGATCAGCCCCTGCTCCGTGGAAACAGCCTCTGAGAAAAGATCTCCAAGAACCTCTTATCCCCCAGGCTGGGAAGCGGAGTTCGCAGGAGGAGGGATAAGCAAGCTTCCTTCGGCAAGAAGAGACAGCCAACCGGCCTGTGTTTGGAAGCCTATATTTGCAAGGAATGGGTTAGTTTCTCCTGACCGAGACCTCCGGATGTGCTGAGAAGATAGAAATTCCAGAGGCAGGGTCGAGGTTCCTGACTGCCCTTTGCCAGCCTTGCAAAGACATTCCCAGATTCTAACGTTATTTTCCATGAAGGAGCAGGCATCGGGAATATGTCAGACTTGACTGGCGCCTTATTGGCCTCAGCTCAGCTACTGCCTTTCCATTCAAACAAGGACAAGGGCCTACTTGGTGAAGGGTAAGGGTCTGCTTCTTTCCAAACTGCCAAGGACTACAGCAATGAGACCTCTGTCAAGGTGAGGGAAGCCTATGCGGATGGATTCTTAGCAGGTGCTTTGCCACAAAGCATCAGCACCCACGGAGAGAATCAGACTCCCTTTGCCACTATGTTGGGTGTGTAGCTTCATGCACAGAGGTGTCTCTGTAGAAGCCAAGAATGTTCCTGAGAGATGAGGTTCACTAGAGCTCTCCTACAGAGCATAGACCTGTCCATGTGGTTTTGTCTTCCCCTGTGAGTTGGGCCCCCGAGGTCCGACCCAGCTCCAGGGAAACAGCCCCTGAGAAAAAATCTCCAGGAACAGCTTTGCGCCCAGGCTGGGAAATGCAGTTCACAGGAGGCAAGGCAAGCGAGCCTCCTGCAGGGAAAAAGAGGCCTTACTGCTCCTGGACGATCAGGCTGCAAGAGTGTGTGAGACCTCACTTGTGCCTTACTGGCCTCAGCTCCGCCGTTGCCTGTTGTTCCGAGCTAGGACCCAGGCCTACTTGGAGAAGGGTTAGGGTGCGGATTTCTACAAACTGTCAAGGACTACAGCAATGAGAATTCTCTTAGCAGTAAGGGAGAGCATTGTATGGATTCTCAAGCTGTTGTTTGAATGACAGCTTCAAAGCTACACAGAGAGAATCAGGCTCTCTGTTCCCCTATTTTGGCTGTGCAGCTTCACACACAGAATTTGACTCTGTTGGAGCCAGAAATATTCCTGAAAGACTTAGGCTCACCAAAGCTGTCCTCCAGAGCAAAGACATTGGATGTGGTTTTGCCTTCCCTTGCCAGTATGGGTCCCCTAGCTTGGCCCCAGCTCCGGGGATACAGCCTCTGAAAAAAATCTTCCAAGAAGCGATTTTTCCTCCAGGCTGTTAAGCGGAATTCCCAGTTTGCAAGTTAAGGAAGCCTGCTTCGTGGAAGAGCAAGCAGCCAACTGGCCCTGTGTTAGGAAGCCTGTATTTGAAAGGAATGGGTTAGCTTCTACAGCGGGAGAACCTCAGATCTGCTCAGGGGGCTGAAATACTAGAGTCAGGGTCGAGGTTCTCCCTTGTCCTTTGCGCACCTTGCAAAGACATTCCTAGCTTCTAGCGTTAGTGTCCCTGTAGTAGCAGGCTGCAGGAGCGTGTGATAAATGACTGCCGCGTTCCTGTCCTCAGCTCCGCTATTAACTTTCTATTCGAACTAGAACCCAGGCCTACTTTGAGAGGGGTTAGGGTCCAGTGTTTCCAAACTGCCAAGGGCTACGGCAATGCGAGCTCTGTCAGAGGTAAGAAAAGAGCAATTGGTTGGATTCTTCAGCTGCTGCGTGGCTGCACAGCTTCCGCGCTGCATGGAGAGCATGAGGCTCCTTGTGGCCCTATTTTGGGTACGCAGCAACATGCACACAGAATGTCTGTGTTCACTTATGTACAGGCTTATGTACACTAGAGCTCTCCTACAGAGCAAAGACCACTCAGTGGGCTCCAAGAGATACCTGTCGCGGCTCGAGAAGAGAGTGGAGTCCTTTGCTTCCCCTCGAGATGAGGCCTGACTCCCCGGGTGAGTATGGAATGCAACCCCAAATCCCTGTCGCCTATGGAGAGGAACATTAAGTCCTGGATACAAGCCTAGATGAGGTCTAGTTTGCCCTTCAGTGAATGGAGCCCAATCCCCAGCTCTCCCTGGCAACTCGAATGGAAGATTAGACTTCCTGGGCCAACACAAGAGGAAGCCTGAATTCCCCGTCGTAACTCGAGAATCCCACCGAAACTCGAGAAAATCCACGTGCTTCCCTCGTCATCGCAAGATGAGGCCCTTTGTCCGCTACAGCATCTCAAGAGAAGTCCCACGTTCCATCCTGAAGTGCGAAACGGTACTTGGCACCCTTGATGCGACCCCAAAAGTTCCGCGACATACCAGACTCACTCAAGGGGAACACCGAGGTTCCCGGCACCACTTCATCTGACCCCTTCTCCTCTCCTGATTGCGACAGGAGGGTCGACTCCCCTTCTCTGTCTGCAAGGGGTTCCCGACCTTCCGGGCGCACCTCAGGATGAGGCCGGTCTCATGAGGAAGTTCGAGACGTAGCCTCGTGGGTGGTGCCACATGCCGAAAGACCCCAATTTCACGGTCCACTCTTGAAAAGAACCCGATGCCAGCACACCTCTTTGAAGGAAAACCTGTGGATGAAGGCACAACACGAAGGGGCACTGACACCCGCGTGCATCGTCCAGAAAAACCCACAGGTCCCACAGACATTTCGACAAGTGGCCTGTCACCCTGTAAACAACTCGAAAGGCAAACGAAGGTCCATTCCTCAACAGAAGACTAGGTGTGACTCTCTTGTCCCTACTCTGCAGGGACCATGGGATCCGAGTCAGAAACAGAGAGGAAGCCTGAGGTTCCTGCGTCCACTCGAGATGAGGCCCTCTTCCATTGCACCACACCCAGTGGAGTCCCGAGAGGCCCCTACCAACTCCACAGTATCCCTGAGTTCTCAGAGGCACAATGAGAAGCTCCCTGAGGTCACAGGCACAAGTCGAGGGAACCCTGGGTTTTCTGCCATGACTCGAGAAAGACCTCGAGAGTGCTTCAAAATGTGTTGAGTCGCGATTCCCCTACCATGACTCGAGAGCCATGACACGCGCCCCCTCTTCACGCGCATGGAGACCTGACTAACCTGGCACTGCACGAGAGGCTCCCTGAGATCCTCATCGTACCTCGTGAGGAAACCCACAATGCCGCGGCAGCTCGAGGAAACACATGAGACACCCCGGTCATCGCGAGATGAGGGCCTTATATTCCTGCATGGCCTGGAGACCAATCACGAGTCCTCTCTCCAAACTGAAGAGCAGGCTGGACTCCGTTGAGGCCGCTCAGGGGGCTCCAACAGATCCTTGTCGCGACTCGAGAGGAGAGCGGAGTCCTTGGCTTCCCCTCGAGACGAGGTCTGACTCCCTGGGGCAGCCTGGAATGCAACCCCGAGATGCCTGCTTTCCCTGGAGAGGAATAGTAGGTCCTGGACACACGCCTAGGTGAGGTCTCTTCGGCCCTGCAGTGACTCGAGCGCAACCCCCAGATTTCCCTTGCAACTCGAGGGGAAGATTGGGCTTCCCAGGGCCAACCCAAGAGGAAGGCTGAGATCCCCATTGTAACTCGAGAATCCCGCCGCAACTCGAGAAAAACCACGTGGTTCCAAACTCTTGGCAAGATGAGACCCTTGCCCGCGACGGCGTCTCAAGGGAAGTCCCCTCTTCCGCCCTGAAGGGCGGAAAGGATCCTGCCAGCCTTCATGCGACCACCAAAAGTTCCCTGACACGCCGGGTTCCCTCGAGGGGAACACCGAGGGTCCCGCAACCGCTTCCTCTGAGCCCCTTCTCCGCTCCTGATCGCGACAGGAGAGTCGATTCCCCTGCGTGGTCTGGAAGGGGTTCCAGGCCTTCCCGGGGCACCTAAGGATGAGGCCGGTCTCACGAGGAAATTCGAGACGAGCCACGTGGGTGGGGCCACATGCCGAACGACCCCGATTCCCCGGTCCGCTCTTGAGAAGGACCCGCGGCCCGGACCCCTCTTCGAAGGCAACCCTGTGGGTGAAGGCACAACAAGAACGGGCACTGCCACCCCCGTGCATCATCCTCAAAGACCCGTGGGTTCCACACAGAGCTCGACGATGGGCCTGAGACACCCTGAGCAACTCGAGAGGCAAGCGAGGTTCCCTTCCTCAGACAAGACGAGGCCTGACTCTCCTGTCCCAACTCTGCAGGGACCTGTGGTAGGAGTCCGAAACGGAGAGGAAGCCTGAGGTTCCTGCCTCCCCTCGAGGTGAGGCCATCTTCCGTTGCGCCAGACCCAGCGGAGTCCCGAGGGGCCCCGCCACATCCACAGGATACCTCGCCTCTCAGAGGCACCCTGGGAAGTTCCCTAAGGTCCCCGGCAGAAGGCGAGGGACACGAGGTTTTTCCGCCGCCGCCGAGAAAGACCTCGAGAGTCCTTCTTCAACGCGTCTCGAGGCCCTAGTCCCCTCCCGTGACTCGAGAGCCATGACGCGCTCCCCCTCGCCACGCGCATGGAGACCTGACTTCCCTGGCGCCGCACGAGAGGCTCCCTGAGATCCTCGTCGTGCCTCGGGAGAAAATCCAAACGGGAGCCGCAGCTCGAGGAAACCCCTGAGACTCCCCCGTCCTCGCGAGCTGAGGGCCTTCTTTTCCTGCATGGCCTGGAGAGCAATCCCGGGTCCTCTCTCCAAACGGAAGAGGAGGCTGGACTCCCTTGGGGCCGCTCAGGGGGCTCCAAGCGACCGGCGTCGCGACTCGAGAGGAGAGCGGAGTCCTTAGCTTCCCCTCGAGACGAGGCCTGACTCCCCGGGGAAGACTGGAATGCAACCCCGAGATCCCTGCCTTCCCTTGAGAGGAAAATTAGGTCCCGGACACACGCCTAGGTGAGGTCTCTTCGGCCCTGCAGTGACTCGAGCGCAACCCCCAGCTTTCCCTGGCAACTCGAGGGGAAGATTGGGCTTCCCAGGGTCAACCCAAGGGGAAGGCTGAGATCCCCGTCGTAACTCGAGAATCCCGCCGCAACTCGAGAAAAACCACGTGGTTCCCACCTCTTGGCAAGATGAGGCCCTTGCCCGCCACGGCGTCTCAAGGGAAGTCCCTTGTTCCGCCCTGAAGGGCGAAACGGTCCCTGACAGCCTTCCTGCGACCCCCAAAAGTCCCCCGACACGCCGGGTTCCCCCGAGCGGAACACCAAGGGTCCTGGAACCGCTTCCTCTGAGCCCCTTCTCCCCTCCTGATCGCGACAGGAGAGGCGATTCCCCTGCGTGGTCTGGAAGGGGTTCCCGGCCTTCCCGGCGCACCTCAGGATGAGGCCGGTCTCACGAGGAAATTCGAGACGAGCCACGTGTGTGGGGCCACATGCCGAACGCCCCCGATTCCCCAGTCCGCTCTTGAGAAGGACCCGAGGCCCGGATCCCTCTTCGAAGGCAACCCTGTGGGTGAAGGCACAACACGAAGGGGCACTGCCACCCCCGTGCAGCGTCCGCAAAGACCCGCGCGTTCCACACACAGCTCGACGAGGGGCCTGAGACCCCCTGAGCAACTCGAGAGGCCAGCGGGGTTCCCTTCCTCAGACAAGACGAGGCCTGACTCTCCTGTCCCAACTCTGCAGGGACCCTGCGGTCGGAGTCCGAAACGGAGAGGAAGCCTGAGGTTCCTGCCTCCCCTCGAGGTGAGGCCCTCTTCCGTTGCGCCAGACCCAGCGGAGTCCCGAGGGGCCCCGCCACCTCCACAGGATCCCTTGCCTCTCAGAGGCACCCTGGCAAGTTCCCTAAGGTCCCCGGCAGAAGGCGAGGGAAACGAGGGTTTCCCGCCGCCCCCCGACAAAGACCTCGAGAGTCCTTCTTCAATGCGTCTCGAGGCCCTAGTCCCCTCCCGTGACTCGAGAGCCAGGACGCGCTCCCCCTCGCCACGCGCATGGAGACCTGACTTCCCTGGCGCCGCACGAGAGGCTCCCTGAGATCCTCGTCGTGCCTCGGGAGAAAACCCCCACGGGCGCCGCAGCTCGAGGAAACCCATGAGACGCCCCCGTCCTCGCGAGCTGAGGGCCTTCTTTTCCTGCATGGCCTGGAGAGCAATCCCGGGTCCTCTCTCCAAACGGAAGAGGAGGCTGGACTCCCTTGAGGCCGCTCAGGGGGCTCCAAGAGACCCGCGTCGCGACTCGAGAGGAGAGCGGAGTCCTTGGCTTCCCCTCGAGACGAGGCCTGACTCCCCGGGGGAGCCTGGAATGCAACCCCGAGATCCCTGCCTTCCCTGGAGAGGAATATTAGGTCCCGGACACACGCTTAGGTGAGGTCTCTTCGGCCCTGCGGTGACTCGAGTGCAACCCCCAGCTTTCCCTCGCAACCCGAGGGGAAGATTGGGCTTCCCAGGGCCAACCCAAGGGGAAGGCTGAGATCCCCGTCGTAACTCGAGAATCCCGCCGCAACTCGAGAAAAACCACGTGGTTCCCACCTCTTGGCAAGATGAGGCCCTTGCCCGCCACGGCGTCTCAAGGGAAGTCCCCTGTTCCGCCCTGAAGGGCGAAACGGTCCCTGACAGCCTTCCTGCGACCCCCAAAAGTCCCCCGACACGCCGGGTTCCCTCGAGGGGAACACCGAGGGTCCCGGCACCGCTTCCTCTGAGCCCCTTCTCCCCTCCTGATCGAGACAGGAGAGGCGATTCCCCTGCGTGGTCTGGAAGGGGTTCCCGGCCTTCCCGGCGCACCTCAGGATGAGGCCGGTCTCACGAGGAAATTCGAGACGAGCCACGTGGGTGGGGCCACATGCCGAATGCCCCCGATTCCCCGGTCCGCCCTTGAGAAGGACCCGAGGCCCGGACCCCTCTTCGAAGGCAACCCTGTGGGGGAAGGCACAACACGAAGGGGCACTGCCACCCCCGTGCATCGTCTGCAAAGACCCGCGGGTTCCACACACAGCTCGACGAGGGGCCTGAGACCCCCTGAGCAACTCGAGAGGCCAGCGGGGTTCCCTTCCTCAGACAAGACGAGGCCTGACTCTCCTGTCCCAACTCTGCAGGGACCCTGCGGTCGGAGTCCGAAACGGAGAGGAAGCCTGAGGTGCCTGCCTCCCCTCGAGGTGAGGCCCTCTTCCGTTGCGCCAGACCCAGCGGAGTCCCGAGGGGCCCCGCCACCTCCTCAGGATCCCTCGCCTCTCAGAGGCACCCTGGCAAGTTCCCTAAGGTCCCCGTCAGAAGGCGAGGGACACGAGGGTTTCCCGCCGCCCCCCGACAAAGACCTCGAGAGTCCTTATTCAACGCGTCTCGAGGCCCTAGTCCCCTCCCGTGACTCGAGAGCCAGGACGCGCTCCCCCTCGCCACGCGCATGGAGACCTGACTTCCCTGGCGCCGCACGAGAGGCTCCCTGAGATCCTCGTCGTGCCTCGGGAGAAAACCCCCACGGGCGCCGCAGCTCGAGGAAAGCCCTGATACGCCCCCGTCCTCGCGAGCTGAGGGCCTTCTTTTCCTGCATGGCCTGGAGAGCAATCCCGGGTCCTCTCTCCAAACGGAAGAGGAGGCTGGACTCCCTTGAGGCCGCTCAGGGGGCTCCAAGAGACCCGCGTCGCGACTCGAGAGGAGAGCGGAGTCCTTGGCTTCCCCTCGAGACGAGGCCTGACTCCCCGGGGGAGCCTGGAATGCAACCCCGAGATCCTTGCCTTCCCTGGAGAGGAATATTAGGTCCCGGACACACGCCTAGGTGAGGTCTCTTCGGCCCTGCAGTGACTCGAGCGCAACCCCCAGCTTTCCCTCGCAACCCGAGGGGAAGATTGGGCTTCCCAGGGCCAAGCCAAGTGGAAGGCTGAGATCCCCGTCGTAACTCGAGAATGCCGCCGCAACTCGAGAAAAACCACGTGGTTCCCACCTCTTGGCAAGATGAGGCCCTTGCCCGCCACGGCGTCTCAAGGGAAGTCCCCTGTTCCGCCCTGAAGGGCGAAACGGTCCCTGACAGCCTTCCTGCGACCCCCAAAAGTCCCCCGACACGCCGGGTTCCCTCGAGGGGAACACCGAGGGTCCCGGCACCGCTTCCTCTGAGCCCCTTCTCCCCTCCTGATCGCGACAGGAGAGGCGATTCCCCTGCGTGGTCTGGAAGGGGTTCCCGGCCTTCCCGGCGCACCTCAGGATGAGGCCGGTCTCATGAGGAAATTCGAGACGAGCCACGTGGGTGGGGCCACATGCCGAACGCCCCCGATTCCCCGGTCCGCCCTTGAGAAGCACCCGAGGCCCGGACCCCTCTTCGAAGGCAACCCTGTGGGTGAAGGCACAACACGAAGGGGCACTGCGACCCCCGTGCATCGTCCGCAAAGACCCGCGGGTTCCACACACAGCTCGACGAGGGGCCTGAGACCCCCTGAGCAACTCGAGAGGCCAGCGGGGTTCCCTTCCTCAGACAAGACGAGGCCTGACTCTCCTGTCCCAACTCTGCAGGGACCCTGCGGTCGGAGTCCGAAACGGAGAGGAAGCCTGAGGTGCCTTCCTCCCCTCGAGGTGAGGCCCTCTTCCGTTGCGCCAGACCCAGCGGAGTCCCGAGGGGCCCCGCCACCTCCACAGGATCCCTCGCCTCTCAGAGGCACCCTGGAAAGTTCCCTAAGGTCCCCGGCAGAAGGCGAGGGACACGAGGGTTTCCCGCCGCCCCGCGACAAAGACCTCGAGAGTCCTTCTTCAACGCGTCTCGAGGCCCTAGTCCCCTCCCGTGACTCGAGAGCCAGGACGCGCTCCCCCTCGCCACACGCATGGAGACCTGACTTCCCTGGCGCCGCACGAGAGGCTCCCTGAGATCCTCGTCGTGCCTCGGGAGAAAACCCCCACGGGCGCCGCAGCTCGAGGAAAGCCCTGAGACGCCCCCGTCCTCGCGAGCTGCGGGCCTTCTTTTCCTGCATGGCCTGGAGAGCAATCCCGGGTCCTCTCTCCAAACGGAAGAGGAGGCTGGACTCCCTTGAGGCCGCTCAGGGGGCTCCAAGAGACCCGCGTCGCGACTCGAGAGGAGAGCGGAGTCCTTGGCTTCCCCTCGAGACGAGGCCTGACTCCCCGGGGGAGCCTGGAATGCAACCCCGAGATCCCTGCCTTCCCTGGAGAGGAATATTAGGTCCCGGACACACGCCTAGGTGAGGTCTCTTCGGCCCTGCGGTGACTCGAGCGCAACCCCCAGCTTTCCCTCGCAACCCGAGGGGAAGATTGGGCTTCCCAGGGCCAAGCCAAGGGGAAGGCTGAGATCCCCGTCGTAACTCGAGAATCCCGCTGCAACTTGAGAAGAACCATGTGGTTCCCACCTCTTGGCAAGATGAGGCCCTTGCCCGCCACGGCCTCTCAAGGGAAGTCCCCTGTTCCGACCTGAAGGGCGAAACGGTCCCTGACAGCCTTCCTGCGACCCCCAAAAGTCCCCCGACACGCCGGGTTCCCTCGAGGGGAACACCGAGGGTCCCGGCACCGCTTCCTCTGAGCCCCTTCTCCCCTCCTGATCGCGACAGGAGAGGCGATTCCCCTGCGTGGTCTGGAAGGGGTTCCCGGCCTTCCCGGCGCACCTCAGGATGAGGCCGGTCTCACGAGGAAATTCGAGACGAGCCACGTGGGTGGGGCCACATGCCGAACGCCCCCGATTCACCGGTCCGCCCTTGAAAGGACCCGAGGCCCGGACCCCTCTTCGAAGGCAACCCTGTGGGTGAAGGCAGAACACGAAGGGGCACTGCCACCCTCGTGCATCGTCCGCAAAGACCCGCGGGTTCCACACACAGCTCGACGAGGGGCCTGAGACCTCCTGAGCAACTCGAGAGGCCAGCGGGGTTCCCTTCCTCAGATAAGACGAGGCCTGACTCTCCTGTCCCAACTCTGCAGGGACCCTGCGGTCGGAGTCCGAAACGGAGAGGAAGCCTGAGGTGCCTGCCTCCCCTCGAGGTGAGGCCCTCTTCCGTTGCGCCAGACCCAGCGGAGTCCCGAGGGGCCCCGCCACCTCCACAGGATCCCTCGCCTCTCAGAGGCACCCTGGGACGTTCCCTAAGGTCCCCGGCAGAAGGCGAGGGACACGAGGGTTTCCCGCTGCCCCCCGAGAAAGACCTCGAGAGTCCTTCTTCAACGCGTCTCGAGGCCCTAGTCCCCTCCCGTGACTCGAGAGCCAGGACGCGCTCCCCCTCGCCACGCGCATGGAGACCTGACTTCCCTGGCGCCGCACGAGAGGCTCCCTGAGATCCTCGTCGTGCCTCGGGAGAAAACCCCCACGGGCGCCGCAGCTCGAGGAAACCCCTGAGACGCCCCCGTCCTCGCGAGCTGAGGACCTTCTTTTCCTGCATCGCCTGGAGAGCAATCCCGGGTCCTCTCTCCAAACGGAAGAGGAGGCTGGACTCCCTTGAGGCCGCTCAGGGGGCTCCAAGAGACCCGCGTCGCGACTCGAGAGGAGAGCGGAGTCCTTGGCTTCCCCTCGAGACGAGGCCTGACTCCCCGGGGGAGCCTGGAATGCAACCCCGAGATCCCTGCCTTCCCTGGAGAGGAATATTAGGTCCCGGACACACGCCTAGGTGAGGTCTCTTCGGCCCTGCAGTGACTCGAGCGCAACCCCCAGCTTTCCCTCGCAACCCGAGGGGAAGATTGGGCTTCCCAGGGCCAACCCAAGGGGAAGGCTGAGATCCCCGTCGTAACTCGAGAATGCCGCCGCAACTCGAGAAAACCCACGTGGTTCCCACCTCTTTGCAAGATGAGGCCCTTGCCCGCCACGGCGTCTCAAGGGAAGTCCCCTGTTCCGCCCTGAAGGGCGAAACGGTCCCTGACAGCCTTCCTGCGACCCCCAAAAGTCCCCCGACACGCCGGGTTCCCTCGAGGGGAACACCGAGGGTCCCGGCACCGCTTCCTCTGAGCCCCTTCTCCCCTCCTGATCGCGACAGGAGAGGCGATTCCCCTGCGTGGTCTGGAAGGGGTTCCCGGCCTTCCAGGCGCACTTCAGGATGAGGCCGGTCTCACGAGGAAATTCGAGACGAGCCACGTGGGTGGGGCCACATGCCGAACGCCCCCGATTCCCCGGTCCACACTTGAGAAGGACCCGAGGCCCGGACACCTCTTCGAAGGCAACCCTGTGGGTGAAGGCACAACACGAAGGGGCACTGCCACCCCCGTGCATCGTCCGCAAAGACCCGCGGGTTCCACACACAGCTCGACGAGGGGCCTGAGACCCCCTGAGCAACTCGAGAGGCCAGCGGGGCTCCCTTCCTCAGACAAGACGAGGCCTGACTCTCCTGTCCCAACTCTGCAGGGACCCTGCGGTCGGAGTCCGAAACGGAGAGGAAACCTGAGGTTCCTGCCTCCCCTCGAGGTGAGGCCCTCTTCCGTTGCGCCAGACCCAGCGGAGTCCCGAGGGGCCCCGCCACCTCCACAGGATCCCTCGCCTCTCAGAGGCACCCTGGGAAGTTCCCTAAGGTCCCCGGCAGAAGGCGAGGGACACGAGGGTTTCCCGCCGCCCCCCGACAAAGACCTCGAGAGTCCTTCTTCAACGCGTCTCGAGGCCCTAGTCCCCCCCCATGACTCGAGAGCTAGGACGCGCTCCCCCTCGCCACGCGCATGGAGACCTGACTTCCCTGGCGCCGCACGAGAGGCTCCCTGAGATCCTCGTCGTGCCTCGGGAGAAAACCCCCACGGGCGCCGCAGCTCGAGGAAACCCCTGAGACGCCCCCGTCCTCGCGAGCTGAGGGCCTTCTTTTCCTGCATGGCCTGGAGAGCAATCCCGGGTCCTCTCTCCAAACGGAAGAGGAGGCTGGACTCCCTTGAGGCCGCTCAGGGGGCTCCAAGAGACCCGCGTCGCGACTCGAGAGGAGAGCGGAGTCCTTGGCCTCCCCACGAGACGAGGCCTGACTCCCCGGGGGAGCCTGGAATGCAACCCCGAGATCCCTGCCTTCCCTGGAGAGGAATATTAGGTCCCGGACACACGCCTAGGTGAGGTCTCTTCGGCCCTGCAGTGACTCGAGCGCAACCCCCAGCTTTCCCTCGCAACCCGAGGGGAAGATTGGGCTTCCCAGGGCCAACCCAAGGGGAAGGCTGAGATCCCCGTCATAACTCGAGAATCCCGCCGCAACTCGAGAAAACCCACGTGGTTCCCACCTCTTGGCAAGATGAGGCCCTTGCCCGCCACGGCGTCTCAAGGGAAGTCCCCTGTTCCGCCCTGAAGGGCGAAACGGTCCCTGACAGCCTTCCTGCGACCCCCAAAAGTCCCCCAACACGCCGGGTTCCCTCGAGGGGAACACCGAGGGTCCCGGCACCGCTTCCTCTGAGCCCCTTCTCCCCTCCTGATCGCGACAGGAGAGGCGATTCCCCTGCGTGGTCTGGAAGGGGTTCCCGGCCTTCCCGGCGCACCTCAGGATGAGGCCGGTCTCACGAGGAAATTCGAGACGAGCCACGTGGGTGGGGCCACAAGCCGAACGCCCCCGATTCCCCGGTCCGCCCTTGAGAAGGACCCGAGGCCCGGACCCCTCTTCGAAGGCAACCCTGTGGGTGAAGGCACAACACGAAGGGGCACTGCCACCCCCGTGCATCGTCCGCAAAGACCCGCGGGTTCCACACACAGCTCGACGAGGGGCCTGAGACCCCCTGAGCAACTCGAGAGGCCAGCGGGGTTCCCTTCCTCAGACAAGACGAGGCCTGACTCTCCTGTCCCAACTCTGCAGGGACCCTGCGGTCGGAGTCCGAAACGGAGAGGAAGCCTGAGGTTCCTGCCTCCCCTCGAGGTGAGGCCCTCTTCCGTTGCGCCAGACCCAGCGGAGTCCCGAGGGGCCCCGCCACCTCCACAGGATCCCTCGCCTCTCAGAGGCACCCTGGGAAGTTCCCTAAGGTCCCCGGCAGAAGGCGAGGGACACGAGGGTTTCCCGCCGCCCCCCGAGGAAGACCTCGAGAGTCCTTCTTCAACGCGTCTCGAGGCCCTAGTCCCCTCCCGTGACTCGAGAGCCAGGACGCGCTCCCCCTCGCCACGCGCATGGAGACCTGACTTCCATTGCGCCGCACGAGAGGCTCCCTGAGATCCTCGTCGTGCCTCGGGAGAAAACCCCCATGGGCGCCGCAGCTCGAGGAAACCCCTGAGACGCTCCCGTCCTCGCGAGCTGAGGGCCTTCTTTTCCTTCATGGCCTGGAGAGCAATCCCGGGTCCTCTCTCCAAACGGAAGAGGAGGCTGGACTCCCTTCAGGCCTCTCAGGGGGCTCCAAGAGACCCGCGTCGCGACTCGAGAGGAGAGCGGAGTCCTTGGCTTCCCCTCGAGACGAGGCCTGACTCCCCGGGGGAGCCTGGAATGCAACCCCGAGATCCCTGCCTTCCCTGGAGAGGAATATTAGGTCCCGGACACACGCCTAGGTGAGGTCTCTTCGGCCCTGCGGTGACTCGAGCGCAACCCCCAGCTTTCCCTCGCAACCCGAGGGGAAGATTGGGCTTCCCAGGGCCAACCCAAGGGGAAGGCTCTGATCCCCGTCGTAACTCGAGAATCCCGCCGCAACTCGAGAAAACCCACGTGGTTCCCACCTCTTGGCAAGATGAGGCCCTTGCCCGCCACGGCGTCTCAAGGGAAGTCCCCTGTTCCGCCCTGAAGGGCGAAACGGTCCCTGACAGCCTTCCTGCGACCCCCAAAAGTCCCCCGACACGCCGGGTTCCCTCGAGGGGAACACCGAGGGTCCCGGCACCGCTTCCTCTGAGCCCCTTCTCCCCTCCTGATCGCGACAGGAGAGGCGATTCCCCTGCGTGGTCTGGAAGGGGTTCCCGGCCTTCCCGGCGCACCTCAGGATGAGGCCGGTCTCACGAGGAAATTCGAGACGAGCCACGTGGGTGGGGCCACATGCCGAACGCCCCCGATTCCCCGGTCCGCCCTTGAGAAGGACCCGAGGCCCGGACCCCTCTTCGAAGGCAACCCTTTGGGTGAAGGCACAACACGAAGGGGCACTGCCACCCCCGTGCATCGTCCGCAAAGACCCGCGGGTTCCACACACAGCTCGACGAGGGGCCTGAGACCCCCTGAGCAACTCGAGAGGCCAGCGGGGCTCCCTTCCTCAGACAAGACGAGGCCTGACTCTCCTGTCCCAACTCTGCAGGGACCCTGCGGTCGGAGTCCGAAACGGAGAGGAAGCCTGAGGTTCCTGCCTCCCCTCGAGGTGAGGCCCTCTTCCGTTGCGCCAGACCCAGCGGAGTCCCGAGGGGCCCCGCCACCTCCACAGGATCCCTCGCCTCTCAGAGGCACCCTGGGAAGTTCCCTAAGGTCCCCGGCAGAAGGCGAGGGACACGAGGGTTTCCCGCCGCCCCCCGAGGAAGACCTCGAGAGTCCTTCTTCAACGCGTCTCGAGGCCCTAGTCCCCTCCCGTGACTCGAGAGCCAGGACGCGCTCCCCCTCGCCACGCGCATGGAGACCTGACTTCCCTGGCGCCGCACGAGAGGCTCCCTGAGATCCTCGTCGTGCCTCGGGAGAAAACCCCCACGGGCGCCGCAGCTCGAGGAAACCACTGAGACGCCCCCGTCCTCGCGAGCTGAGGGCCTTCTTTTCCTGCATGGCCTGGAGAGCAATCCCGGGTCCTCTCTCCAAACGGAAGAGGAGGCTGGACACCCTTGAGGCCGCTCAGGGGGCTCCAAGTGACCCGCGTCGCGACTCGAGAGGAGAGCGGAGTCCTTGGCTTCCCCTCGAGCCGAGGCCTGACTCCCCGGGGGAGCCTGGAATGCAACCCCGAAATCCCTGCCTTCCCTGGAGAGGAATATTAGGTCCCGGACACACGCCTAGGTGAGGTCTCTTCGGCCCTGCAGTGACTCGAGCGCAACCCCCAGCTTTCCCTCGCAACCCGAGGGGAAGATTGGGCTTCCCAGGGCCAAGCCAAGGGGAAGGCTGAGATCCCCGTCGTAACTCGAGAATCCCGCCGCAACTCGAGAAAAACCACGTGGTTCCCACCTCTTGGCAAGATGAGGCCCTTGCCCGCCACGGCGTCTCAAGGGAAGTCCCCTGTTCCGCCCTGAAGGGCGAAACGGTCCCTGACAGCCTTCCTGCGACCCCCAAAAGTCCCCCGAAACGCCGGGTTCCCTCGAGGGGAACACCGAGGGTCCCGGCACCGCTTCCTCTGAGCCCCTTCTCCCCTCCTGATCGCGACAGGAGAGGCGATTCCCCTGCGTGGTCTGGAAGGGGTTCCCGGCCTTCCCGGCGCACCTCAGGATGAGGCCGGTCTCACGAGGAAATTCGAGACGAGCCACGTGGGTGGGGCCACATGCCGAACGCCCCCGATTCCCCGGTCCGCCCTTGAGAAGGACCCGAGGCCCGGACCCCTCTTCGAAGGCAACCCTGTGGGTGAAGGCACAACACGAAGGGGCACTGCCACCCCCGTGCGTCGTCCGCAAAGACCCGCGGGTGCCACACACAGCTCGACGAGGGGCCTGAGACCCCCTGAGCAACTCGAGAGGCCAGCGGGGTTCCCTTCCTCAGACAAGACGAGGCCTGACTCTCCTGTCCCAACTCTGCAGGGACCCTGCGGTCGGAGTCCGAAACGGAGAGGAAGCCTGAGGTTCCTGCCTCCCCTCGAGGTGAGGCCCTCTTCCGTTGCGCCAGACCCAGCGGAGTCCCGACGGGCCCCGCCACCTCCACAGGGTCCCTCGCCTCTCAGAGACACCCTGGGAAGTTCCCTAAGGTCCCAGTCAGAAGGCGAGGGACACGAGGGTTTCCCGCAGCCCCCCGAGGAAGACCTCGAGAGTCCTTCTTAAACGCGTCTCGAGGCCCTAGTCCCCTCCCGTGACTCGAGAGCCAGGACGCGCTCCCCCTCGCCACGCGCATGGAGACCTGACTTCCCTGGCGCCGCACGAGAGGCTCCCTGAGATCCTCGTCGTGCCTCGGGAGAAAACCCCCACGGGCGCCGCAGCTCGAGGAAACCCCGGAGACGCCCCCGTCCTCGCGAGCTGAGGTCCTTCTTTTCCTGCATGGCCTGCAGAGCAATCCCAGGTCCTCTCTCCAAACGGAAGAGGAGGCTGGACTCCCTTGAGGCCGCTCAGGGGGCTCCAAGAGACCCGCGTCGCGACTCGAGAGGAGAGCGGAGTCCTTGGCTTCCCCTCGAGACGAGGCCTGACTCCCCGGGGGAGCCTGGAATGCAACCCTGAGATGCCTGCCTTCCCTGGAGAGGAATATTAGGTCCCGGACACACGCCTATGTGAGGTCTCTTCGGCCCTGCAGTGACTCGAGCGCAACCCCCAGCTTTCCCTCGCCACCCGAGGGGAAGATTGGGCTTCCCAGGGCCAACCCAAGGGGAAGGCTGAGATCCCCGTCGTAACTCGAGAATCCCGCCGCAACTCGAGAAAACCCACGTGGTTCCCACCTCTTGGCCAGATGAGGCCCTTGCCCGCGATGGCGTCTCAAGGGAAGTCCCGTGTTCCGCCCTGAAGGGCGAAACGGTCCCTGACAGCCTTCCTGCGACCCCCAAAAGTCCCCCGACACGCCGGGTTCCCCCGAGGGGAACACCTAGGGTCCCGGCACCGCTTCCTCTGAGCCCCTTCTCCACTCCTGATCGCGACAGGAGAGGCGATTCCCCTGCGTGGTCTGGATGGGTTTCCCGGCCTTCCCGGCGCACATCAGGATGAGGCCGGTCTCACGAGGAAATTCGGGACGAGCCACGTGGGTGGTGCCACATGCCGAACGCCCCCGATTCCCCGGTCCGCCCTTGAGAACGACCCGAGGCCCGGACCCCTCTTTGAAGGCAACCCTGTGGGTGAAGGCACAACACGAAGGGGCACTGCCACCCCCGTGCATCGTCCGCAAAAACCCGCGGGTTCCACACACAGCTCGACGAGGGGCCTGAGACCCCCTGAGCAACTCGAGAGGCCAGCGGGGTTCCCTTCCTCAGACAAGACGAGGCCTGACTCTCCGCTCCCAACTCTGCAGGGACCCTGAAGTCGGAGCGTCGGAGTCAGAAACAGAGAGGAAGCCTGATGTTCCTGCCTCCCCTCGAGATGAGGCCCTCTTCCATTGCGCAAACCCCAGCGGAGTCCCGAGAGACCCCGCTAACTCCACAGCATCCCTCACCTCTCAGAGGCACCCTTGGAAGTTCCCTCAGGTCCCCAGCAGAAGTCGAGGGAAATAAGGGTTTCCCGCCGCCACTCGAGAAAGACCTCGATAGTCCTTCTTCAAAGTGTCTTGAGGCCCTTGTCCCCTCTCTGGACTAGAGAGCAATGATGCGCTCCCCCTCGCCTCGCGCATGCAGACCTGGCTTCCCTGGCGCCGCACGAGAGGCTCCCTAAGATACTCGTCGTGCCTCGGGAGAAAACCCCCATAGGCACCGCAGCTCGAGGAAACCCCTGAGACGCCCCCTTCCTCGCTAGCTGAGGGCCTTCTTTTCCTGCCTGGCCTGGAGTGCAATCCCGAGTCCTCTCTCCAAACTGAAGAGTAGGATGGATTCCCTTGAGGCGACTCAGTGGGCTCCAAGAGATCCGCGTTGGGGCTCTAGAGGAGAGCGCAGTCCTTTGCTTCCCCTCGAGGCGAGGCCTGACTCCCCGGGGGAGTCTGGAGTGCAATCCCGAGATCCTTGTCTTCCCTTGAGAGGACTATTAGGTCCTGGACACACGCCTAGATGAGGTCTCTTTGTCCTTGCAGTGGTTCGAGCACAACATCCAGCTTTCCCTCGCAACTCGAAGGGAAGTTTGGGCTTCCCAGGGCCAACACAAGAGGAAGCCTGAAATCCACGTCGTAACTCGAGAATCCCGCCGCAACTCGAGAAAAACCACGTGGTTCCATCGTCTTCGCAGCATGAGGCCCTTGCCCGCCACAGCGTCTCAAAAGAAGTCCCACGTTCCTACTGAAGTGCAAAACGGTACTTGGCACCCATGATGGCACCCCCAAATTTCCCCAACATACAGGCCTCACTCGAGGGTAACACCCATGTTCCCCGCACCACATCATTTGAGCCCCTTCTCCCCTCCTGATTGCAACAGGAGTGTCTTTTCTCCTGCTTTGTGTGGAAGGGGTTACCGATCTTCCCAGCGCACATCAGGATGAGGCCTGTCTCACGAGGAAATTGGAGATGTAGCCTCGTGGGTGGTGCCACATGCGGAAAGACCCCATTTCCCGGTCAGCTATTAATAAGAACCCGATGCCCGTACACGTCTTGGAATGCATCCCGTAGGATGAAGGCACAACAAGGAGGGACCCTGAACACCCATGCATCTTTTGGAAAATTCTGCAGGTTCCACATACAGCTCGACAAGTGACCTGTTACCTCGTGAACAACTCGAGAGGCAAGCTAAGTTTCATTTCTCCACAGAATACGAGGCCTGACTCTCCTGTCCCAACTCTGCAGGAATCCTGAGATCGGAGTCTGAAATGGAGAGGAACCCTGAGGTTCCTTCCTCAACACGAGATGAGGCCCTCTTGTATTATACCACACCCAGTGGAGTCCCGAGAGGCCCCTCCCAACTCCACAGTATCAGTGTCTTCTCAGAGGCACCCTGAGCAACTCCCTGAGGTCACCGGCACAAGTCGAGGGAACACAGGGTATCCTGCCGCAACCCGAGAAAGACCTCAAGAGTCCTTCTTCAACGCGTCTTGAGGACGGATTCCCCTACCATGACTCGAGAGCAATGACACGCTCCCCCTCGCCATGCGCATGGACACCTGACTTCCCTGGCGCCACATGAGAGGCTCCCTGAGCTCCCCGTCATACCTCGTGAGAAACCCCACACTGGCGCCGCAGCTCGGGAAAACCCACCGTCATCGCGAGATTGGGGACTTCTTTTCCTGCCTGACCTGGAGAGCAATCCCTGGTCTTTTCTCCAAACTTCACAGGAGGCTTTACTCCCTTTAGGCCACTCAATGGGCTCCAAGAGATACCTGTCGCGACTTGAGAGGAGAGCAGAGTACTTTGTTTCCCCTCGAGACGAGGCCTTACCTCGGGTGAGTCTGGAATGCAACCCCGAGATCCCTGTTGTCCCTGGAGAGGAACATTATGTCCTGGACAAAAGCCTAGATGAGGTCTATTTTGCCCTACAGTGACTCGAGAGCAACACCCATCTCTCCCTCGCAATTCGAATGGAAGATTGGTCTTCATTGGGCCAACACAAGAGGAAGTCTGAATTTCCCGTTGTAACTCGAGAATCCCACCGCAACTCTTAAAAACCACGTGGTTCCCCATTCATCGCAATATGAGGCCTTTGCCCGCTACAGAGTCTCAAGAGAAGTCCCATGTTTCGTCATAAAGTTCGAGATGCTACTTGGCACCCTTGATGCGACCCCAAAAGTTCCCCAATATACCGGTCTCACTCCAAGGGAACACCGAAGTTCCTGGCACCACTTCATTTGAGCCCCTTCTCCGCTCCTGATCACGGCAGGAAGGTCGATCCCCCTGCTTTGTCTAGAAGGGGTTCCCGACCTTCATGGCGCACCTCAGGATGAGGCCAGTCTCACGAAGAAATTCGAGACGTAGCCTCGTGTTGGTGCCACGTGCCAAAAGACCCCGATTTCTCGGTCTTGCTCTTGATAAGAACCCGATGCCCGGACACCTCTTCTAAGGCAACCCTGTGGATGAAGGCACTACACGAGGGGGCACTGGCAACCCTGTTCATCGTCCGGAAAACCCCGCAGGATCCACATACAGCTCCACAACTGGCCTGTCACCCCTTAAACAATGAGAGAGGAAAGCGGAGTCCCCTTCCTCAGACAAGACGAGGCCTGAGTATCCAATCCCAACTCTGCAGGCACGCTTCGATCTGAGTCAGAAATGGAGAGGAAACCTGAGGTTCCTGCCTCAACCCGAGATGAGGCCCTCTTCCATTAAAACAAACCCAGTGGAGTCCCGAGAGTCCCCTCCCATCTCCACAGTATCCCTGACTTCTCATAGGCATTCTGAGAAGCTCCTTGAGGCCACCGGCAAAAGTCGAGGGAAATAAGGGTTTCCTGCCACAACCGAAGAAAGACCTCGAGAGTCCTTCTTCAATGTGTCTTGAGGTCAGATTCCCCTACCATAGCTCGAGAGCAATAATGCGCTCCCCCTCGCCACGCACATGGAGACCTGACTTCCCTGGCGCCACACGAGAGGCTCCCTGAGCTCCCCGTCGTACCTCGTGTGAAACCCCACACTGGCGCCGCAGCTCGAGAAAACCCACAAGATCCCTCTGTCATCGCGAGATGAGGGCCATCTTTTCCTGCATGGCCTGGAGAGCAGTCCCAAGTCCTCTCTCCAAACTTCACAGGAGGCTTGACTCCCTTTAGGCCACAAAGTGGGCTCCAAGAGGTGCCCGTCGCGACTCGAAAGGAGAGCGGAGTCCTTTGCTTCCCTTCGACATGAGGCCTGATTCCCTGGGTGAGTCTGGAATGCAAACCTGAGATCCCTGTGGCCCTTGGAGAGGAACATTAGGTCCTGGACACAAGCCTAGATGAGGTCTCCTTTGCCCTGCAGTGACTCGAGCGCAACCCCCAGCTCTCCCTCGCAACTCGAATGGATGATTGGACTTCCATGGCCCAACACAAGAGGAAGCCTGAAATCCCCGTCGTAACTCGAGAATCCCGCCGCAACTCGAGAAAAACCACGTGGCTCCCCCGTCATCGCAAGATGAGGCCCTTGGCTGCTACAGCATATCAAGAGAAGTCCCACGTTCCATCCTGAAGTACAAAACGGTACTTGGCACCCTTGATGCGACCCCCAAAGTTCCCTGACATACCAGTCTCACTCGAGGGAAACACCAAAGTTCACGGCACCACTTCCTGTGAGCCCCTTCACCCCTCCTGATCGCGACAGAAGGGTCGGTTCCCATGTTTTGTCTGCAAGGGGTTCCTGACGTTCCCCGCGAACCTCCGGATGAGGCCGGTCTCATGAGGAAATTCTAAAAGTAGCCTCATGGTTGGTGCCATATGCTGAAAGATCCCGAATTCCCGGTCCACTCTAGATAAGAACCTGACGCCCGGACATCTCTTCGAAGGCAACCCTGTGGATGAAGGCACAACACGAAGGGACACTGACATCCCCATGCATCGTCTGGAAAAACCCGCAGATTCCACTCACAGCTCCAAATGTGGACTGTCACCCCGTGAACAACTCGAGAGGCAAGTGAAGTTGCATTCCTTCACACATGACGAGGCCTTACTCTCCTGTCCCAACTCTTCAGGGACCCTGCAATTGGAGTCAGAAATGGAGAGGAACCCTGAGGTTCCTGCCTCAACTAGAGAAGAGGCCCTCTTCCATTGAACCAAACTCAGTGGTGTCCCGAGAGGCCCCTCCCAACACCACAGTATCCCTGAATTCTCAGAGGCTCCCTGAGAAGCTACCTGAGGTCACTGGCACAAGTCGAGGGAACCCAGAGTTTCCTGAAGTAACCCGAGAAAGACTTGGAGAGTCCTTTTTCAACGTCTCTTGATGCCCGATTCCCCTACCATGACTCCAGAGCAAGGACGCGCTCCCCTCGCCACAAGCAGGAAAACTGACTTCCCTAGTACCACACAAGAGGCTCCCTGAGTACCCCATCGTACCTCGTGAGAAAACCCACACTGGCGCCGCAGTTCGAGAAAAACCACAAGATGCCGCCGTCAAGGAGAGATGGGGGCCTTCTTTTCCTGCCTGACCTGGAGAGCAATTCCTGGTCCTCTCTCCAAACTTCACAGGAGTATTGACTCCCTTTAGGCCACTCAGTTGGGTCCAAGAAAAACCCGGTGCGACTCGAGAGGAGAGTGGAGTCCTTTGCTTCCCTGGAGACGAGGCCTGACTCCCCGGGTGAGTTTGGAATGCAACCTCGAGATCCCTGTCGCCCCTGGAGTGGAATATTATGTCCTAGACACAAGCCTAGATGAGGTCTATTTTGCCCTACAGTGACTCGAGCAACTTCCATCTCTCCCTCACAATTTGAATGGAAGATTGGTCTTCCCACGGTCAACACAAGAGGAAGTCTGAATTTCCCATCGTAATTCGAGAATTCAGCCTCAAGTCTTAAAAACCATGTGGTTCCCCCTTCATCGCAATATGAGGCCCTTGCCAGCTAGAGTCTCAAGAGAAGTCCCACGTTCCATCTTAAAGTTCGAAATGCTACTTGGCACCCTTGATGTGACCCCAAAGTTCCCCAACATACCGGTCTCACTCCAGGGGAACACCGAAGTTCCCGGTGTCTCCAGGGAAGTCCCATGTTCCGCCCTGAAGGGCGACACGGTACTTGACACCCTTGATGCGACCGCAAAAGTTCCCCGACACGCTGGGTTCCCTCGAGGGGAACACCGAGGGTCCCGGCACCACTTCATCTGAGCCCCGTCTCCCCTCCTGATCGCGACAGGAGAGTCGATTCCCCTGCTTTGTCTGGAAGGGGTTCCCGGCCTTCCTGGCGCACCTCAGGATGAGGCCTGTCTCAGGAGGAAATTCGAGACTAGCCACATGTGAGGTGCCACGTGCCGAACGACTCCGATTTTACGGTCCGCTCTTGATAAGAACCCGATGCCCGGACACCTCTTCGAAGGCAACCCTGTGGGTGAAGGCACAACACGAAGGGGCACTGACAACCCCGTGCATCATCCGGAAAAACCCGCAGGGTCTACACACAGCTCGACAAGGGGCCTGAGACTCCCGGAACAACTCGAGAGGCAACCAGAATTCCATTCCTCAGACAAGACGAGGCATGACTCTCCTGTCCCAACACTGCAGGGACCGTGCAGTCGGAGTCCGAATCCGAGAGGAAGCCTGAGGTTCCTGCCTCCCCTCGAGATGAGGCCCTCTTCCATTGCGCCGAACCCAGCAGAGTCACGAGAGGCCCTGCCAACTGCACAGCATCCCTCACCTCTCAGAAGCACCGTGGGAAGTTCCCTAAGGTCCCCTGCAGAAGTCGAGGGAAACAAGGGTTTCCCGCCGCAACCCGAGAAAGACCTCAAGAGTCCTTCTTCAACGCCTCTTGAGGACCTAGCCGTTTCCCATGACTCGAGAGTGATGACCAGCTCCCCCTCGCCATGCGCATGGAGACCTGACTTGCCTGGCGCCGCACGAGAGGCTCCCTGAGGTCCTCATCGTGCCTCGTGAGAAAACCCCCATGGGCGCAGCAGCCTGAGGAAACCCATGAGACGCCCCCGTCATCGCGAGATGAGGGCCTTCTTTCTTGCCTGGCCTGGAGAGCAATCCCGAGTCCTCTCTCCAAACTGAAGAGGAGGCTCGACACCCTTGAGTCCACTCAGTGGGCTCCAAGAGATCCGTGTCGCGACTTGAGAGGAAAGCGGAGTCTTTGCTTCCCCTCCAGGTGAGTCCTGACCCCCCGGGGGAGTCTGGAATGGAAACCCGTGATCCCTGTCTTCCCTTGAGAGGAATATTAGGTCCTGGACCCACGCCTCGATGAGGTCTCTTTGGCCCTGTAGTGACTCGAGCAGAACCCCCAGCTTTCCATCGCAACTCGAATTGAAGATTGGGCTTCCCAGGGCCAACCCAAGAGGAAGCCTGAAATTCCTGTCGTTTTTGAGAATCCCAATGCAACTCGAGAAAAACGACGTGGTTCCAACGTCTTCACAGGATGAGGCCCTTGCCCGCTACAGCGTCTCCAGGGAAGTCCCATGTTCCGTCCTGAAGTGGGAAACGGTACTTGGCTCCCTTGATGCGACCCCTAAAGTTCCCTGAAACGCCGGGTTCCCTCGAGTGGAACACCGAGGGTCCCGGCACCACTTCATCTGAGCCCCATCTCCCCTCCTGATCGCGACAGGAGAATCGATTCCCCTACTTTGTGTGGAAGGTGTTCCCGGCCTTCCCGCCGCACCTCAGGATGATGCTGGTCTCACGAGGAAATTCGAGATGAGCCACGTGGGTGGTGCCACATGCCGAATGACCCCGATTTCCCGGTCCGCTCTTGAAATGAACCCGATGCCCGGACACCTCTTTGAAGGAAACCCTGTGGGGGAAGGCACAAAACGAAGGGGCACTGACACCCCCATGCATCTTCTGGAAACACCCGCAGGTTCCACACACAGCTTGTCAAGGGCCCTGAGACCCCCTGAACGACTCAAGGGGCAAGCAGAGTTCCGTTACTCAGACAAGACGAGGCCTGACTCTCCTGTCCCAACTCTGCAGGGACCCTGTGGTCGGAGTCAGAAATGGAGAGGAAGCCTGAGGTTCCTGCCTCCAATCGAGATGAGGCCCTCTTTCATTTCGTCAAACCTAGTGGAGTCCCGAGAGGCCCCTCTAACTCCTCAGTACCCCTCACCTCTCAGAGGCACCTGGGAAGTTCCCTAAGGTCCCCTGTAGAGGTCGATGGAAACGAGTGTTTCCCGCCCCAACCCAAGAAAGACCTTGAGAGTCCTTCTTAAATGCCTCTTGAGGCCCTAGTCCCTCCCATGACTCGAGAGCAATGACGCGATCTGCCTGGCCACAGGCATGGAGTCAGGCTTCTCTGGCGCCGCACGAGAGGCTCCCTGAACTCCCCATCATATCTCGTGAGAAACCCCACACTGGCGCCGCAGCTCGAGAAAACCCATGAGACGCCCCCGTCATCACGAGAGGAGGGCCATCTTTAACTGCATGGTATGCAGATCAAGCGTGAACCTTCTGTCCAAGCTACACAGGACGCTTGACTCCCTTTAGGCCACTCATTGGGCTCCAAGAGTTACGCGTCCCGACTCGAGAGGATAGTGGAGTCCTTTGCTTCCTTCCACTCGAGACGAGGTGTGACCCACCGGGTGAGACTGGAATGCGACCCCGATATCCCTGTCGCCCCTGGAGAGGAACATTACGTCCTGGACCCAAGCCTAGATGAGGACTCTTTGCCCTGAAGTGACTCGAGAGCAACCCCCAGCTCTCTCTGACAAGTTGAATGGAAGATTGGACTTCCTGGGCCAACACAAGAGGAAGCCTGAATTCCCCGTTGTAACTCGAGAATCCCACCTCAACTCGAGAAAAACCACGTGTTTCCCTCGTCATCGCAATATGAGGCCCTTGCCCGCTACAGCATCTCCAGAGAATTCCCACGTTCCATCTTGAAGTGCGAAACTGTACTTGGCACCCTTGATGCGACCTCAAAAGTGCCGTGACATACCGGTCACACTCGAGGGGACCACCGAGGTTCCCAGCACCACTTCATCTGAGCCCCTTCTCCCCTTCTGATCGCGAGCGGTGGGTCGATTCCCCTGCTTTGTCTGCAAGGGGTTCCCGACCTTCCCGGCGCACCTCAGGATGAGGCCGGTCTCCCGAGGAAATTCGAGACGTAGCCTCGTGGGTGGTACCACATGCTGAAAGACCCCAATTTTCCGGTACGCTCTTGAAAAGAACCCGATGCCCGGAAACCTCTTTGAAGGCAACCCTGTGGATGAAGGCACAACACGAAGGGGCACTGACACCCCCGTGCATCGTCCGGAAAAACCCGCAGGTTCCACACTCAGCTCAACAAGTGGCCTGTCACTCCGTGAACAACTCGAAAGGCAAGGGGAAATCCATTCCTCAACAGAAGACGAGGCGTGACTCTCTTGTCCATACTCTGCAGGTACCCTGCGACCCGAGTCAGATATGGAGAGGACCCCTGAGGTTCCTGCCTCCATTCGAGATGAGGCCCTCTTCGATTGCACCAAACCCAGTTGAGTAACGAAAGGCCCCTCCCAAATCCACAGTGTCCCTGACTTCTCAGAGGCACCCTTAGAAGTTGCCTGAGGTCACTGACACAAATCAAGGGAACCCAGGGTTCCCTGCCGCAACCCGAGAAAGACCTCAAGAGTCCTTCTTCAATGTGTCTTGAGGCCCGATTCGCCTACTATGACTCGAGAGCAATCACGCACTCCCCTTCACCACACGCACGGAGACCTGACGTCCCTAGCACCACACGAGAGGCTCTCTGAGCTCCCCGTTGTACCTCGTGAGAAATCTGATACTGGCGCCGCAGCTGGAGAAAACCCACGAGATGCCCCCGTCATCGCGAGATGAGGGCCTTTTTTCCTGCATGGCCAGGAAAACAATCCCGAGTCATCTCCAAACTCCATAGGAGGCTTCACTCCCTTTACGCCACGCAGTGGGCTCCAAGAGATACCCATCGCGACTCGACAGGAGAGCGGAGTCCTTTTTTTCCCCTCAAGACGAGGTCTGACTCTCCGGGTGAGTCGAGAATGCAACCCTGAGATCCCTGTTGGCCCAGTAGTGGAACACTAGGTCCTGGACACAAGCGTAGATGAGGTCTATTTTGCCCTGCAGTGACTGGAGAGCAATCCCCAGTTCTAACTTGCAACTCGAATGGAATACTGGATTTTCCTGGCGCCATACAAGAGGCTCCCTGAGATCCCCGTGGTACTTCATGAGACACCCCACACTGGCGCCGCAGCTCGAGAAAACCCACGAGACGCCACCGTCATCTCGAGATGAGGGCCTTCTTTTCCTGCATGGCCTGGAGTCCAATCCCGAGTCCTCTCTCCAAACTCCACAGGAGGCTTGACTCCCTTTAGTACACACAGTGGGCTCCAAGAGATACCCATCGCGACTCGAGACGAGAGCAGAATTCTTTGCTTACCCTCGAGGTGAGAACTGACTCCCCGGATGAGTCTGGAATGCAAACCCGAGATCCCTGTCGCCCCTGGAGAGCAATGTTAGATCCTAAACACAAGCCTAGATTAGGTCTCTTTTGCCCTGCAGTGACTCTAGCGCAATCCCCAGCTCCCCCTCGCAACCCGAATGGAAGATAGGATTTCAAGGCCAACAAGAGGAAGCCTAAATTCCCGGTCATAACTCGAGAATCCCGCCGCAACTTGAGCAAAACCACGTGGTTCTCCCGTCATCGCAAGATGAGGCCCTTGCCCGCTACAGCGTTTCAAAAGATGTCCCAGGTTCCGTCTTGAAATGCGAAACGGTACTTGGCACCCTTGATACGAACCCAAAAGTCCCCCAATACGCCGGTCTCACTCAAGGGGAACACCGAGGTTCCCGGCACCACTTCATTTAAGCCCCTTCTCCCCTCCTGATCGTGACCCGTGGGTCGATTCCCCTGCTTTGTCTGCAAGGGGGCCCGACCTTCCCTGCACAACTCAGGATGAGGCCGGTCTCATGGGGAAATTCGATACGTAGCTTTGTGGGTGGTGCCACTTGCTGAAAGACTCCAATTTCCCGGTCCGCTCTTGATAAGAATCCGATGCTCGGACACCTCTTGGAAAGCAGCCTTGAGTATGAAGGTACAACACGAAGGGCACTAACACACCTGTGCATCATCCGGAAAAACGGGCAGGTTACACACACAGCTCGACAAGTGGCCTGTCACCTCGAGAACAACTCGAGAGGCAAGAGGAGTCCCATCCTCCAGAAAAGACGAGGCCTGACTCTCCTGTACCAACATGCAGGGACCTTGCGATCTGAGTCAGAAATGGAGAGGAACACTGAGGTTCCTGCTTCAACTCGAGATGAGTCCCTCTTACATTCCACCAAATGCAGAGGAGTCTCGAGAGGCCCCTCCAAACTGCACAGTATCCCTGACTTCTCAGAGGCACTCTGAGAAGCTCCCTGAGGTCGCAGGCACAAGTCAAGGGAACCCTGGGTTTTATGCAGTGACCCGAGAAAGACCTCGAGAGTCCTTCTTCAACCCGTCTTGAGGCCCGATTACCCTACCATGACTCGAGAGCAATGACGAACTCCCCCTAGCCATCTCATGGGGACCTGACTTCCCTGGCGCCACACGAGAGGCTCCCTGAGCTCCCTCTCGTACCTCGTCAGAAACCCGGCACTAGCGCAGCAGTCTAGAAAACCCACGAGACGCCGCCATCATCGCGAGATGAGGGCCTTCTTTTCCTGCATGGCCTGGAGAGGAATCCCGAGTCCTCTATCCAAACACCACAGGAGGCTTGACTCCCTTTAGGGCACACAGTGGGCTCCAAGAGATACCCATCGCGACTCAAAAGGACAGCGGAGTTCTTTGCTTCCCCTCGAGACGAGGCCTGATTCCCCGGGTGAGTCTGGTATGCAACCCCAAGATCCCTGTCTCCCCTAGGGACGAGCATTAAGTCCTGGACACAAGCCTAGATGAGGTCTATTTTGCCCTGCAGTGACTCGAGAGCAATCCCCAGCTCTCCCTTTAAACTCGAATGGAAGATAGGACTTCCCTGGCCCAACACATGAGGAAGACTGTATTCCCCGTCGAAACTCGAGAATCCCGCCACAACTCGAGAAACGCCACGTGGTTCCCCCGTCATCCCAAGATGAGGCCCTTGCCCCCTACAGCGTCTCAAGAGAAGTCCCACGTTCCGTCTTGAAGTGCGAAACGGTATTGGCACCCTTGATGCGCCCTCAAAAGTTCCTCGACACACCAGTCTGACTCGAGGAGAACACCGAGGTTCCCGGCACCACTACATCTGGGCCCCTTCTCCCCTCCTGATCGCGACAGGAGGGTCGATTCCCCTGTTTTGTCTTGAAGGGGTTCCCACCTTTCCCGGTGCATCTCAGGATGAGGCCGGTCTCACGAGGATATTCGAGACATAGCCACTTGGATGGTGACACATGCCGAAAGACCCCGATTTCCCGGTCCGCTCTTGATAAGATCCTGATGCCCGGACACCTCTTTGAAGATAACCCTTTTGATGAAGGCACAACACTTAGGGGCACTGACACCCCTGGGTATTGTCTGGAGAAACCCGCAGGTACCACACACAGCTCGAGAAGTGACCTGTCACCACGTGAACAACTGGAGAGGCAAGCAGAGTTCCATTCCTCCACACAAGACGAGGCCTGACTCTCCTGTTCGAACTCTGCAGCGAAACTGCGATCCGAGTCAGATCTGGCCCAGGGGAAGTCAGGAGAGGAAACATGAGTTTCCTGCCTCCACTCGAGATGAGGCCCTCTTCCATTGCACCGAACCCAGTGGAGTCCCGAGAGACCCCTCCCAACTGCACAGTATCCCTGACTTCTCAGAGTCACCCTTAGACCTTCCTGAGATCACCGGCACAAGTCGAGGGAACCAAGGGTTTCCTGCCCCAACCCGTAAAAGACCTCGAGAGTCCTTCTTCAACGCGTCTTGAGGTGCGATTCCCATACCATGACTCGAGAGCAATGACGCGCTCCCCCTAGCCACGCACATAGAAACCTGACTTCCCTGGCGCCACAGGAGAGGCTCCCTGAGCTCCCCATTATACCTCGTGAGCAACACCACACTGGAGCCGCAGCTCGAGAATACCCACGAGACGCCCCAGTCCTCACGAGATGAGGGCCTTCTTTTGCTGTATGGCCTGGAGAGCAATCCTGAGTCCTCTCTCCAAACTCCACAGGAGGCTTGACTCATTTTAGGCCACACAGTGAGCTCCAAGATATACCCGTCGCGACTTGACAGGAGAGCGGTGTCCTTGGCTTCCCCTCGAGACGAGGCCTGACTCCCCGGGTGAGTCGAGAATGCAATGCTGAGATCGCTTTCGCCCCAGCAGAGGAACATTAGGTCCTGGACACAAGCCTAGATGAGGTCTATTTGGCCCTGCAGTGTCTCGAGAGCAATCCCCAGTTCTAACTCACAATTCGAATGAAAACTGGACTTCCCTGGGCCAGTTGAAGAGGAAGCCTGAATTCCCGGTTGTAACTCGAGAATCCCGCCCCAACTCAAGAAAAACCACGTGGTTCCCCCGTCATCGAAAGATGAGGCCCTTGCCCGCTACAGCATCTCAAGAGAAGTCCCACGTTCCGTATTGAAGAGCGAAAAGTTACTTGGAACCCTTGATGCGACCCCAAAAGTTCCCCGACATACCAGTCTCACTTGAGGAGAACACCGAGGTTCCCGGCACCACTTCATCTGAGACTCTTCTCCCCTCTTGATCGCGACAGGAGGTTCGATTCCCCTGCTTTGTCTGGAAGGTGTTCCCGACCTTCCTGGTGCACATCAAGATGAGGCCAGTCTCACGACGAAATTCGAGACATAGCCTCGTGGGTGGTGCGGCATGCCAAAAGACCCCGATTCCCTGGTCCGCTCTTGATAAGAACCCGATGGCAGAACCCAACTCGAAGGCAATCCTGTGGAACAAGGCACAACACGAAGGGGCAGAGACACCACGGTGCATCGTCCAGAAAAACCCGCAAGTTCCACATACAAATCGACAAGTGGCCTGTCACCCCATGAACAACGCGAGAGTCAAGTGGAGTTCCATTCCTCCACACAAGACGAGGCCTGACTCTCCTGTCCCAACTCTGCAGGGACTCCGGGATCAGAGTCAGATCCGGCGCATTCGAAGCCAGGAGAGGAACACTGTGGTTCCTGCCTCAACTTGTCATGAGGCCCTCTTCCATTGCACCAAACCCAGTGGAGTTCCGAGAGGCCCCTCCCAACTCCACAGTGACCCTGACTTCTCAGAGGCACGCTGAGAAGCTTCCTGAGGTCACTGGCACAAGTCGATGGAACCCAGGGTTTCCTGCTGCAACCCAAGAAAGACCTCGAGAGTCCTTCTTTAACACGTCTTCAGGCCCAATTCCCCTACCATGACTCGAGAACAATGACGGGCTCCCTCTCACCACGTGCATAGAGACCTGACTGCCCTGGCACCACATGAGAGGCTCACTGAGCTCCCAGTCTTACTTCGTGAGAAACCCCACACTAGCGCCACAGCTCGAGAAAACCTACGAGACGCCCCAGTCATCGGGAGATGAGGGCCTTCATTTCCTGCATTGCCTGGAGAGCAATCCCGTGTCCTCCCTCCAAACACCAGAGGAGGTTTGACTCCCTTTAAGCCACTCAGTGGGCTCCAAGACATACCCGTCCGACTCGAGAGGAGAGCAGAGTCCTTTGCTTCCCCTCGAGACGAGGCCTGACTCCAGGGTGAGTCTGGAATGCAATCCCGAGATTCCTGTCGCCCCTTGACATGAACATTAGGTCCTGCACACAAGCCTTGGTGGGGTCTCTTTTGCCTTCAGTGACTAGAGCGCACCTCCAGCTCTTCCTCGAATCTTGAATGGAAGATAAGACTTTTGTGGGCCAACACAAGAGGAAGCATGAATTCCCTGTGGTAACTCAAATATCCCACCGCAACTAGAGAAAAACCAAGTGGTTCCCCAGTCATTCCAAGATGAGGCCCTTGCCCGCTGGAGTACCCCAAGAGAAGTCCCACGTTCCAATTTGAAGAGCAAAACGGTACTTGAAACGCGTTATGCGACCCCAAAAGTTACCCGACATACCTGTCTCACTTAAGGGAAACACCGAGGTTCCCAGCAGCACTTCATCTGAGCCACTTCTCCCCTCCTGATCGCCACAGGAGGGTCGATTCCCCTGCTTTGTCTGGAAGGGTTTCATGACCTTCGCGGCACACCTCAGGATGAGGCCGGTTTCATGAGGAAATTCGAGACTAGCCACGTGGGTGGTGCCAAATGCTAAACGACCCCGATTTCCCAGTCCGCTCTTCATAAGAACACGATGCCCGGACACCTCTTCGAAGGCAACCCTGTGGATGAAGACACAAAACGAAGGGTCACTGACACCCCCATGCATCGTCTGGAAAAACCTGCAGATTCCACACACAGTTTGACAAGGGGCCTGAAACCCCATGAACAACTCGAGAGGCAAGCGGAGTTCCATTCCTCAGAAAAGACATAGCCTGACTCTCCTGTCCCAACTCTGCAGGGACACTACGATCAGAGTCAGAATTGGAGAGGAAGCCTGAGGTTCCTGCCTCCACTCGAGATGAGGCCCTCTTCCATTGCGACAAACCCAGTGGAGTCCCGAGAGGCCCCGCCAAATCCACAGCGTCCCTCACCTCTCAGAAGCACCCTGGGAAGTTTCCTCAGGTCCCCGGCAGAAGTCGGGGAAAACGAGGGTTTCCCGCTGCAACCCGAGAAAGACATCGAGAGTTCTTCTTCAACGCGTCTTGAGGCCCTAGTCCCCTCCCATGACTCGAGAACAATGACGCGCTCTTTCTCGCCATGTGCATGGAGACATGACTTCCCTGGAACCGCACGAGAGGCTCCCTGAGATCCTCGTCGTGCCTCGGGAGAAAACCCCCACGGGTGCCGCAGCTCGAGGAAACCCCTGAGATGGCCCCTCCTCGCGAGGTGAGGGCCTTCTTTTCCTGCATGGCCTGGAGAGTAATCACGAGTCCTCTCTCAAAAGTGAAGAGCAGGCTGGACTCCCTTGAGGCCACTCAGGGGGCACCAAGATATCCGCGTCGCGACTCGGGAGGAGAGCGGAGTCCTTTGCTTCCCCTCGAGGCGAGGCCTGACTCCCCGGGGGAGCATGGGATTCAACTCCGAGATCCTTGTCTTCCCTGGAGAGGAGCATTAGGTCCTGGACACAGGCCTAGATGAGGTCTCTTTGGCCCTGCAGTGACTCGAGCGCAACCCCCAGCTTTCGCTCGCCACTAGAATAGAAGATTGGGCTACCCAGGGCCGACACAAGAGGAAGCCTGTAATCCCCTGTCGTAACACGAGAATCCCGCCGCAACTCGAGAAAAACCACGTGGTTCCTACCACTTCGCAAGATGATGCCCTTGCCCGTGAAGGCGTCTCAAGGGAAGTCCCCTGTTCCGCCCTGAAGTGCGAAACGGGACCTGACAGCCTTCATGTGACCCCAAAAGTGCCCCGACACGCCTGGTTCCCTCGAGGGGAACACCGAGGGTCCCGGCACCGCTTCATCTGAGCCCCTTCTCCCCTCCTGAGCGCGACAGGAGAGTCGATTCCCCTGCGTGGTCTGGAAGGGGTTCCTGGCCTTCCTGGCGCACCTCAGGAGGAGGCCGGTCTCACGAGGACATTTGAAATGAGCCACGTGGGTGGTGCCACACTCCAAACGACCCCGATTCCCCGGTCCGCTCTTGAGAAGAAACCGATGACGTACCCCTCTTAGAAGGCAACCCTGTGGGTGAAGGCACAGACCTAAGCGGCATTGACATCACCGTGCATCGTCCGGAAAGACCCGCGGGTTCCACACACAGCTCGACGAGGGGCCTGTGGCCCCCTGAACAACTCGAGAGGCAAGCGGGGTTCCCTTCCTCAGACAAGACGAGGCCTGACTTTCCTGTCCCAACTCTGCAGGGACCCTGCAGTCGGAGTCCAAAACGGAGAGGAATCCTGAGGTTCTTGCCTCCCAACCAGATGAGGACCTCTTCCGTTGCGCCAGACCCAGCGGAGACCCGAGGGGCCCCGCCACCTCCACAGGATCCCTCGCCTCTCAGAGGCACCCTGGGAAGTTCCCTAAGTCCCCGGCAGAAGGCGAGGGAAACGAGGGTTTCCCGCCGCCCCCCCAGAAAGACCTCGAGAGTCCTTCTTCAACGCGTCTCCAGGCCCTAGTCCCCTCCCGTGACTCGAGAGCCAGGACGCGCTCCCCCTCGCCATGCGCATGGAGACCTGACTTTCCTGGCGCCGCACGGGAGGCTCCCTGAGATCCTCGTCGTGCCTCGGGAGAAAACCCCCACGGGCGCCGCAGCTCGAGGAAACCCCTGAGACGCCCCCGTCCTCGCGAGCTGAGGGCCTTCTTTTCCTGCATGGCCTGGAGAGCAATCCCGGGTCCTCTCTCCAAACGGAAGAGGAGGCTGGACTCCCTTGAGGCCGCTCAGGGGGCTCCAAGAGACCCGCGTCGCGACTCGAGAGGAGAGCGGAGTCCTTGGCTTCCCCTCGAGACGAGGCCTGACTCCCCAGGGGACCCTGGAATGCAACCCCGAAATCCCTGCCTTCCCTGGGGAGGAATATTAGGTCCCGGACACACGCCTAGGTGAGGTCTCTTCGGGCCTGCAGTGACTCGAGCGCAACCCCCAGCTTTCCCTCGCAACCCGAGGGGAAGATTGGGCTTCCCAGGGCCAACCCAAGGGGAAGGCTGAGATCCCCGTGGTAACTCGAGAATGCCGCCGCAACTCGAGAAAAACCACGTGGTTCCCACGTCTTGGCAAGATGAGGCCCTTGCCCGCGACGGCGTCTCAAGGGAAGTCCCCTGTTCCGCCCTGAAGGGCGAAACGGTCCCTGACAGCCTTCCTGTGACCCCCAAAAGTCCCCCGACACGCCGGGTTCCCTCGAGGGGAACACCGAGGGTCCCGGCACCGCTTCCTCTGAGCCCCTTCTCCCCTCCTGATGGCGACAGGAGAGGCGATTCCCCTGCGTGGTCTGGAAGGGGTTCCCGGCCTTCCCGGCGCACCTCAGGATGAGGCCGGTCTCACGAGGAAATTCGAGACGAGCCACGTGGGTGGGGCCACATGCCGAATGCCCCCGATTCCCCGGTCCGCCCTTGAGAAGGACGCGAGGCCCGGACCCCTCTTCGAAGGCAACCCTGTGGGTGAAGGCACAACACGAAGGGGCACTGCCACCCCCGTGCATCGTCCGCAAAGACCCGCGGGTTCCACACACAGCTCAACGAGGGGCCTGAGACCCCCTGAGCAACTCGAGAGGCCAGCGGGGTTCCCTTCCTCAGACACGTCGAGGACTGATTCTCCTGTCCCAACTCTGCAGGGACCCTGCGGTCGGAGTCCGAAACGGAGAGGAATCCTGAGGTTCCTGCCTCCCCTCGAGGTGAGGCCCTCTTCCGTTGCGCCAGACCCAGCGGAGTCCCGAGGGGCCCCACCACCTCCACAGGATCCCTCGCCTCTCAGAGGCACCCTGGCAAGTTCCCTAAGGTCCCCGGCAGAAGGCGAGGGACACGAGGGTTTCCCGCCGCCCCCCCAGAAAGACCTCGAGAGTCCTTCTTCAACGCGTCTCAAGGCCCTAGTCCCCTCCCGTGACTCAAGAGCCAGGACGCGCTCCCCCTCGCCACACGCATGGAGACCTGACTTCCCTGGCGCCGCACGAGAGGCTCCCTGAGATCCTCGTCGTGCCTCGGGAGAAAACCCCCACGGGCGCCGCAGCTCGAGGAAACCCCTGAGACGCCCCCGTCCTCGCGAGCTGAGGGCCTTCTTTTCCTGCATGGCCTGGAGAGCAATCCCGGGTCCTCTCTCCAAACGGAAGAGGAGGCTGGACTCCCTTGAGGCCGCTCAGGGGGCTCCAAGAGACCCGCGTCGCGACTCGAGAGGAGAGCGGAGTCCTTGGCTTCCCCTCGAGACGAGGTCTGACTCCCCAGGGGAACCTGGAATGCAACCCCGAGATCCCTGCCTTCCCTGGAGAGGAATAGTAGGTCCCGGACACACGCTTAGGTGAGGTCTCTTCGGCCCTGCAGTGACTCGAGCGCAACCCCCAGCTTTCCCTCGCAACCCGAGGGGAAGATTGGGCTTCCCAGGGCCAAGCCAAGGCGAAGGCTGAGATCCCCGTCGTAACTCGAGAATGCCGCCGCAACTCGAGAAAAACCACGTGGTTCCCACCTCTTGGCAAGATGAGGCCCTTGCCCGCCACGGCGTCTCAAGGGAAGTCCCCTGTTCCACCCTGAAGGGCGAAACGGTCCCTGACAGCCTTCCTGCGACCCCCAAGAGTCCCCCGACACGCCGGGTTCCCCTGAGGGGAACACCTAGGGTCCCGGCACCGCTTCCTCTGAGCCCCTTCTCCCCTCCTGATCGCGACAGGAGAGGCGATTCCCCTGCGTGGTCTGGAAGGGGTTCCCGGCCTTCCCGGCGCACCTCAGGATGAGGCCGGACTCACGAGGAAATTCGAGACGAGCCACGTGGGTGGGGCCACATGCCGAACGCCCCCGATTCCCCGGTCCGCTCTTGAGAAGGAGCCGAAGCCCGGACCCCTCTTCGAAGGCAACCCTGTGGGTGAAGGCACAACACGAAGGGGCACTGCCACCCCCGTGCATCGTCCGCAAAGACCCGCGGGTTCCACACACAGCTCGACGAGGGGCCTGAGTTCCCCTGAGCAACTCGAGAGGCCAGCGGGGTTCCCTTCCTCAGACAAGACGAGGCCTGACTCTCCTGTCCCAACTCTGCAGGGACCCTGCGGTCGGAGTCCGAAACGCAGAGGAAGCCTGAGGTTCCTGCCTCCCCTCGAGGTGAGGCCCTCTTCCGTTGCGCCAGACCCAGCGGAGTCCCGTGGGGCCCCGCCACCTCCACAGGATCGCTCGCCTCTCAGAGGCACACTGGCAAGTTCCCTAAGGTCCCCGGCAGAAGGCGAGGGAAACGAGGGTTTCCCGCCGCCCCCCAGAAAGACCTCGAGAGTCCTTCTTCAACGCGTCTCGAGGCCCTAGTCCCCTCCCATGACTCGAGAGCCAGGACGCGCTCCCCCTCACCACGCGCATGGAGACCTGACTTCCCTGGCGCTGCACGAGAGGCTCCCTGAGATCCTCGTCGTGCCTCGGGAGAAAACCCACACGGGCGCCGCAGCTCGAGGAAACCCCTGAGACGCCCCCATCCTCGCGAGCTGAGGGCCTTCTTTTCCTGCATGGCCTGGAGAGCAATCCCGGGTCCTCTCTCCAAACGGAAGAGGAGGCTGGACTCCTTTGAGGCCGCTCAGGGGGCTCCAAGAGACCCGCGTCGCGACTCGAGAGGAGAGCGGAGTCCTTGGCTTCCCCTCGAGACGAGGCCTGACTCCCCGGGGGAGCCTGGAATGCAACCCCGAGATCCCTGCCTTCCCTGGAGAGGAATATTAGGTCCCGGACACACGCCTAGGTGAGGTCTCTTCGGCCCTGCAGTGACTCGAGCGCAACCCCCAGCTTTCCCTCGCCACCCGAGGGGAAGATTGGGCTTCCCAGGGCCAAGCCAAGGCGAAGGCTGAGATCCCCGTCGTAACTCGAGAATCCCGCCGCAACTCGAGAAAAACCACGTGGTTCCCACCTCTTGGCAAGATGAGGCCCTTGCCCGCCACGGCGTCTCAAGGGAAGTCCCCTGTTCCGCCCTGAAGGGCGAAACGGTCCCTGACAGCCTTCCTGCCACCCCCAAAAGTCCCCCGACACGCCGGGGTCCCCCGAGGGGAATACCGAGGGTCCCGGCACCGCTTCCTCTGAGCCCCTTCTCCCCTCCTGATCGCGACAGGAGAGTCGATTCCCCCGCATGGTCTGGAAGGGGTTCCTGGCCTTCCCGGCGCACCTCAGCATGAGGCCGGTCTCACGAAGAAATTCGAGATGAGCCACGTGGGTGGGGCCACATGCCGAACGCCCCCGATTCCCCGGTCCGCCCTTGAGAAGGACCCGAGGCCCGGACCCCTCTTCGAAGGCAACCCTGTGGGTGAAGGCACAACACGAAGGGGCACTGCCACCCCCGTGCAGCGTCCGCAACGACCCGCGGGTTCCACACACAGCTCGACGAGGGGCCTGAGACCCCCTGAGCAACTCGAGAGTCCAGCGGGCTTCCCTTCCTCAGACAAGACGAGGACTGACTCTCCTGTCCCAACTCTGCAGGAACCCTGCGGTCGGAGTCCGAAACGGAGAGGAATCCTGAGGTTCCTGTCTCCCCTCGAGGTGAGGCCCTCTTCCATTGCACCAAACCCAGATGAGTCGCGAGAGGCCCCTCCCAACTCCACAGTATCCCAGAATTCTCAGAGGCATCTTGAGAATCTACCTGAGGTCACCGGCTCAAGTCCAGGGAACCCAGGGTTTCCTGCTGCGACCCGAGAAAGACCTTGAGAGTCCTTCAGCGCGTCTTGAGGCCCGATTCCCCTACCATGACTCGAGAGCAAAGACCCGCTCCCCATCGCCATGCTCATGGAGACCTGACTTCCCTGACTCCTGAAGAGAGTCTCCCTGAGCTCCCCATCGTACCTCTTCGGAAACCCCATTCAGGCACCGCAGCTCGAGAAAACCCACGATACGCCCGCGTCATCACGAGATGAGGGACTTGTTTCCTGCCTGGCATGGAGAGCAAAACCGAGTCCTCTCTCCAGACTCCACAGGAGGCTTGACTCTCTTTAGGCCTCTCAGTTGGCTCCAAGAGATACCTGTCAGGACCTGAAGGGAGAGCAGAGTCCTTTGCTTCCCCTCGAGACGAGGCCTGACTCCCCGTGTGAGTCTGGAATGCAACCCCGAGTTCCTGTCACACCTGGAGAGGAAAACTCGGTCCTGGACACAAGCCTAGATGAGGTCTATTTTGCACTGCAGTTACTAGAGCGCAATCGCCAGCTCTCCCTCGCAAATCGAATTGAAGATTGGACTTCCCTGGGCCAATACAATTGGAAGCCTGAATTCGACATCGTAACTCGAGAATCCCGCCGAAACTCGAGAAAATCCACGTGGTTCCCCCATCAGCGCTAGATGAGGCCCTTGCCCGCTACAGCGACTCAAGAGAAGTCTCACGTTCTGTCTTGAAGTGCGAAACGGTACTTGGCACCCTTGATGCAATCTCAAAATTCCCCGACATACCGGTCTCACTCGAAAGGAACACCGAGGTTCCCGGAACCACATCATTTGAGCTCCTTCTCCCCTCGTGATCGCGACAGGAGTGTCGATTCCCCTGCTATGTCTGGAAGGGGTTCCCGACCTTTCCAGCGCGCCTAAGGATGAGGCAGGTCTCACGAGGAAATTCGAAACATAGCCTCGTGGGTGGTGCCACAAGCCGAAAGACCCCGATTTCCCGGTCTGCTCTTGATAAGAACGTGATGCCGTGACACCTTTACGAAGGAAAACCTGTGGATGAAAGCACAACACGAAGGGGCACTGACACCGTGCATCGTCCAGAAAAACCCGCAGGTTACAAACACAGTTCGACAAGTGGTCTGTCAGCCCGTGAACAACTCGAGAGGCAAGTGGAGCTCCATTCCTCCACACAAGACGAGACCTGATTTTCTGTACCAACTCTGCAGGGAAACTGCGATCCGAGTCAGTACCAGCGACAGGAAACCCAGGAGAGGAAACATGAGGTACCTGCCTCCACTCGAGATGAGGCTCTCATCCATTGCACCAAACCCAGTGGAGTCCAGAGAGGCCCCTCCCAACTCCACAGTACCCCTGACTTCTCAGATGCACCCGGAGAAGCTCCATGAGGTCACCGGCACATGTCGAGGGAACCCAGGGTTTCCTGCCACAATGGGAAAAAGACCTCGAGAGTCCTACTTCAACGTGTCTTGAAGCCCGAATCTGCTTCCATGGCTCTATAGAAATGACACGCACCCCCTCGCCACGCATATGGAGACCTGACTTCCCTGGCGCCATAAGAGAGGCTCCCTGAGCTCCCTGTCGTACCTCGTGAGAAACCCCACACTGACGCCGCAGCTTGAGAAAACTCACCATACGCCCCTGTCATCGCGAGATGAGGGCCTTCTTTTCCTGCATGGCCTGGAGAGGAATCCCGAATCCTCTTTCCAAACTCCACAGGAGGCTTGACTCCCTTTAGGCCACTTAGTGGGCTCCAAGAGATACGCGTCGCGACTCGAGAGGAGAATTGAGTCCTTTGCTTCCCTTCGAGACAAGGCCTGACTCACCAGGTGGGTCTGGAATGCAACCCCGAGATCCCTGTCTCCCCTGGAGAGGAACATTAGGTCCTGGAAACAAGCCTAGATGAGGTCTCTTTTGCCCTTCTGTAACTCGAGAGCAATCCCCCGCTCTCCCTGACAACTCGAATGGAAGATTGGACTTCCCTGGGCCAACACAAGAGGAAGCCTGAATTCCCCTTCGTAACTCGAGAATCCCGCCGCAACTCGAGAAAAAGCACTTGGTTCCCTCGTCATCACAAGATGAGGCCCTTGCCCGCTACAGCTTCTCAAGAAAAGTCCCACGTTCCGTCTTGAAGTGCAAAACGATACTTGACACCCTTGATGTGACCCCAAAAGTTCCCCGAAATATCGGTCTCACTCGAGGTGAACACCGAGGTTCCCGGCACCAGTTTATCTGAGCCCCTTCTCCCCTCCTGTTCGTGATAGCAGGGTCACTTCCCCTGCTTTGTTTGTAAGGGGTTCCCGACCTTCACGGGGCACTTCAGGATGAGGCCAGTCTCACGAGGAAATTCGAGACGTAGCTCGCGGGTGGTACCACATGCCAAAAGACTATGATTTCCCGGTACGCTCTTGATAAGAACCCGATGCCTGGACACCTCTTTGAAGGCAACCCTGTGGATGAAGGCACAACACAAAGGGGCACTGACACCCTCGTGCATCGTCCGGAAAAACCCGCAGGTTCCACATACAGCTCAACAAGTGGCTTGTCACCCCTGAAGAACTCGAGAGGCAAGTGGGGTTTCATTCCTCTACACAAGACGATGCCTGACTCTCCTGTTCCAACTCTGCAGGGACTTTGCGATCCGAATCAGACCAGCGCCAGTGAAGTCACGAGAGGAACGCTGAGGTTCCTGCCTCCACTCAAGATTAGGACCTCTTCCATTTCACGAAACCCAGTGGAGTCCCGAGAGACGCGTCCCAGCTCCACAGTATCCCTGACTTCTCAGAGGCACCCTGAGAAGCTCCCTGAGGTCACCAGCACAATTCGAGTGAACCCAGGGTTTACTGCCGCCACCATAGAAAGAACTCAAGAGTCCTTCTTCAACGCATTTTGAGGCCTGATTCCCCTACCATGACTCGAGGGCAATGACACGCTCCCTCTGCTACACTCATGAAGCCCTGACTTCCCTGGCGCCACACGAGAGGCTCCCTGAGCTCCCCGTCATACCTCGTGAGAAACCAAACACTGGCGCCACAGATAGAGAAAACCCACGAGACGCCCCCATTTTCGCGACATGACGGCCTTCTTTTCTAGCATGGCCTGGAGAGCAATCCCGAGTCCTCTCTCCAAACTCCACAGTAGGCTTGACTCCCTTTTGGTCACTCAGTGGACTCCAAGACACACCCGTCGCGACTCGAGAGGAGAGCGGAGTCTTTTCCTTCCCCTCGAGGCGAGGCCTGACTCCTCGGGTGTGTCTGATATGTGAACCGGAGATCCCTGTCGCCCCTGGAGAGAAACATTAGGTCCTGGACACAAGCCTAGATGAGGTCTCTTTTTTCCTGCAGTGACTCGAGAGCAATCCCCAACTCTCCCTCGCAACTCGAATGGAAGACTGGACTTCCCTGGGCCAACAGAAGAGGAAGCCTGAATTTCCCGTTGTAACTCAAGAATCCTGCCACAACTCGAGAAAAACCACGTCGTTCCCTCTTCATCGCAAGATGCGGCCATTGCCGCTACAGCGTCTCAAAAGAAGTCTTACGTTCCATCTTGAAGTGCGATACGGTACTTGGCACCTTTGATGCGACCCCAAAAGTTCCCCAACACACTGGTCTCACTGGAGGGGAACACCGAGGTTCCCGGCATCACCTCATCTGTGCCCCTTCTCCCCTCCTGATCGAGACAGGAGGGTCGATTCCCCTGCTTTGTCTGCAAGGGCTTCCGACCTTCCCGGCGCACCTCAGGATGAGGCCGGTCTCACTAGGAAATTCGAGACGTAGCCTGGTGGGTGGTGCCAAATGCGGAAAGACCCCGATTTCCCAGTCCGATCTTAATAGGAACGCGATGCAAGGACACCTCTTCGAAGGCAACCCTGTGGATGAAGGCACAACACGAAGGGACACTGACATCCCCATGCATCGTCTGGAAAAACCCGCAGATTCCACTCACAGCTCCAAATGTGGACTGTCACCTCGTGAACAACTCGAGAGGCAAGTGAAGTTGCATTCCTTCACACAAGACGAGGCCTTACTCTCCTGTCCCAACTCTTCAGGGACCCTGCAATTGGAGTCAGAAATGGAGAGGAACCCTGAGGTTCCTGCCTCAACTAGAGAAGAGGCCCTCTTCCATTGAACCAAACTCAGTGGTGTCCCGAGAGGCCCCTCCCAACACCACAGTATCCCTGAATTCTCAGAGGCTCCGTGAGAAGCTACCTGAGGTCACTGGCACAAGTCGAGGGAACCCAGAGTTTCCTGAAGTAACCCGAGAAAGACTTGGAGAGTCCTTTTTCAACGTCTCTTGATGCCCGATTCCCCTACCATGACTCCAGAGCAAGGACGCGCTCCCCTCGCCACAAGCAGGAAAACTGACTTCCCTAGTACCACACAAGAGGCTCCCTGAGTACCCCATCGTACCTCGTGAGAAAACCCACACTGGCGCCGCAGTTCGAGAAAAACCACAAGATGCCCCCGTCAAGGAGAGATGGGGGCCTTCTTTTCCTGCCTGACCTGGAGAGCAATTCCTGGTCCTCTCTCCAAACTTCACAGGAGTATTGACTCCCTTTAGGCCACTCAGTTGGGTCCAAGAAATACCCGGTGCGACTCGAGAGGAGAGCGGAGTCCTTTGCTTCCCTGGAGACGAGGCCTGACTCCCCGGGTGAGTTTGGAATGCAACCCCGAGATCCATGTCACCCCTGGAGTGGAACATTATGTCCTAGACACAAGCCTAGATGAGGTCTATTTTGCCCTACAGTGACTCGAGAGCAACCTCCATCTCTCCCTCACAATTTGAATGGAAGATTGGTCTTCCCACGGTCAACACAAGAGGAAGTCTGAATTTCCCATCGTAATTCGAGAATTCAGCCTCAAGTCTTAAAAACCATGTGGTTCCCCCTTCATCGCAATATGAGGCCCTTGCCAGCTAGAGTCTCAAGAGAAGTCCCACGTTCCATCTTAAAGTTCGAAATGCTACTTGGCACACTTGATGTGACCCCAAAGTTCCCCAACATACCGGTCTCACTCCAGGGGAACACCGAAGTTCCCGGTGTCTCCAGGGAAGTCCCATGTTCCGCCCTGAAGGGCGACACGGTACTTGACACCCTTGATGCGACCGCAAAAGTTCCCCGACACGCTGGGTTCCCTCGAGGGGAACACCGAGGGTCCCGGCACCACTTCATCTGAGCCCCTTCTCCCCTCCTGATCACGACAGGAGAGTCGATTCCCCTGCTTTGTCTGGAAGGGGTTCCCGGCCTTCCTGGCGCACCTCAGGATGAGGCCGGTCTCAGAAGGAAATTCGAGAGTAGCCACATGTGAGGTGCCACGTGCCGAACGACTCCGATTTTCCGGTCCGCTCTTGATAAGAAACCGATGCCCGGACACCTCTTCGAAGGCAACCCTGTGGGTGAAGGCACAACACGAAGGGGCACTGACACCCCCGTGCATCATCCGGAAAAACCCGCAGGGTCTACACACAGCTCGACAAGGGGCCTGAGACTCCCGGAACAACTCGAGAGGCAACCAGAATTCCATTCCTCAGACAAGACGAGGCATGACTCTCCTGTCCCAACACTGCAGGGACCGTGCAGTCGGAGTCCGAATCCGAGAGGAAGCCTGAGGTTCCTGCCTCCCCTCGAGATGAGGCCCTCTTCCATTGTGCCGAACCCAGCAGAGTCCCGAGAGGCCCTGCCAACTACACAGCATCCCTCACCTCTCAGAGGCACCGTGGGAAGTTCCCTAAGGTCCCCTGCAGAAGTCGAGGGAAACGAGGGTTTCCCGCCGCAACCCGAGAAAGACCTCGAGAGTCTTTCTTTAACGCGTCTTGAGGCCCTAGTCCCCTCTCATGACTCGAGAACAATGACGCGCTCCTTCTCGCCACATGCATGGAGACATGACTTCCCTGGAACCGCACGAGAGGCTCCCTGAGATCCTCGTCGTGCCTCGGGAGAAAACCCCCACGGGCGCCGCAGCTCGAGGAAACCCCTGAGACGCCCCCGTCCTCGCGAGCTGAGGGCCTTCTTTTCCTGCATGGCCTGGAGGGCAATCCCGGGTCCTCTCTCCAAACGGAAGAGGAGGCTGGACTCCCTTGAGGCCGCTCAGGGGGCTCCAAGAGACCCGCGTGGCGACTCGAGAGGAGAGCCGAGTCCTTGGCTTCCCCTCGAGACGAGGCCTGACTCCCCGGGGGAGCCTGGAATGCAACCCCGAGATCCCTGCCTTCCCTGGAGAGGAACATTAGGTCCCGGACACACGCTTAGGTGAGGTCTCTTCGGCCCTGCAGTGACTCGAGCGCAACCCCCAGCTTTCCCTCGCAACCCGAGGGGAAGATTGGGCTTCCCAGGGCCAACCCAAAGGGAAGGCTGAGATCCCCGTCATAACTCGAGAATGCCGCCGCAACTCGAGAAAAACCACGTGGTTCCCACCTCTTGGCAAGATGAGGCCCTTGCCCGGCACGGCGTCTCAAGGGAAGTCCCCTGTTCCGCCCTGAAGGGCGAAACGGTCCCTGACAGCCTTCCTGCGACCCCCAAAAGTCCCCCGACACGCCGGGGTCCCCCGAGGGGAACACCGAGGGTCCCGGCACCGCTTCCTCTGAGCCCCTTCTCCCCTCCTGATGGCGACAGGAGAGGCGATTCCCCTGCGTGGTCTGGAAGGGGTTCCCGGCCTTCCCTGCGCACCTCAGGATGAGGCCGGTCTCACGAGGAAATTCGAGACGAGCCACGTGGGTGGGGCCACATGCCGAACGCCCCCGATTCCCCGGTCCGCTCTTGAGAAGGACCCGAGGCCCGGACCCCTCTTCGAAGGCAACCCTGTGGGTGAAGGCACAACACAAAGGGGCACTGCCACCCCCGGGCATCGTCCGCAAAGACCCGCGGGTTCCACACACAGCTCGCCGAGGGGCCTGAGAACCCCTGAGCAACTCGAGAGGCCAGCGGGGTTCCCTTCCTCAGACAAGACGAGGCCTGACTTTCCTGTCCCAACTCTGCAGGGACCCTGCGGTCGGAGTCCGAAACGGAGAGGCAGCCTGAGGTGCCTGCCTCCCCTCGAGGTGAGGCCCTCTTCCGTTGTGCCAGATCCAGCGCAGTCCCGAGGGGCCCCGCCACCTCCACAGGATCCCTCGCCTCTCAGAGGCACCCTGGCAAGTTCCCTAAGGTCCCCGGCAGAAGGCGAGGGACACGAGGGTTTCCCACCGCCCCCCGAGAAACACCTCGAGAGTCCTTCTTCAACGCGTCTCAAGGCCCTAGTCCCCTCCCGTGACTCGAGAGCCAGGACGCGCTCCCCCTCGCCACGCGCATGGAGACCTGACTTCCCTGGCGCCGCACGAGAGGCTCCCTGAGATCCTCGTCGTGCCTCGGGAGAAAACCCCCACGGGCGCCGCAGCTCGAGGAAACCCCGGAGAAGCCCCAGTCCTCGCGAGCTGAGGGCCTTCTTTTCCTGCATGGCCTGGAGAGCAATCCCGGGTCCTCTCTCCAAACGGAAGAGGAGGCTGGACTCCCTTGAGGCCGCTCAGGGGGCTCCAAGAGAACCGCGTCGCGACTCGAGAGGAGAGCGGAGTCCTTGGCTTCCCCTCGAGACGAGGCCTGACTCCCCGGGGGAGCCTGGAATGCAACCCCGAGATCCCTGCCTTCCCTGGAGAGGAAGAGTAGGTCCCGGACACACGCCTAGGTGAGGTCTCTTCGGCCCTGCAGTGACTCGAGCGCAACCCCCAGCTTTCCCTCCCAACCCGAGGTGAAGATTGGGCTTCCCAGGGCCAGCCCAAGGGGAAGGCTGAGATCCCCAGCGTAACACGAGGATGCCGCCGCAACTCGAGAAAAACCACGTGGTTCCCACCTCTTGGCAAGATGAGGCCCTTGCCCGCGACGGCGTCTCAAGGGAAGTCCCCCGTTCCGCCCTGAAGGGCGAAACGGTCCCTGACAGCCTTCCTGCGACCCCCAAAAGTCCCCCGACACGCCGGAGTCCCCCGAGGCGTACACCGAGGGTCCCGGCACCGCTTCCTCTGAGCCCCTTCTCCCCTCCTGATCGCGACAGGAGAGGCGATTCCCCTGCGTGGTCTGGAAGGGGTTCCCGGCCTTCCCGGCGCACCTCAGGATGAGGCCGGTCTCACGAGGAAATTCGAGACGAGCCACGTGGGTGGGGCCACATGCCGAACGCCCCCGATTCCCCGGTCAACTCTTGAGAAGGACCCGAGGCCCGGACACCTCTTCGAAGGCAACCCTGTGGGTGAAGGCACAACACGAAGGGGCACTGCCACCCCCGTGCCTCGTCCGCAAAGACCCGCGGGTTCCACACACAGCTCGCCGAGGGGCCTTAGACCCCCTGAGCAACTCGAGAGGCCAGCGGATTTCCCTTCCTCAGACAAGACGAGGCCTGACTCTCCTGTCGCAACTCTGCAGGGACCCTGCGGTCGGAGTCCGAAACGGAGAGGATGCCTGAGGTGCCTGCCTCCCCTCGAGGTGAGGCCCTCTTCCGTTGCGCCAGACCCAGCGGAGTCCCGAGGGGCCCCGCCACCTCCACTGGATCCCTCGCCTCTCAGAGGCACCCTGGGAAGTTCCCTAAGGTCCCCGGCAGAAGGCCAGGGAAACAAGGGTTTCCCACCGCCCCCCGAGAAAGACATCGAGAGTCCTTCTTCAACGCGTCTCGAGGCCCTAGTCCCCTCCCGTGACTCGAGAGCCAGGACGCGCTCCCCTTCGCCACGCGCATGGAGACCTGACTTCCCTGGCGCCACACGAGAGGCTCCCTGAGATCCTCGTCGTGCCTCGGGAGAAAACCCCCACGGGCGCCGCAGCTCGAGGAAACCCCGGAGACGCCCCCGTCCTCGCGAGCTGAGGGCCTTCTTTTCCTGCATGGCCTGGAGAGCAATCCCGGGTCCTCTCTCCAAACGGAAGAGGAGGCTGGACTCCCTTGAGGCCGCTCAGGGGGCTCCAAGAGACCCGCGTGGCGACTCGAGAGGAGAGCGGAGTCCTTGGCTTCCCCTCGAGACGAGGCCTGACTCCCCGGGGGAGCCTGGAATGCAACCCCGAGATCCCTGCCTTCCCTGGAGAGGAATATTAGGTGCCGGACACACGCCTAGGTGAGGTCTCTTCGGCCCTGCAGTGACTCGAGCGCAACCCCCAGCTTTCCCTCGCAACCCGAGGGGAAGATTGGGCTTCCCAGGGTCAACCCAAGGAGAAGGCTGAGATCCCTGTCGTAACTCGAGAATGCCGCCGCAACTCGAGAAAAACCACGTGGTTCCCACCTCTTGGCAAGATGAGGCCCTTGCCCGCCACGACGTCTCAAGGGAAGTCCCCTGTTCCGCCCTGAAGGGCGAAACGGTCCCTGACAGCCTTCCTGCTACCCCCAAGTGTCCCCCGACACGCCGGGTTGCCCCGAGGGGAACACCGAGTGTCCCGGCACCGCTTCCTCTGAGCCCCTTCTCCCCTCCTGATCGCGACAGGAGAGGCGATTCCCCTGCGTGGTCTGGAAGGGGTTCCCGGCCTTCCCGGTGCACCTCAGGATGAGGCCGGTCTCACGAGGAAATTCGAGACGAGCCACGTGGGTGGTGCCACATGCCGAACGCCCCCGATTCCCCGCTCCGCCCTTGAGAAGGACCCGAGGCCCGGACCCCTCTTCGAAGGCAACCCTGTGGGTGAAGGCACAACACGAAGGGGCACTGCCACCACCGGGCATCGTCCGCAAAGACCCGCGGGTTCCACACAGAGCTCGACGAGTGCCCTGAGATCCCCTGAGCCACTCAAGAGGCCAGTGGTGTTCCCTTCCTCAGACAAGACGAGGCCTGACTTTCCTGTCCCAACTCTGCAGGGACCCTGCGGTCGGAGTCCGAAACGGAGAGGAATCCTGAGGTTCCTGTCTCCCCTCGAGGTGAGGCCCTCTTCCATTGCACCAAACCCAGATGAGTCGCGAGAGGCCCCTCCCAACTCCGCAGTATCCTTGAATTCTCAGAGGCACCTTGAGAATCTACCTGAGGTCACCGGCTCAAGTCCAGGGAACCCAGGGTTTCCTGCTGCGACCCGAGAAAGACCTTGAGAGTCCTTCGGCGCGTCTTGAGGCCCGATTCCCCTACCATGACTCTAGAGCAAAGACCCGCTCCCCATCGCCATGCGCATGGATACCTGACTTCCCTGACTCCTGAAGAGAGTCTCCCTGAGCTCCCCATCGTACCTCTTCGGAAACCCCATTCAGGCACCGCAGCTCAAGAAAACCCACGATATGCCTCTCCCTCGCAATTCGAATTGAAGATTGGACTTCCCTGGGCCAATACAATTGGAAGCCTGAATTCGACATCGTAACTCGAGAATCCCGCCGAAACTCGAGAAAATCCACGTGGTTCCCCCATCAGCGCTAGATGAGGCCCTTGCCCGCTACAGCGACTCAAGAGAAGTCCCACTTTCTGTCTTGAAGTGCGAAACGGTACTTGGCACCCTTGATGCAATCTCAAAATTCCCCGACATACCGGTCTCACTCGAAAGGAACACCGAGGTTCCCGGAACCACTTCATTTGAGCTCCTTCTCCCCTCGTGATCGCGACAGGAGTGTCGATTCCCCTGCTATGTCTGGAAGGGGTTCCCGACCTTTCCAGCGCGCCTAAGGATGAGGCAGGTCTCACGAGGAAATTCGAGACATAGCCTCGTGGGTGGTGCCACAAGCCGAAAGACCCCGATTTCCCGGTCTGCTCTTGATAAGAACGTGATGCCCTGACACCTTTACGAAGGAAAACCTGTGGATGAAAGCACAACACGAAGGGGCACTGACACCCCCGTGCATCGTCCAGAAAAACCCGCAGGTTACAAACACAGTTCGACAAGTGGTCTGTCACCCCGTGAACAACTCGACAGGCAAGTGGAGTTCCATTCCTCCACACAAGACGAGACCTGATTTTCTGTACCAACTCTGCAGGGAAACTGCGATCCGAGTCAGTACCAGCGACAGGAAACCCAGGAGAGGAAACATGAGGTTCCTGCCTCCACTCGAGATGAGGCTCTCATCCATTGCACCAAACCCAGTGGAGTCCAGAGAGGCCCCTCCCAACTCCACAGTACCCCTGACTTCTCAGAGGCACCCGGAGAAGCTCCATGAGGTCACCGGCACATGTCGAGGGAACCCAGGGTTTCCTGCCACAATGGGAAAAAGACCTCGAGAGTCCTACTTCAACGTGTCTTGAAGCCCGAATCTGCTTCCATGGCTCTATAGAAATGACACGCACCCCCTCGCCACGCACATGGAGACCTGACTTCCCTGGCGCCATAAGAGAGGCTCCCTGAGCTCCCTGTCGTACCTCGTGAGAAACCCCACACTGACGCCGCAGCTTGAGAAAACTCACCATACGCCCCTGTCATCGCGAGATGAGGGCCTTCTTTTCCTGCATGGCCTGGAGAGGAATCCCGAATCCTCTTTCCAAACTCCACAGGAGGCTTGACTCCCTTTAGGCCACTTAGTGGGCTCCAAGAGATACCCGTCGCGACTCGAGAGGAGAATGGAGTCCTTTGCTTCCCCTCGAGACAAGGCCTGACTCACCAGGTGGGTCTGGAATGCAACCCCGAGATCCCTGTCTCCCCTGGAGAGGAACATTAGGTCCTGGAAACAAGCCTAGATGAGGTCTCTTTTGCCCTTCTGTAACTCGAGAGCAATCCCCCTCTCTCCCTGACAACTCGAATGGAAGATTGGACTTCCCTGGGCCAACACAAGAGGAAGCCTGAATTCCCCTTGTTACTCGAGAATCCCGCCGCAAATCGAGAAAAAGCACTTGGTTCCCTCGTCATCACAAGATGAGGCCCTTGCCCGCTACAGCTTCTCAAGAAAAGTCCCACGTTCCGTCTTGAAGTGCAAAACGATACTTGACACCCTTGATGTGACCCCAAAAGTTCCCCGAAATATCGGTCTCACTCGAGGTGAACACCGAGGTTCCCGGCACCAGTTTATCTGAGCCCCTTCTCCCCTCCTGTTCGTGATAGCAGGGTCACTTCCCCTGCTTTGTTTGTAAGGGGTTCCCGACCTTCACGGGGCACTTCAGGATGAGGCCAGTCTCACGAGGAAATTCGAGACGTAGCTCGTGGGTGGTACCACATGCCAAAAGACTATGATTTCCCGGTACGCTCTTGATAAGAACCCGATGCCTGGACACCTCTTCGAAGGCAACCCTGTGGATGAAGGCACAACACAAAGGGGCACTGACACCCTCGTGCATCGTCCAGAAAAACCCGAAGGTTCCACATACAGCTCAACAAGTGGCTTGTCACCCCTGAAGAACTCGAGAGGCAAGTGGGGTTTCATTCCTCTACACAAGACGATGCCTGACTCTCCTGTCCCAACTCTGCAGGGGCTTTGCGATCCGAATCAGACCAGCGCCAGTGAAGTCACGAGAGGAACACTGAGGTTCCTGCCTCCACTCGAGATTAGGACCTCTTCCATTGCACGAAACCCAGTGGAGTCCCGAGAGACGCGTCCCAGCTCCACAGTATCCCTGACTTCTCAGAGGCACCCTGAGAAGCTCCCTGAGGCACCAGCACAATTCGAGTGAACCCAGGGTTTACTGCCGCCACCATAGAAAGAACTCAAGAGTCCTTCTTCAACACATTTTGAGGCCTGATTCCCCTACCATGACTCGAGGGCAATGACGCGCTCCCTCTGCTACACTCATGAAGCCCTGACTTCCCTGGCGCCACACGAGAGGCTCCCTGAGCTCCCCGTCATACCTCGTGAGAAACCAAACACTGGCGCCACAGATAGAGAAAACCCACGAGACGCCCCCATTTTCGCGACATGACGGCCTTCTTTTCTAGCATGGCCTGGAGAGCAATCCCGAGTCCTCTCTCCAAACTCCACAGTAGGCTTGACTCCCTTTTGGTCACTCAGTGGACTCCAAGACATACCCGTCGCGACTCGAGAGGAGAGCGGAGTCTTTTCCTTCCCCTCGAGGCGAGGCCTGACTCCTCGGGTGTGTCTGATATGTGAACCGGAGATCCCTGTCGCCCCTGGAGAGAAACATTAGGTCCTGGACACAAGCCTAGATGAGGTCTCTTTTTTCCTGCAGTGACTCGAGAGCAATCCCCAACTCTCCCTCGCAACTCGAATGGAAGACTGGACTTCCCTGGGCCAACAGAAGAGGAAGCCTGAATTTCCCGTTGTAACTCAAGAATCCCGCCACAACTCGAGAAAAACCACGTCGTTCCCTCTTCATCGCAAGATGCGGCCATTGCCGCTACAGCGTCTCAAAAGAAGTCTTACGTTCCATCTTGAAGTGCGATACGGTACTTGGCACCTTTGATGCGACCCCAAAAGTTCCCCAACACACTGGTCTCACTGGAGGGGAACACCGAGGTTCCCGGCATCACCTCATCTGTGCCCCTTCTCCCCTCCTGATCGAGACAGGAGGGTCGATTCCCCTGCTTTGTCTGCAAGGGCTTCCGACCTTCCCGGCGCACCTCAGGATGAGGCCGGTCTCACTAGGAAATTCGAGACGTAGCCTGGTGGGTGGTGCCACATGCGGAAAGACCCCGATTTCCCAGTCCACTCTTAACAAGAACCCGATGCCAGGACACCTCTTCGAAAGCAAACCTGTGGATGAATGCACAACACGAAGGGGTACTGACATCCCCATGCATAGTACGGAAAAACACGCAGATTCCAAACACAGATCGACAAGTGTCCTGTCATCCCTTGAAGAACTAGAGAGGCATGCGGAGTTCCGTTCCTCCACACAAGAGAAGGCCTGACTCTCCTTTCCCAACTCTGCAGGGACCGTGCGATCGGAGTCAGAAATGTAGATGAAACCTGACGTTCCTGCATCAACTCGAAATGAGGCCCTCTTCCATTGCGCCATACCCAGTGGAGTCCCGAGAGGCCCCTAAAACTCCACAGTATCCCTGATTCTCAGAGGCACCCTCAGAAGCTCTCTGCGGTCACTGGCACAAGTCGAGTGAACCCAGGGTTTCCTGCTGCATTCTGAGAAAGACCTCGAGAGTCCTTCTTTACCGCGTCTTGAGGCCCGATACCCTACCATGACTGGAGAGCAATGACGCATTCCCCTCGCCACGCCCATTGAAACCTAACTTCCCTGGCGCCACACGAGAGGCTCCCTGCGCTCCCCGTCCTACCTCATGAAAACCCCACACTGGCACCGCCGCTCGAGAAAACTCACGAGACGCCCCCATCATCGTAAGATGAGGGCCTTCTTTTCCTACATGACCTAGAGAGCAATCCCGAGTCCACTCTCCAAACTCCACTGGAGGCCTGACTCCCTTTAGGCCACTCAGTAGCCTCCAAGAGATACACGTCGCTACTCTAGAGGAGAGCAGAGTCCGTTGCTTCCCCTCGAGCCGAGGCCTGACTACTTGGGTGAGTCTGGAATGGGATCCCGAGATCCGTGTCGCCCCTGTAGAGGAAAACTCGGTCCTGGACACAAGCCTAAATGAGGTCTTTTTTGTCCTGCATTGACTCAAGTGCAATCCCCAGCTCTCCCTCGCAACTCGAATGGATGATTGGACTTCCCTGGGCCAACACAAGAGGAAGCCTGTATTCCCCATTGTAATTCGAGAATCCCGCGGCAACTGGAGACAAACAACGTGGCTCCTCCGTCATCGAAATATGAGGCCCCTGTCAGCTATAGCGTCTCCAGGGAAGTCCCATGTTCCGTCTTGAAGTGTGAAACGGTACTTGGCACCCTTGATGCGACCCCCAAATTTCCCTGACACCCCGGTCTCACTCGAGGAGAACATGGAGGTTCCCAGCACCGCTTCAGCTGAGCCTCTTCTCCCCTCCTGATGGCGACAGGAGGGTCGATTCCCCTGCTTTGTCTGGAAGGGGTTCCCAGACTTCCCGGCGAACCTCAGGATGAGGCCAGTCTCACGAGGGAAGTCGAGACGTAGCCTCGTGGGTTGTGCCACATGCCGAAAGACCCCGATTTCCTGGTCCACTATTGATAAGATCCCGATGCCCGGTCACCTCTTCGAAGGTAACCCTGTGGATGAAGGCACAACACGAAGGGGCACTGACACCCCTGTGCATCGTCCCCCAAAACCGCAGGTTCCACATACAACTCGACAGGTGGCCTGTCATCCCGTGAACAACTCGAGAGGCAAGCGGAGTTCCATTACTCCACACAAGACGAGGTCTGACTCTCCTGTCCCAACTCTGCAGGGACCCTGCTATCCGAGTCAGAAATGGAGAGGAACCCTGACGTTACTGCCTCAATCCGAGATTAGGTCCTCTTCAATTGCACCAGTCCCTGTGATGTCCCGAGAAGCCCCTCTCAACTCCACAGTATCCCTGACTTCTCAGAGGAACCCCGCTAAGCTCCCTGAGGTCATGGGCACAAGTCGAGGGAACCCAGGGTTTCCTGCCACACCCCGAGAAAGACCTCGAGAGTTCTTCTTCGAAGCGTCTTGAGGCTTGATTCCCCTACCATGACTCGAGAGCAATGAGGCGCTCCCCCACGCCACGTCCATGGAGACCTGACTTCCGTGGCACCACAGGAGTCTCCCTGAGCTCCCCGTCCTATCTCGTGAGAAACCCTAACCAGGCACTGCACCTTGAGAAAACCCACGAGATGCCCCCGTCATCGCGAGATGAGGGCCTTCTTTTCCTGCATGGCCTAGAGAGCAATCCCGAGTCCTCTCTCCAAACTCCACAGGAGGCTTAACTCCATTTAGGCCACTCTTGGGCTCCAAGGGATACCCGTCGCGACTCGAGAGGAGAGCGGAGTCCATTCATTCCCTTCGAGACGAGGCCTGACTCCCCGGGTGAGTCTGGAATGCAACCCCGAGATCCCTGTTGCCCCGGAGAGAAAAACTCGGTCCTGGACACAAACCTAGATGAGCTCTATTTTGCCCTGCAGTGACTCGAGAGCAATCTCCAGCTCTCACTTGCAACTCGAATGGAAGATTGGACTTCCCTGGGCCAACACAAGAGGAAACCTGTATTCCCCATCGTAACTCAAGAATCCTGCCGCAACTCGAGAAAAAACACGTGGGTCCCCCGTCAGCGCTAGATGAGGCCCTTGCCCACTACAGCATCTCAAGAGAAGTCCCAGGTTCCGTCTTGAAGTGCGAAACGGTACTTGGCACCCTTGATGCAACCAGAAAAGTTACCCGACTTTCACTCAAGGAGAGCACCGAGGTTCCCGGCACTACTTCATCTGAGCCCTTTCTCTCCTCCTGATCCCGAAAGTAGGGTCGATTCCCCTGCTTTGTTTGGAAAGGGTTCCCGGACTTTCCTGCGCGCCTCAGGATGAGGCCGGTCTCACGAGAAAATTCGAGACGTAGCCTAGAGGGTGGTGCAACATGCTGAAAGACCCCAATTTCCCGGTCCGCACTTGAGGAGAACACGATGCCCGGACACCTCTTCGAAGGCAACCCTGTGGATGAAGGCACAACAGGAAGGAGCACTGACGCCCCCGTGCATCTCCGAAAAACCCGCAGGTTCCACACACATCACGAAAAGTGGTGTTATCCTTGAACAACTTGAGATGTAAGCGGAGTTCCATTCCTCCGCAGAACACGAGACCTGACACTCCTGAGCAAACTCAACAGGGACCCTGCGATCTGAGTCAGATCCGGCCTCCAGGAAGTCAGGAGCAGAACCCTGAAGTTCCTGCCTCAACTCGAGATGAGGCCCACTTCCATTGCACCAAACCCAGAGGAGGCCCGAGAGGCCTCTCCCAAATCCACAGTATCCCTGACTTCTCAGAGGCACCCTGAGACGCTCCCTGAGGTCACCGGCACAAGTCAAGGGAACCCAGGGTTTCCTGCCGCAACCCTAGAAAGACATCGAGAGTCCTTTTTCAACCCGTCATGAGGCCCGATTCCCCTACCCTGACTTGAGAGCAATGACGCGCTCCCCCTTGCCCCGCCCATGGAGACCTGACTTCCCTGTTGCCACACGAGAGGCTACCTGAACTCCCCGTCGTACCTCGTGAGAAACCCCACACTGGCGCCGCAGCTCGAGAAAACCCACGAGACGCCCCCGTCATCTCGAGATGTGGGCCTTCTTTTCCTGCATGGCCTGGAGAGCAATCCCGAGTCCTCTCTCCAAACTGAAGAGGAGGGTTGACTCCCTTTAGACCACTCAGTGGGCTCCAAGAGATACGCGTCGCAACTCGAGAGGATAGCCGAGTCCTTTGCTTCCCCTCGAGACGAGGCCTAACTCCCCGGGTGAGTCTGTAATGCAAACCCGAGATCCCTGTCGCCCTTGGAGAGGATCATTGGGTCCTGAACACAAGGCTAGATGAGGTCGCTTTTGCCCTGCAGTAACTCGAGAGCACTCCCCAGCTTTCCCTCGCAACCCGAATGGAAGATTGGACCTCCCTGGGCCAACACAAGAGGAAGCCTGAATTCCCAGGAGTAATTCGAGAATTCCGCCTCAACTTGAGAAAAACCACGTGGTTCCCCCGTCATTGCAAGATGAGGCCCTTGCCCGCTCCAGCGTCTCAAGAGTAGTCCCACGTTCTGTCTTCAAGTGCGAAATGATATTTGGCACCCTTAATGCTACCCCAAAAGTTCCCCGACATACGGGTCGCACTAGAGGGGAACACCGAGGTTCTTGGCACCACATCATCTGAGCCCCTTCTCCCCTCCTGATTGCGAAAGGAGGGTCAATTCCCCTGCTTTGTCTGCAAGGGGTTCCCGACCTTCTCCACGCACCTCAGATGAGGCTGTCTCACGAGGAAATTCGAGACGTAGCCTCGATGGTGGTGCCACATGCCGAAAGACCGCGATTTCCCGATCCACTCTTGATAAGAACGCGATGCCCAGACACCTATTCGAAGATAGTGTGGATGAAGGCACAACACGAAGGGGCACTGACACCCCCGTGCATCGTCCGGAAAAGACCGCAGGTTACTCATACAGCTCAACAAGTGCCTGTCACCCAGTGAACAACTCGAGAGGCAAGCGGAGGTCCATTCCTGCACACAAGACAAGGCCTGACTCACCTCTCCCAACTATGCAGGGGGCTGCGATCGGAATCAGAAATGGAGAGGAACCCTGAGGTTCCTGCCTCCCCTCGAGATGAGGCCCCCTTCCATTTCACCAAACCCAGTGGAGTCCCGAGAGGTCTTTCCCAACTCCACAGTATCCCTGACTTCTCAGAGGCACCCGGAGAATCTCCCTGAGGTCACCGGCACAAGTCGAGGGAACCCAGGTATTCTTGCCAAGACCCGAGAGAGATCTTGAGAGTCCTTCAACGCGTCTAGAGGCCTGATTCCCCTACCATGACTCGAGAGCAATGACGCGCTCCCCCTCGCCACACGCATCGAGACCTAACTTCCCTGGCGCCACACAAGAGGCTCACTGAGCTCCCCGTCGTACCTCCTGAGAAACCAACACAGGCGCTGCAGCTCGGTAAAACCACCGAGACCCCCCCCCCCCCGACATCGTGAGATGAGGGCCTTCTTTTCCTGCATGTCCTGGAGTGTAATCCCGAGTCCTCTCTCCAAACTCCAGAGGAGGCTTGACTCTCTTTAGTCCACTCAGTGGGCTCCAAGAAATACCCGTCGCGACTCGAGAAGAGAGAGAAGTCCTTTGTTTCCCCTCGAGAGGACGCCTGACTCCTGGGTGAGTCTAGAATGCAACCCCAAGATCCCAGTCATCCCTTGAGAGGAACATTAGGTCCTAGACACAAGCCTGGATGAGGTTTCTTTTGCCCTGCAGTGACTCGAGCGCAACCCCCAGCTCTCCCTCGCAACTCGAATGGAAGATTGGGCTTCCCTGGGCCAACACAAGAGGAAGCCAGAAATCCCCTTCGTAACTCGAGAATCCCGCCGCAACTCGAGAAAAACCACGTGTTTCCAACGTCATCCCAAGATGAGGCCCTTGCTGCTATGGCGTCTCAAGAAAAGAACCACGTTCCGTCTTGAAGTGCGAAACGGTACTTTGTAACCTTGATGCGACACCAAATGTTCCCGGACACGCCGGTCTCACTCGACAGGAACACCGAGGTTCCCGCACCACTTCATCTGAGCACCTTCTCCCCTCCTGTTCGAGACAGGAGGGTCTATTCCCCTGCTTTGTTTAGAAGGGGTTCCCCACATTCCCGGCGAACCTCAGGATGAGGCCGGTCTCACGAGTAAATTTGAGACATAGCGTCGTGGGTGGTGTCACAGGCCGAAATACCCCGATTTCCCGGCCCACTCTTGAGAAGAACCCGATGCCCGGACACCTATTCGAAGGCAACCCTGTGGACGAAGGCACAAAACGAAGGGACACTGACACTCCCGTGCATCATTCGGTAAAAGCCGCAGGATCCACACACAGCTCGATAAGAGGCCTGTCATCCCATGAACAACTCGAGAGGCAAGCAGAGTTCCATTCCTGCACTCAAGACGAGGCCTGACTCTCCGGTCCCAACTCTGAAGGGACCCTGTGATCGGAGTCCGAAATGGAGAGGAACCCTGAGGTTCCTGACTCCACTCGAGATGAGGCCCTCTTCCATTACACCAAAAACAGTGGAGGCCCGAGAGGCCCCTCCCAAATCCACAGTATCGCGACTTCTCAGAGGCACCCTTAGAAGCTCCCTGAGGTCACTGGCACAAGTCGAGGGAACACAGGGTTTCCTGACGCAACCCGAGAAAGACCTCGAAAATCCTCCTTCAACGCATCTTGAATCCCGATTCCCCTACCATGACTCGAGAGCAATGACGCGTTCCCCCTCGCCACTCGCATGGAGACTTGACTTCCCTGGCGCCACACGAGAGGCTCCCTGAACTCCCCGTCATACCTCGTGAGAAATCCCACACTGGCTCCCCAGCTCCAGAAAACCCACGAGATGCCTCCGTCATCGCGAGATGAAGGCCTTCTTTTCCTGCATGGCCTGGAGAGCAATCTCGAGGCCTCTCTTCAAACTCCACAGGAGGCCTGACTCGCTTTAGGCCACTCTGTGGGCTAAAAGAGATACCCGTTGAACTCGAGAGGAGAGCAGAGTCCTTGGCTTCCCCTCGAGACGAGGCCTGACTCCCCGGGGGAGCCTGGAATGCAACCCCGAGTTCCCTGCCTTCCCTGGAGAGGAATATTAGGTCCCGGACACACGCCTAGGTGAGGTCTCTTCGGCCCTGCAGTGACTCGAGCGCAACCCCCAGCTTTCCCTCGCAACCCGAGGGGAAGATTGGGCTTCCCAGGGCCAACCCATGGGGAAGGCTGAGATCCCCGTCGTAACTCGAGAATCCCGCCGCAACTCGAGAAAAACCACGTGGTTCCCACCTCTTGGCAAGATGAGGCCCTTGCCCGCCACGGCGTCTCAAGGGAAGTCCCCTGTTCCGCCCTGAAGGGCGAAACGGTCCCTGACAGCCTTCCTGCGACCCCCAAAAGTCCCCCGAAACGCCGGGTTCCCCCAAGGGGAACATCGAGGGTCCCGGCACCGCTTCCTCTGAGCCCCTTCTCCCCTCCTGATCGCGACAGGAGAGGCGATTCCCCTGCGTAGTCTGGAAAGGGTTCCCGGGGTTCCCAGCGCACCTCAGGATGAGGCCGGTCTCACGAGGAAATTCGAGAGGAGCCACGTGGGTGGTGCCACATGCCGAACCCCCCCGATTCCCCGGTCCGCCCTTGAGAAGGACCCGAGGCCCGGACCCCTCTACGAAGGCAACCCTGTGGGTGAAGGCACAACACGAAGGGGCACTGCCACCCCCGGGCATCGTCCGCAAAGACCCGCGGGTTCCACACACAGCTCGACGAGGGGCCTGAGACCCCCTGAGCAACTCGAGAGGCAAGCGGGTTTCCCTTCCTCAGACAAGACGAGGCCTGACTCTCCTGTCCCAACTCTGCAGGGACCCTGCGGTCAGAGTCCGAAACGTAGAGGAATCCTGAGGTTCCTGTCTCCCCTCGAGGTGAGGCCCTCTTCCATTGCACAAAACCCAGATGAGTCGCGAGAGGCCCCTCCCAACTCCACAGTATCCTTGAATTCTCAGAGGCACCTTGAGAATCTACCTGAGGTCACCGGCACAAGTCCAGGGAACCCAGGGTTTCCTGCTGCGACCCGAGAAAGACCTTGAGAGTCCTTCGGCGCGTCTTGAGGCCCGATTCCCCTACCATGACTCGAGAGCAAAGACCCGCTCCCCATCGCCATGCGCATGGAGACCTGACTTCCCTGACTCCTGAAGAGAGTCTCCCTGAGCTCCCCGTCGTACCTCTTCGGAAACCCCATTCAGGCACCGCAGCTCGAGAAAACCCACGATACGCCCCCGTCATCACGAGATGAGGGACTTGTTTCCTGCCTGGCATGGAGAGCAAAACCGAGTCCTCTCTCCAGACTCCACAGGAGGCTTGACTCTCTTTAGGCCTCTCAGTTGGCTCCAAGAGATACCTGTCAGGACCTGAAGGGAGAGCAGAGTCCTTTGCTTCCCCTCGAGACGGGGCCTGACTCCCCGTGTGAGTCTGGAATGCAACCCCGAGTTCCTGTCACACCTGGAGAGGAAAACTCGGTCCTGGACACAAGCCTAGATGAGGTCTATTTTGCACTGCAGTTACTAGAGAGCAATCGCCAGCTCTCCCCCGCAAATCGAATTGAAGATTGGACTTCTCTGGGCCAATACAATTGGAAGCCTGAATTCGACATCGTAACTCGAGAATCCCGCCGAAACTCGAGAAAATCCACGTGGTTCCCCCATCAGCGCTAGATGAGGCCCTTGCCCGCTACAGCGACTCAAGAGAAGTCCCACTTTCTGTCTTGAAGTGCGAAACGGTACTTGGCACCCTTGATGCAATCTCAAAATTCCCCGACATACCGGTCTCACTCGAAAGGAACACCGAGGTTCCCGGAACCACTTCATTTGAGCTCCTTCTGCCCTCGTGATCGCGACAGGAGTGTCGATTCCCCTGCTATGTCTGGAAGGGGTTCCCGACCTTTCCAGCGCGCCTAAGGATGAGGCAGGTCTCACGAGGAAATTCGAGACATAGCCTCGTGGGTGGTGCCACAAGCCGAAAGACCCCGATTTCCCGGTCTGCTCTTGATAAGAACGTGATGCCCTGACACCTTTACGAAGGAAAACCTGTGGATGAAAGCACAACACGAAGGGGCACTGCCACCCCCGTGCATCGTCCGCAAAGACCCGCGGGTTCCACACACAGCTCGACGAGGGGCCTGAGACCCCCTGAGCAACTCGAGAGGCCAGCGGGGTTCCCTTCCTCAGACAAGACGAGGCCTGACTTTCCTGTCCCAACTCTGCAGGGACCCTGCGGTCGGAGTCCGAAACGGAGAGGAAGCCTGAGGTTCCTGCCTCCCCTCGAGGTGAGGCCCTTTTCAGTTGCGCCAGACCCAGCGGAGTCCCGAGGGGCCCCGCCACCTCCACAGGATCCCTCGCCTCTCAGAGGCACCCTGGGAAGTTCCCTAAGGTCCCCGGCAGAAGGCGAGGGAAACGAGGGTTTCCCGCCGCCCCCGAGAAAGACCTCGAGAGTCCTTCTTCAATGTGTCTTGAGTCCCTAGTCCCCTCCCGTGACTCGAGAACCATGACGCGCTCCCCCTTTCCACGAGCATGGAGACCTGACTTCCCTGGCGCCACACGAGACGCTCCCTGAGCTCCCCGTCGTACCTCGTGTGAAACCCCACACTGGCGCCGCAGCTCGAGAAAACCCACAAGATCCCTCCGTCATCGCGAGATGAGGGCCATCTTTTCCTGCATGGCCTGGAGAGCAGTCCCAAGTCCTCTCTCCAAACTTCACAGGAGGCTTGACTCCCTTTAGGCCACAAAGTGGGCTCCAAGAGGTGCCCGTTGCGACTCGAAAGGAGAGCGGAGTCCTTTGCTTCCCTTCGACATGAGGCCTGACTCCCTGGGTGAGTCTGGAATGCAAACCTGAGATCCCTGTTGCCCTTGGAGAGGAACATTAGGTCCTGGACACAAGCCTAGATGAGGTCTCCTTTGCCCTGACGTGACTCGAGCGCAACCCCCAGCTCTCCCTCGCAACTCGAATGGATGATTGGACTTCCCTGGCCCAACACAAGAGGAAGCCTGAAATCCCCGTCCTAACTCGAGAATCCCGCCGCATCTCGAGAAAAACCACGTGGCTCCCCCGTCATCGCAAGATGAGGCCCTTGGCCGCTACAGCGTATCAAGAGAAGTCCCACGTTCCATCCTGAAGTACAAAACGGTACTTGGCACCCTTGATGCGACCCCCAAAGTTCCCTGACATACCGGTCTCACTCGAGGGAAACACCAAAGTTCACGGCAGCACTTCCTGTGAGCCCCTTCACCCCTCCTGATCGCGACAGAAGGGTCGATTCCCATGCTTTGTCTGCAAGGGGTTCCCGACGTTCCCCGCGAACCTCCGGATGAGGCCGGTCTCATGAGGAAATTCGAAAAGTAGCCTCATGGTTGGTGCCATATGCTGAAAGATCCCGAATTCCCGGTCCACTCTAGATAAGAACCTGACGCCCGGACATCTCTTCGAAGGCAACCCTGTGGATGAAGGCACAACACGAAGGGACACTGACATCCCCATGCATCGTCTGGAAAAACCCGCAGATTCCACTCACAGCTCCAAATGTGGACTGTCACCCCGTGAACAACTCGAGAGGCAAGTGAAGTTGCATTCCTTCACACATGACGAGGCCTTACTCTCCTGTCCCAACTCTTCAGGGACCCTGCAATTGGAGTCAGAAATGGAGAGGAACCCTGAGGTTCCTGCCTCAACTAGAGAAGAGGCCCTCTTCCATTGAACCAAACTCAGTGGTGTCCCGAGAGGCCCCTCCCAACACCACAGTATCCCTGAATTCTCAGAGGCTCCCTGAGAAGCTACCTGAGGTCACTGGCACAAGTCGAGGGAACCCAGAGTTTCCTGAAGTAACCTGAAAAAGACTTGGAGAGTCCTTTTTCAACGTCTCTTGATGCCCGATTCCCCTACCATGACTCCAGAGCAAGGACGCGCTCCCCTCGCCACAAGCAGGAAAACTGACTTCCCTAGTACCACACAAGAGGCTCCCTGAGTACTCCATCGTACCTCGTGAGAAAACCCACACTGGCGCCGCAGTTCGAGAAAAACCACAAGATGCCCCCGTCAAGGAGAGATTGGGGCCTTCTTTTCCTGCCTGACCTGGAGAGCAATTCCTGGTCCTCTCTCCAAACTTCACAGGAGTATTGACTCCCTTTAGGCCACTCAGTTGGGTCCAAGAAATACCCGGTGCGACTCGAGAGGAGAGCGGAGTCCTTTGCTTCCCTGGAGACGAGGCCTGACTCCCCGGGTGAGTTTGGAATGCAACCCCGAGATCCATGTCACCCCTGGAGTGGAACATTATGTCCTAGACACAAGCCTAGATGAGGTCTATTTTGCCCTACAGTGACTCGAGAGCAACCTCCATCTCTCCCTCACAATTTGAATGGAAGATTGGTCTTCCCACGGTCAACACAAGAGGAAGTCTGAATTTCCCATCGTAATTCGAGAATTCAGCCTCAAGTCTTAAAAACCATGTGGTTTCCCCTTCATCGCAATATGAGGCCCTTGCCAGCTAGAGTCTCAAGAGAAGTCCCACGTTCCATCTTAAAGTTCGAAATGCTACTTGGCACCCTTGATGCGACCCCAAAGTTCCCCAACATACCGGTCTCACTCCAGGGGAACACCGAAGTTCCCGGTGTCTCCAGGGAAGTCCCATGTTCCGCCCTGAAGGGCGAAACGGTACTTGACACCCTTGATGCGACCGCAAAAGTTCCCCGACACGCTGGGTTCCCTCGAGGGGAACACCGAGGGTCCCGGCACCACTTCATCTGAGCCCCTTCTCCCCTCCTGATCGCGACAGGAGAGTCGATTCCCCTGCTTTGTCTGGAAGGGGTTCCCGGCCTTCCTGGCGCACCTCAGGATGAGGCCGGTCTCAGTAGGAAATTCGAGACTAGCCACGTGTGAGGTGCCACGTGCCAAACGACTCCGATTTTCCGGTCCGCTCTTGATAAGAACCCGATGCCCGGACACGTCTTCGAAGGCAACCCTGTGGGTGAAGGCACAACATGAAGGGGCACTGACACCCCCGTGCATCATCCGGAAAAACCCGCAGGGTCTACACACAGCTCGACAAGGGGCCTGAGACTCCCGGAACAACTCGAGAGGCAACCAGAATTCCATTCCTCAGACAAGACGAGGCATGACTCTCCTGTCCCAACCCTGCAGGGACCGTGCAGTCGGAGTCCGAAACCGAGAGGAGGCCTGAGGTTCCTGCCTCCCCTCGAGATGAGGCCCTCTTCCATTGCGCCGAACCCAGCAGAGTCCCGAGAGGCCCTGCCAACTACACAGCATCCCTCACCTCTCAGAGGCACCGTGGGAAGTTCACTAAGGTCCCCTGCAGAAGTCGAGGGAAACGAGGGTTTCCCGCCGCAACCCGAGAAAGACCTCGAGAGTCCTTCTTCAACGCCTCTTGAGGACCTAGCCGCTTCCCATGACTCGAGAGTGATGACCAGCTCCCCCTCGCCATGCGCATGGAGACCTGACTTCCCTGGCGCCGCAAGAGAGGCTCCCTGAGGTCCTCGTCGTGCCTCGTGAGAAAACTCCCATGGGCGCAGCAGCCTGAGGAAACCCATGAGACGCCCCCGTCATCGCGAGATGAGGGCCTTCTTTTCCTGCCTGGCCTGGAGAGCAATCCCTAGTCCTCTCTCCAAACTGAAGAGGAGGCTCGACACCCTTGAGTCCACTCAGTGGGCTCCAAGAGATCCGTGTCGTGACTTGAGAGGAAAGCGGAGTCCTTTGCTTCCCCTCCAGGTGAGTCCTGACCCCCCGGGGGAGTCTGGAATGGAAACCCGTGATCCCTGTCTTCCCTTGAGAGGAATATTAGGTCCTGGACACACGCTTCGATGAGGTCTCTTTGGCCCTGTAGTGACTCGAGCAGAACCCCCAGCTTTCCATCGCAACTGGAATTGAAGATTGGGCTTCCCAGGGCCAACCCAAGAGGAAGCCTGAAATTCCTGTCGTTTTCGAGAATCCCGATGCAACTCGAGAAAAACGACGTGGTTCCAACGTCTTCACAGGATGAGGCCCTTGCCCGCTACAGCGTCTCCAGGGAAGTCCCATGTTCCATCCTGAAGTGGGAAACGGTACTTGGCTCCCTTGATGCGACCCCTAAAGTTCTCTGAAACGCCGGGTTCCCTCGAGTGGAACACCGAGGGTCCCGGCACCACTTCATCTGAGCCCCATCTCCCCTCCTGATCGCGACAGGAGAATCGATTCCCCTACTTTATGTGGAAGGGGTTCCCGGCCTTCCCGGCGCACCTCAGGATGATGCTGGTCTCACGAGGAAATTCGAGATGAGCCACGTGGGTGGTGCCACATGCCGAAAGACCCCGATTTCCCGGTCCGCTCTTGAAATGAACCCGATGCCCGGACACCTCTTTGAAGGAAACCCTGTGGGGGAAGGCACAACACGAAGGGGCACTGACACCCCCATGCATCGTCCGGAAAAACCCGCAGGTTCCACACTCAGCTCAACAAGTGGCCTGTCACTCCGTGAACAACTCGAAAGGCAAGGGGAAATCCATTCCTCCACAGAAGACGAGGCGTGACTCTCTTGTCCATACTCTGCAGGTACCCTGCGACCCGAGTCACATATGGAGAGGACCCCTGAGGTTCCTGCCTCCATTCGAGATGAGGCCCTCTTCGATTGCACCAAACCCAGTTGAGTAACGAAAGGCCCCTCCCAAATCCACAGTGTCCCTGACTTCTCAGAGGCACCCTTAGAAGTTGCCTGAGGTCACCGACACAAATCAAGGGAACCCAGGGTTCTCTGCCGCAACCCGAGAAAGACCTCAAGAGTCCTTCTTCAATGCGTCTTGAGGCCCTATTCGCCTACTATGACTCGAGCGCAATCACGCACTCCCCTTCACCACACGCACGGAGACCTGACGTCCCTAGCACCACACGAGAGGCTCTCTGAGCTCCCCGTTGTACCTCGTGAGAAATCTGATACTGGCGCCGCAGCTGGAGAAAACCCACGAGATGCCCCCGTCATCGCGAGATGAGGGCCTTTTTTCCTGCATGGCCAGGAAAACAATCCCGAGTCATCTCCAAACTCCATAGGAGGCTTCACTCCCTTTACGCCACGCAGTGGGCTCCAAGAGATACCCGTCGCGACTCGACAGGAGAGCAGAGTCCTTTTTTTCCCCTCAAGACGAGGCCTGACTCTCCGGGTGAGTCGAGAATGCAACCCTGAGATCCCTGTTGGCCCAGTAGTGGAACACTAGGTCCTGGACACAAGCGTAGATGAGGTCTATTTTGCCCTGCAGTGACTGGAGAGCAATCCCCAGTTCTAACTTGCAACTCGAATGGAATACTGGATTTTCCTGGCGTCATACAAGAGGCTCCCTGAGATCCCCGTGGTACTTCATGAGACACCCCACACTGGCGCCGCAGCTCGAGAAAACCCACGAGACGCCACCGTCATCTCGAGATGAGGGCCTTCATTTCCTGCATTGCCTGGAGAGCAATCCCGTGTCCTCCCTCCAAACACCAGAGGAGGTTTGACTCCCTTTAAGCCACTCAGTGGGCTCCAAGACATACCCGTCCGACTCGAGAGGAGAGCAGAGTCCTTTGCTTCCCCTCGAGACGAGGCCTGACTCCAGGGTGAGTCTGGAATGCAACCCCGAGATTCCTGTCGCCCCTTGACATGAACATTAGGTCCTGCACACAAGCCTTGGTGGGGTCTCTTTTGCCTTCAGTGACTAGAGCGCACCTCCAGCTCTTCCTCGAATCTCGAATGGAAGATAAGACTTTTGTGGGCCAACACAAGAGGAAGCATGAATTCCCTGTGGTAACTCAAATATCTCACCGCAACTAGAGAAAAACCAAGTGGTTCCCCAGTCATTCCAAGATGAGGCCCTTGCCCGCTGGAGCACCCCAAGAGAAGTCCCACGTTCCAATTTGAAGAGCGAAACGGTACTTGGAACGCGTTATGCGACCCCAAAAGTTACCCGACATACCTGTCTCACTTGAGGGAAACACCGAGGTTCCCAGCAGCACAACATCTGAGCCACTTCTCCACTCCTGATCGCCACAGGAGGGTCGATTCCTCTGCTTTGTCTGGAAGGGTTTCATGACCTTCGCGGCACACCTCAGGATGAGGCCGGTTTCATGAGGAAATTCGAGACTAGCCACGTGGGTGGTGCCAAATGCTGAACGACCCAGATTTCCCAGGCTGCTCTTCATAAGAACACGATGCCCGGACACCTCTTCGAAGGCAACCCTGTGGATGAAGACACAAAAGGAAGGGTCACTGACACCCCCATGCATCGTCTGGAAAAACCTGCAGATTCCACACACAGTTTGACAAGGGGCCTGAAACCCCTTGAACAAATCGAGAGGCAAGCGGAGTTCCATTCCTCAGAAAAGACATAGCCTGACTCTCCTGTCCCAACTCTGCAGGGACACTAAGATCAGAGTCAGAATTGGAGAGGAAGCCTGAGGTTCCTGCCTCCACTCGAGATGAGGCCCTCTTCCATTGCGACAAACCCAGTGGAGTCCCGAGAGGCCCCGCCAAATCCACAGCGTCCCTCACCTCTCAGAGGCACCCTGGGAAGTTTCCTCAGGTCCCCGGCAGAAGTTGGGGGAAACGAGGGTTTCCCGCTGCAACCCGAGAAAGACATCGAGAGTCCTTCTTCAACGCGTCTGGAGGCCCTAGTCCCCTCCCATGACTCGAGAACAATGACGCGCTCCTTCTCGCCACGTGCATGGAGACAAGACTTCCCTGGCGCCACACGAGAGGCTCCCTGAGATCCTCGTCGTGCCTCGGGAGAAAACCCCCACGGGTGCCGCAGCTCGAGGAAACCCCTGAGATGCCCCCGTCCTCGCGAGATGAGGGCCTTCTATTCCTGCCTGGCCTGGAGAGTAATCACGAGTCCTCTCTCAAAAGTGAAGAGGAGGCTGGACTCCCTTGAGGCCGCTCAGGGGGCTCCAAGAGACCCGCGTCGCGACTCGAGAGGAGAGCGGAGTCCTTGGCTTCCCCTCGAGACGAGGCCTGACTCCCCGGGGGAGCCTGGAATGCAACCCCGAGATCCCTGCCTTCCCTGGAGAGGAATATTAGGTCCCGGACACACGCCTAGGTGAGGTCTCTTCGGCCCTGCAGTGACTCGAGCGCAACCCCCAGCTTTCCCTCGCAACCCGAGGGGAAGATTGGGCTTCCCAGGGACAACCCAAGGGGAAGGCTGAGATCCCCGTCGTAACTCGAGAATGCCGCCGCACCTCGAGAAAAACCACGTGGTTCCCACCGCTTGGCAAGATGAGGCCCTTGCCCGCGACGGCGTCTCAAGGGAAGTCCTCTGTTCCGCCCTGAAGGGCGAAACGGTCCCTGACAGCCTTCCTGCGACCCCCAAAAGTCCCCCGACACGCCGGGGTCCCCCGAGGGGAACACCGAGGGTCCCGGCACCGCTTCCTCTGAGCCCCTTCTCCCCTCCTGATCGCGACAGGTGAGGCGATTCCCCTGCGTGGTCTGGAAGGGGTTCCCGGCCTTCCCGGCGCACCTCAGGATGAGGCTGGACTCACGAGGAAATTCGAGACGAGCCACGTGTGTGGGGCCACATGCCGAACGCCCCCGATTCCCAGGTCCGCCCTTGAGAATGACCCGAGGACCGGACCCCTCTTCGAAGGCAACCCTGTGGGTGAAGGCACAACACGAAGGGGCACTGCCACCCCCGTGCGTCGTCCGCAAAGACCCGCGGGATCCACACACGGCTCGACGAGGGGCCTGAGACCCCCTGAGCAACTCGAGAGGCCAGCGGGGTTCCCTTCCTCAGACAAGACGAGGCCTGACTCTCCTGTCCCAACTCTGCAGGGACCCTGCGGTCGGAGTCCGAAACGCAGAGGAAGCCTGAGGTTCCTGCCTCCCCTCGAGGTGAGGCCCTCTTCCGTTGCGCCAGACCCAGCGGAGTCCCGAGGGGCCCCGCCACCTCCACAGGATCCCTCGCCTCTCAGAGGCACCCTGGCAAGTTCCCTAAGGTCCCCGGCAGAAGGCGAGGGAAACGAGGGTTTCCCGCCGCCCCCCGAGAAAGACCTCGAGAGTCCTTCTTCAACGCGTCTCGAGGCCCTAGTCCCCTCCCGTGACTCTAGAGCCAGGATGCGCTCCCCCTCACCACGCGCATGGAGACCTGACTTCCCTGGCGCCGCACGAGAGGCTCCCTGAGATCCTCGTCGTGCCTCGGGAGAAAACCCCCACGGGCGCCGCAGCTCGAGGAAACCCCGGAGACGCCACCGTCCTTGCGAGCTGAGGGCCTTTTTTCCTGCATGGCCGGAGAGCAATCCCGGGTCCTCTCTCCAAACGGAAGAGGAGGCTGGACTCCCTTGAGGCCGCTCAGGGGGCTCCAAGAGAACCGCTTCGCGATTCGAGAGGAGAGCGGAGTCCTTGGCTTCCCCTCGAGACGAGGCCTGACTCCCCGGGGGAGCCTGGAATGCAACCCCGAGATCCCTGCCTTCCCTGGAGAGGAATATTAGGTCCCGGACACACGCATAGGTCAGGTCTTTTCCGCCCTGCAGTGACCCGAGCACAACCCCCAGCTTTCCCTCGCAACCCGAGGGGAAGATTGGGCTTCCCAGGGCCAACCCAAGGGGAAGGCTGAGATCCCCGTCGTAATTCGAGAATCCCGCCGCACCTCGAGAAAAACCACGTGGTTCCCACCTCTTGGCAAAATGAGGCCCTTGCCAGCGACGGCGTCTCAAGGGAAGTCCCCTGTTCCGCTCTGAAGGGCGAAACGGTCCCTGACAGCCTTCCTGCGACACCCAAAAGTCCCCCGACACACCCGGTTCCCCCGAGGAGAACACCGAGGGTCCCGGCACCGCTTCCTCTGAGCCCCTTCTCCCCTCCTGATCGCGACAGGAGACGCGATTCCCCTGCGTGGTCTGGAAGGGGTTCCCGGCCTTCCCGGCGCACCTCAGGATGAGGCCGGTCTCACGAGGAAATTCGAGACGAGCCACGTGGCTGGTGCCACATGCCGAACGCCCCCGATTACCCAGGTCCGCTGTTGAGAAGGACCCGAGGCCCGGACCCCTCTCTGAAGGCAACCCTGTGGGTGAAGGCACAACACGAAGGGGCACTGCCATCCCCATGCATCGTCCGCAAAGACCCGCGGGTTCCACACACAGCTCAACGAGGGGCCTGAGACCCCCTGAGCAACTCGAGAGGCCAGCGGGGTTCCCTTCCTCAGACAAGACGAGGCCTGACTCTACTGTCCCAACTCTGCAGGGACCCTGCGGTCGGAGTCCGAAACGGAGAGGAAGCCTGAGGTTCCTGCCTCCCCTCGAGGTGAGGCCCTCTTCCGTTGCGCCAGACCCAGCGGAGTCCCGAGGGGCCCCGCCACCTCCACAGGATCCCTCGCCTCTCAGAGGCACCCTGGTAAGTTCCCTAAGGTCCCCGGCAGAAGGCGAGGGACACGAGGGTTTCCCGCCGCCCCCCGAGAAAGACCTCGAGAGTCCTTCTTCAATGCGTCTCGAGGCCCTAGTCCCCTCCCGTGACTCGAGAGCCATGACTCGCTCCCCCTCGCCACACGCATGGAGACCTGACTTCCCTGGCGCCGCACGAGAGGCTCCCTGAGATCCTCGTCGTGCCTCGGGAGAAAACCCCCACGGGCGCCGCAGCTCGAGGAAACCCCTGAGACGCCCCCGTCCTCGCGAGCTGAGGGCCTTCTTTTCCTGCATGGCCTGGAGAGCAATCCCGGGTCCTCTCTCCAAACGGAAGAGGAGGCTGGACTCCCTTGAGGCCGTTCAGGGGGCTCCAAGAGACCCGCGTCGCGACTCGAGAGGAGAGCGGAGTCCTTGGCTTCCCCTCGAGACGAGGCCTGACTCCTCGGGGGAGCCTGGAATGCAACTCCGAGATCCCTGCCTTCCCTGGAGAGGAATATTAGGTCCCGGACACACGCCTAGGTGAGGTCTCTTCGGCCCTGCAGTGACTCGAGCGCAACCCCCAGCTTTCCCTCGCAACCCGAGGGGAAGATTGGGCTTCCCAGGGCCAACCCAAGGGGAAGGCTGAGATCCCCGTCGTAACTCGAGAATCCCGCCGCAACTCGAGAAAAACCACGTGGCTCCCCCGTCATCGCAAGATGAGCCCCTTGGCCGCTACAGCGTATCAAGAGAAGTCCCACGTTCCATCCTGAAGTACAAAACGGTACTTGGCACCCTTGATGCGACCCCCAAAGTTCCCTGACATACCGGTCTCACTCGAGGGAAACACCAAAGTTCACGGCACCACTTCCTGTGAGCCCCTTCACCCCTCCTGCTCGTGACAGAAGGGTTGATTCCCATGTTTTGTCTGCAAGGGGTTCCCGACGTTCCCCGCGAACCTCCAGATGAGGCCGGTCTCATGAGGAAATTCGAAAAGTAGCCTCATGGTTGGTGCCATATGCTGAAAGATCCCGAATTCCCGGTCCACTCTAGATAAGAACCTGACGCCCGGACATCTCTTCGAAGGCAACCCTGTGGATGAAGGCACAACACGAAGGGACACTGACATCCCCATGCATCGTCTGGAAAAACCCGCAGATTCCACTCACAGCTCCAAATGTGGACTGTCACCCCGTGAACAACTCGAGAGGCTAGTGAAGTTGCATTCCTTCACACATGACGAGGCCTTACTCTCCTGTCCCAACTCTTCAGGGACCCTGCAATTGGAGTCAGAAATGGAGAGGAACCCTGAAGTTCCTGCCTCAACTAGAGAAGAGGCCCTCTTCCATTGAACCAAACTCAGTGGTGTCCCGAGAGGCCCCTCCCAACACCACAGTATCCCTGAATTCTCAGAGGCTCCCTGAGAAGCTACCTGAGGTCACTTGCACAAGTCGAGGGAACCCAGAGTTTCCTGAAGTAACCCGAGAAAGACTTGGAGAGTCCTTTTTCAACGTCTCTTGATGCCCGATTCCCCTACCATGACTCCAGAGCAAGGACGCGCTCCCCTCGCCACAAGCAGGAAAACTGACTTCCCTAGTACCACACAAGAGGCTCCCTGAGTCCCCCTTCGTACCTCGTGAGAAAACCCACACTGGAGCCGCAGTTCGAGAAAAACCACAAGATGCCCCCGTCAAGGAGAGATGGGGGCCTTCTTTTCCTGCCTGACCTGGAGAGCAATTCCTGGTCCTCTCTCCAAACTTCACAGGAGTATTGACTCCCTTTAGGCCACTCAGTTGGGTCCAAGAAATACCCGGTGCGACTCGAGAGGAGAGCGGAGTCCTTTGCTTCCCTGGAGACGAGGCCTGACTCCCCGGGTGAGTTTGGAATGCAACCCCGAGATCCATGTCACCCCTGGAGTGGAACATTATGTCCTAGACACAAGCCTAGATGAGGTCTATTTTGTCCTACAGTGACTCGAGAGCAACCTCCATCTCTCCCTCACAATTTGAATGGAAGATTGGTCTTCCCACGGTCAACACATGAGGAAGTCTGAATTTCCCATCGTAATTCGAGAATTCAGCCTCAAGTCTTAAAAACCATGTGGTTCCCCCTTCATCGCAATATGAGGCCCTTGCCAGCTAGAGTCTCAAGAGAAGTCCCACGTTCCATCTTAAAGTTCGAAATGCTACTTGGCACTCTTGATGCGACCCCAAAGTTCCCAAACATACTGGTTTCACTCCAGGGGAACACCGAAGTTCCTGGTGTCTCCAGGGAAGTCCCATGTTCTGCCCTGAAGGGTGAAACGGTACTTGACACCCTTGATGCGACCGCAAAAGTTCCCCGACACGCTGGGTTCCCTCGAGGGGAACACCGAGGGTCCCGGCACCACTTCATCTGAGCCCCTTCTCCCCTCCTGATCACGACAGGAGAGTCGATTCCCCGGCTTTGTCTGGAAGGGGTTCCCGGCCTTCCTGGCGCACCTCAGGATGAGGCCGGTCTCAGGAGGAAATTGGAGACTAGCCACGTGTGAGGTGCCACGTGCCGAACGACTCCGATTTTCCGGTCTGCTCTTGATAAGAACCCGATGCCCGGACACGTCTTCGAAGGCAACCCTGTGAGTGAAGGCATAACACGAAGGGGCACTGACACCCCCGTGCATCATCCGGAAAAACCCGCAGGGTCTACACACAGCTCGACAAGGGGCCTGAGACTCCTGGAACAACTCGAGAGGCAACCAGAATTCCATTCCTCAGACAAGACGAGGCATGACTCTCCTGTCCCAACCCTGCAGGGACCGTGCAGTCGGAGTCCGAAACCGAGAGGAAGCCTGAGATTCATGCCTCCCCTCGAGATGAGGCCCTCTTCCATTGCGCCGAACCCAGCAGAGTCCCGAGAGGCCCTGCCAACTACACAGCATCCCTCACCTCTCAGAGGCACCGTGGGAAGTTCACTAAGGTCCCCTGCAGAAGTCGAGGGAAACGAGGGTTTCCCGCCACAACCCGAGAAAGACCTCGAGAGTCCTTCTTCAACGCCTCTTGAGGACCTAGCCGTTTCCCATGACTCGAGAGTGATGACCAGCTCCCCCTCGCCATGCGCATGGGGACCTGACTTCCCTGGCGCCGCACGAGAGGCTCCCTGAGGTCCTCGTCGTGCCTCGTGAGAAAACCTCCATGAGCGCAGCAGCCTGAGGAAACCCATGAGACTCCCCCGTCATCGCGAGATGAGGGCCTTCTTTTCCTGCCTGGCCTGGAGAGCAATCCCGGGTCCTCTCTCCAAACTGAAGAGGAGGCTCAACACCCTTGAGTCTACTCAGTGGGCTCCAAGAGAACCGTGTCGCGACTTGAGAGGAAAGCGGAGTCCTTTGCTTCCCCTCCAGGCGAGTCCTGACCCCCCGGGGGAGTCTGGAATGGAAACCCGTGATCCCTGTCTTCCCTTGGGAGGAATATTAGGTCCTGGACACACGCCTCGATGAGGTCTCTTTGGCCCTGTAGTGACTCGAGCAGAACCCCCAGCTTTCCATCGCAACTCGAATTGAAGATTGGGCTTCCCAGGGCCAACCCAAGAGGAAGCCTGAAATTCCTGTCGTTTTCGAGAATCCCGATGCAACTCGAGAAAAACGACGTGGTTCCAACGTCTTCACAGGATGAGGCCCTTGCCCTCTATAGCGTCTCCAGGGAAGTCCCATGTTCCGTCCTGAAGTGGGAAACGGTACTTGGCTCCCTTGATGCGACCCCTAAAGTTCCCTGAAACGCCGGGTTCCCTCGAGTGGAACACCGAGGGTCCCGGCACCACTTCATCTGAGCCCCATCTCCCCTCCTGATCGCGACAGGAGAATCGATTCCCCTACTTTGTGTGGAAGGTGTTCCCGGCCTTCCCGGCGCACCTCAGGATGATGCTGGTCTCACGAGGAAATTCGAGATGAGCCACGTGGGTGGTGCCACATGCCGAATGACCCCGATTTCCCGGTCCGCTCTTGAAATGAACCCGATGCCCGGACACCTCTTTGAAGGAAACCCTGTGGGGGAAGGCACAAAACGAAGGGGCACTGACACCCCCATGCATCTTCTGGAAACACCCGCAGGTTCCACTAACAGCTTGTCAAGGGCCCTGAGACCCCCTGAACGACTCGAGAGGCAAGCAGAGTTCCGTTACTCAGACAAGACGAGGCCTGACTCTCCTGTCCCAACTCTGCAGGGACCCTGCGGTCGGAGTCAGAAATGGAGAGGAAGCCTGAGGTTCCTGCCTCCAATCGAGATGAGGCCCTCTTTCATTTCGTCAAACCTAGTGGAGTCCCGAGAGGCCCCTCTAACTCCTCAGTATCCCTCACCTCTCAGAGGCACCTGGGAAGTTCCCTAAGGTCCCCTTAGAGGTCGATGGAAACGAGTGTTTCTTGCCCCAACCCAAGAAAGACCTTGAGAGTCCTTCTTAAATGCCTCTTGAGGCCCTAGTCCCTCCCATGACTCGAGAGCAATGACGCGATCTGCCTGGCCACACGCATGGAGTCAGGCTTCTCTGGCGCCGCACGAGAGGCTCCCTGAACTCCCCATCATATCTCGTGAGAAACCCCACACTGGCGCCGCAGCTCGAGAAAACCCATGAGACGCCCCCGTCATCACGAGAGGAGGGCCATCTTTAACTGCATGGTATGCAGATCAAGCGTGAACCTTCTGTCCAAGCTACACAGGACGCTTGACTCCCTTTAGGCCACTCATTGGGCTCCAAGAGTTACGCGTCGCGACTCGAGAGGATAGTGGAGTCCTTTGCTTCCACTCGAGACGAGGCGTGACCCACCGGGTGAGACTGGAATGCGACCCCGATATCCCTGTCGCCCCTGGAGAGGGACATTACGTCCTGGACCCAAGCCTAGATGAGGACTCTTTGCCCTGAAGTGACTCGAGAGCAACCCCCAGCTCTCTCTGACAAGTTGAATGGAAGATTGGACTTCCTGGGCCAACACAAGAGGAAGCCTGAATTCCCCATTGTAACTCGAGAATCCCGCCTCAACTCGAGAAAAACCACGTGTTTCCCTCGTCATCGCAATATGAGGCCCTCGCCCGCTACAGCATCTCCAGAGAATTCCCACGTTCCGTCTTGAAGTGCGAAACTCTACTTGGCACCCTTGATGCGACCTCAAAAGTGCCGTGACATACTGGTCTCACTCGAGGGGACCACCGAGGTTCCCGGCACCACTTCATCTGAGCCCCTTCTCCCCTTCTGATTGCGACCTGTGGGTCGATTCCCCTGCTTTGTCTGCAAGGGGTTCCCGAGCTTCCTGGCGCACCTCAGGATGAGGCCGGTCTCCCGAGGAAATTCGAGACGTAGCCTCGTGGGTGGTACCACATGCTGAAAGACCCCAATTTTCCGGTACGCTCTTGAAAAGAACCCGATGCCCGGAAACCTCTTTGAAGGCAACCCTGTGGATGAAGGCACAACACGAAGGGGCACTGACACCCCCGTGCATCGTCCAGAAAAACCCGCAGGTTCCACACTCAGCTCAACAAGTGGCCTGTCACTCCGTGAACAACTCGAAAGGCAAGGGGAAATCCATTCCTCCACAGAAGACGAGGCGTGACTCTCTTGTCCATACTCTGCAGGTACCCTGCGACCCGAGTCAGATATGGAGAGGACCCCTGAGGTTCCTGCCTCCATTCGAGATGAGGCCCTCTTCGATTGCACCAAACCCAGTTGAGTAACGAAAGGCCCCTCCCAAATCCACAGTGTGCCTGACTTCTCAGAGGCACCCTTAGAAGTTGCCTGAGGTCACCGACACAAATCAAGGGAACCCAGGGTTCCCTGCCGCAACCCGAGAAAGACCTCAAGAGTCCTTCTTCAATGCGTCTTGAGGCCCGATTCGCCTACTATGACTCGAGAGCAATCACGCACTCCCCTTCACCACACGCACGGAGACCTGACGTCCCTAGCACCACACGAGAGGCTCTCTGAGCTCCCCGTTGTACCTCGTGAGAAATCTGATACTGGCGCCGCAGCTGGAGAAAACCCACGAGATGCCCCCGTCATCGCGAGATGAGGGCCTTTTTTCCTGCATGGCCAGGAAAACAATCCCGAGTCATCTCCAAACTCCATAGGAGGCTTCACTCCCTTTACGCCACGCAGTGGGCTCCAAGAGATACCCATCGCGACTCGACAGGAGAGCGGAGTCCTTTTTTTCCCCTCAAGACGAGGCCTGACTCCCCGGGTGAGTCGAGAATGCAACCCTGAGATCCCTGTTGGCCCAGTAGTGGAACACTAGGTCCTGGACACAAGCGTAGATGAGGTCTATTTTGCCCTGCAGTGACTGGAGAGCAAACCCCAGTTCTAACTTGCAACTCGAATGGAATACTGGATTTTCCTGGCGCCATACAAGAGGCTCCCTGAGATCCCCGTGGTACTTCATGAGACACCCCACACTGGCGCCGCAGCTCGAGAAAACCCACGAGACGCCACCGTCATCTCGAGATGAGGGCCTTCTTTTCCTGCATGGCCTGGAGTCCAATCCCGAGTCCTCTCTCCAAACTCCACAGGAGGCTTGACTCCCTTTAGTACACACAGTGGGCTCCAAGAGATACCCATCGCGACTCGAGACGAGAGCGGAATTCTTTGCTTACCCTCGAGGTGAGAACTGACTCCCCGGATGAGTCTGGAATGCAAACCCGAGATCCCTGTCGCCCCTGGAGAGCAACGTTAGATCCTGGACACAAGCCTAGATTAGGTCTCTTTTGCCCTGCAGTGACTCTAGCGCAATCCCCAGCTCCCCCTCGCAACCCGAAAGGAAGATTGGATTTCAAGGCCAACAAAAGGAAGCCTAAATTCCCGGTCATAACTCGAGAATCCCGCCGCAACTCGAGCAAAACCACGTGGTTCTCCCGTCATCGCAAGATGAGGCCCTTGCCCGCTACAGCGTTTCAAAAGATGTCCCAGGTTCCGTCTTGAAATGCGAAACGGTACTTGGCACCCTTGATGCGACCCCAAAAGTCCCCCAACACGCCGGTCTCACTCAAGGGGAACACCGAGGTTCCCGGCACCACTTCATTTAAGCCCCTTCTCCCCTCCTGATCGTGACCGGTGGGTCGATTCCCCTGCTTTGTCTGCAAGGGGGCCCGACCTTCCCTGCACAACTCAGGATGAGGCCGGTCTCATGGGGAAATTCGATACGTAGCTTTGTGGGTGGTGCCACTTGCTGAAAGACTCCAATTTCCCGGTCCGCTCTTGATAAGAATCCGATGCTCGGACACCTCTTGGAAGGCAGCCTTGAGTATGAAGGTACAACACGAAGGGGCACTAACACACCTGTGCATCATCTGGAAAAACGGGCAGGTTACACACACAGCTCGACAAGTGGCCTGTCACCTCGAGAACAACTCGAGAGGCAAGAGGAGTCCCATCCTCCAGAAAAGACGAGGCCTGACTCTCCTGTACCAACATGCAGGGACCTTGCGATCTGAGTCAGAAATGGAGTGGAACACTGAGGTTCCTGCTTCAACTCGAGATGAGTCCCTCTTACATTCCACCAAATGCAGAGGAGTCTCGAGAGGCCCCTCCAAACTGCACAGTATCCCTGACTTCTCAGAGGCACTCTGAGAAGCTCCCTGAGGTCGCAGGCACAAGTCAAGGGAACCCTGGGTTTTATGCAGTGACCCGAGAAAGACCTCGAGGGTCCTTCTTCAACCCGTCTTGAGGCCCGATTACCCTACCATGACTCGAGAGCAATGACGAGCTCCCCCTAGCCATCTCATGGGGACCTGACTTCCCTGGCGCCACACGAGAGGCTCCCTGAGCTCCCTCTCGTACCTCGTCAGAAACCCGGCACTAGCGCGGCAGTCCAGAAAACCCATGAGACGCCGCCATCATCGCGAGATGAGGGCCTTCTTTTCCTGCATGGCCTGGACAGGAATCCCGAGTCCTCTATCCAAACACCACAGGAGGCTTGACTCCCTTTAGGGCACACAGTGGGCTCCAAGAGATACCCATCGCGACTCAAAAGGACAGCGGAGTTCTTTGCTTCCCCTCGAGACGAGGCCTGATTCCCCGGGTGAGTCTGGTATGCAACCCCAAGATCCCTGTCGCCCCTAGGGACGAGCATTAAGTCCTGGACACAAGCCTAGATTAGGTCTATTTTGCCCTGCAGTGACTCGAGAGCAATCCCCAGCTCTCCCTTTAAACTCGAATGGAAGATAGGACTTCCCTGGCCCAACACATGAGGAAGACTGTATTCCCCGTCGAAACTCGAGAATCCCGCCACAACTGGAGAAACGCCACGTGGTTCCCCCGTCATCCCAAGATGAGGCCCTTGCCCCCTACAGCGTCTCAAGAGAAGTCCCACGTTCCGTCTTGAAGTGCGAAACGGTATTGGCACCCTTGATGCGCCCTCAAAATTTCCTCGACACACCGGTCTGACTCGAGGAGAACACCGAGGTTCCCGGCACCACTACATCTGGGCCCCTTCTCCCCTCCTGATCGCGACAGGAGGGTCGATTCCCCTGTTTTGTCTTGAAGGGGTTCCCACCTTTCCCGGTGCATCTCAGGATGAGGCCGGTCTCACGAGGATATTCGAGACATAGCCACTTGGATGGTGACACATGCCGAAAGACCCCGATTTCCCGGTCCTCTCTTGATAAGATCCTGATGCCCGGACACCTCTTTGAAGATAACCCTTTTGATGAAGGCACAACACTTAGGGGCACTGACACCCCTGGGTATCGTCCGGAGAAACCCGCAGGTACCACACACAGCTCGAGAAGTGACCTGTCACCCCGTGAACAACTGGAGAGGCAAGCAGAGTTCCATTCCTCCACACAAGACGAGGCCTGACTCTCCTGTTCGAACTCTGCAGCGAAACTGCGATCCGAATCAGATCTGGCCCAGGGGAAGTCAGGAGAGGAAACATGAGTTTCCTGCCTCCACTCGAGATGAGGCCCTCTTCCATTGCACCGAACCCAGTGGAGTCCCGAGAGACCCCTCCCAACTGCACAGTATCCCTGACTTCTCAGAGGCACCCTTAGACCTTCCTGAGATCACCGGCACAAGTCGAGGGAACCAAGGGTTTCCTGCCCCAACCCGTAAAAGACCTCGAGAGTCCTTCTTCAACGCGTCTTGAGGTGCGATTCCCCTACCATGACTCGAGAGCAATGACGCGCTCCCCCTAGCCACGCGCATAGAAACCTGACTTCCCTGGCGCCACAGGAGAGGCTCCCTGAGCGCCCATTATACCTCGTGAGCAACACCACACTGGAGCCGCAGCTCGAGAATACCCACGAGACGCCCCAGTCCTCACGAGATGAGGGCCTTCTTTTGCTGTATGGCCTGGAGAGCAATCCTGAGTCCTCTCTCCAAACTTCACAGGAGGCTTGACTCATTTTAGGCCACACAGTGAGCTCCAAGATATACCCGTCGCGACTTGGAGAGACAGGAGAGCGGTGTCCTTGGCTTCCCCTCGAGACGAGGCCTGACTCCCCGGGTGAGTCGAGAATGCAATGCTGAGATCGCTTTCGCCCCAGCAGAGGAACATTAGGTCCTGGACACAAGCCTAGATGAGGTCTATTTGGCCCTGCAGTGTCTCGAGAGCAATCCCCAGTTCTAACTCACAATTCGAATGAAAACTGGACTTCCCTAGGCCAGTTGAAGAGGAAGCCTGAATTCCCGGTTGTAACTCGAGAATCCCGCCCCAACTCAAGAAAAACCACGTGGTTCCCCCGTCATCGAAAGATGAGGCCCTTGCCCGCTACAGCGTCTCAAGAGAAGTCCCACGTTCCGTATTGAAGAGCGAAAAGTTATTTGGAACCCTTGATGCGACCCCAAAAGTTCCCCGACATACCAGTCTCACTTGAGGAGAACACCGAGGTTCCCGGCACCACTTCATCTGAGACTCTTCTCCCCTCTTGATCGCGACAGGAGGTTCGATTCCCCTGCTTTGTCTGGAAGGCGTTCCCGACCTTCCTGGCGCACATCAAGATGAGGCCAGTCTCACGAGGAAATTCGAGACATAGCCTCGTGGGTGGTGCGACATGCCAAAAGACCCCAATTCCCTGGTCCGCTCTTGATAAGAACCCGATGGCAGAACCCAACTCGAAGGCAATCCTGTGGAACAAGGCACAACACGAAGGGGCAGTGACACCCCAGTGCATCGTCCAGAAAAACCCGCAAGTTCCACATACAAATCGACAAGTGGCCTGTCACCCCATGAACAACGCGAGAGTCAAGCGGAGTTCCATTCCTCCACACAAGACGAGGCCTGACTCTCCTGTCCCAACTCTGCAGGGACTCTGCGATCCGAGTCAGATCCGGTGCATTCGAAGCCAGGAGAGGAACCCTGTGGTTCCTGCCTCAACTTGTCATTAGGCCCTCTTCCATTGCACCAAACCCAGTGGAGTTCCGAGAGGCCCCTCCCAACTCCACAGTGACCCTGACTTCTCAGAGGCACGCTCAGAAGCTTCCTGAGGTCACTGGCACAAGTCGATGGAACCCAGGGTTTCCTGCTGCAACCCAAGAAAGACCTCGAGAGTCCTTCTTTAACACGTTTTCAGGCCCAATTCCCCTACCATGACTCGAGAACAATGACGGGCTCCCTCTCACCACGTGCATAGAGACCTGACTGCCCTGGCACCACATGAGAGGCTCACTGAGCTCCCAGTCTTACTTCGTGAGAAACCCCACACTAGCGCCACAGCTCGAGAAAACCTACGAGACGCCCCAGTCATCGGGAGATGAGGGCCTTCTTTTCCTGCATTGCCTGGAGAGCAATCCCGTGTCCTCCCTCCAAACACCAGAGGAGGTTTGACTCCCTTTAAGCCACTCAGTGGGCTCCAAGACATACCCGTCCGACTCGAGAGGAGAGCAGAGTCCTTTGCTTCCCCTCGAGACGAGGCCTGACTCCAGGGTGAGTCTGGAATGCAACCCCGAGATTCCTGTCGCCCCTTGACATGAACATTAGGTCCTGCACACAAGCCTTGGTGGGGTCTCTTTTGCCTTCAGTGACTAGAGCGCACCTCCAGCTCTTCCTCGAATCTCGAATGGAAGATAAGACTTTTGTGGGCCAACACAAGAGGAAGCATGAATTCCCTGTGGTAACTCAAATATCCCACCGCAACTAGAGAAAAACCAAGTGGTTCCCCAGTCATTCCAAGATGAGGCCCTTGCCCGCTGGAGCACCCCAAGAGAAGTCCCACGTTCCAATTTGAAGAGCGAAACGGTACTTGGAACGCGTTATGCGACCCCAAAAGTTACCCGACATACCTGTCTCACTTGAGGGAAACACCGAGGTTCCCAGCAGCACAACATCTGAGCCACTTCTCCCCTCCTGATCGCCACAGGAGGGTCGATTCCTCTGCTTTGTCTGGAAGGGTTTCATGACCTTCGCGGCACACCTCAGGATGAGGCCGGTTTCATGAGGAAATTCGAGACTAGCCACGTGGGTGGTGCCAAATGCTGAACGACCCCGATTTCCCAGGCCGCTCTTCATAAGAACACGATGCCCGGACACCTCTTCGAAGGCAACCCTGTGGATGAAGACACAAAAGGAAGGGTCACTGACACCCCCATGCATCGTCTGGAAAAACCTGCAGATTCCACACACAGCTCGACGAGTGGCCTGAGACCCCCTGAGCAACTCGAGAGGCCAGCGGGGTTCCATTCCTCAGACAAGACGAGGCCTGACTCTCCTGTCCCAACTCTGCAGGGACCCTGCGGTCGGAGTCCGAAACGGAGAGGAAGCCTGAGGTGCCTGCCTCCCCTCGAGGTGAGGCCCTCTTCCGTTGCGCCAGACCCAGCGGAGTCCCGAGGGGCCCCGCCACCTCCAAAGGATCCCTCGCCTCTCAGAGGCACCCTGGGAAATTCCCTAATGTCCCCAGCAGAAGGCGAGGGAAACGAGGGTTTCCCGCCGCCCCCCGACAAAGACCTCGAGAGTCCTTCTTCAACGCGTCTCGAGGCCCTAGTCCCCTCCCGTGACTCGAGAGCCAGGACGCGCTCCCCCTCGCCACGCGCATGGAGACCTGACTTCCCTGGCGCCGCACGAGAGGATCCCTGAGATCCTCGTCGTGCCTCGGGAGAAAACCCCCACGGGCGCCGCAGCTCGAGGAAACCCCTGAGACGCCCCCGTCCTCGCGAGCTGAGGGCCTTCTTTTCCTGCATGGCCTGGAGAGCAATCCCGGGTCCTCTCTCCAAACGGAAGAGGAGGCTGGACTCCCTTGAGGCCGCTCAGGGGGCTCCAAGAGACCTGCGTCGCGACTCGAGAGGAGAGCGGAGTCCTTGGCTTCCTCTCGAGACGAGGCCTGACTCCCCGGGGGAGCCTGGAATGCAACCCCGAGATCCCTGCCTTCCCTGTAGAGGAATATTAGGTCCCGGACACACGCCGAGGTGAGGTCTCTTCGGCCCTGCGGTGACTCGAGCGCAACCCCCAGCTTTCCCTCTCAACCCGAGGGAAAGATTGGGCTTCCCAGGACCAACCCAAGGGGAAGGCTGAGATCCCCGTCGTAACTCGAGAATGCCGCCGCAACTTGAGAAAAACCACGTGGTTCCCACCTCTTGGCAAGATGAGGCCCTTGCCCGCCACGGCGTCTCAAGGGAAGTCCCCTGTTCCGCCCTGAAGGGCGAAACGGTCCCTGACAGCCTTCCTGCGACCCCCAAAAGTCCGCCGACACGCCGGGGTCCCCCGAGGGGAACACCGAGGGTCCCGGCACCGCTTCCTCTGAGCCCCTTCTCCCCTCCTGATCGCGACAGGAGACGCGATTCCCCTGCGTGGTCTGGAAGGGGTTCCCGGCCTTCCCGGAGCACCTCAGGATGAGGCCGGTCTCACGAGGAATTTCGAGACGAGCCACGTGGGTGGGGCCACATGCCGAACGCCCCCGATTCCCCGATCCGCTCTTGAGAAGGACCCGAGGCCCGGACCCCTCTTCGAAGGCAACCCTGTGGGTTAAGGCACAACACGAAGGGGCACTGCCACCCCCGTGCATCGTCCGCAAAGACCCGCGGGTTCCACACACAGCTCGACGAGGGGCCTGAGACCCCCTGAGCAACTCGAGAGGCCAGCGGGGTTCCCTTCCTCAGACAAGACGAGGCCTGACTCTCCTGTCCCAACTCTGCAGGGACCCTGCGGTCGGAGTCCGAAACGGAGAGGAAGCCTGAGGTGCCTGCCTCCCCTCGAGGTGAGGCCCTTTTCCGTTGCGCCAGACCCAGCGGAGTCCCGAGGGGCCCCGCCACGTCCACAGGATCCCTCGCCTCTCAGAGGCACCCTGGGAAGTTCCCTAAGGTCCCCGGCAGAAGGCGAGGGAAACGAGGGTTTCCCGCCGCCCCCGAGAAAGACCTCGAGAGTCCTTCTTCAACGCGTCTTGAGTCCCTAGTCCCCTCTCGTGACTCGAGAACCATGACGCGCTCCCCCTTTCCACGAGCATGGAGACCTGACTTCCCTGGCGCCACACGAGACGCTCCCTGAGCTCCCCGTCGTACCTCGTGTGAAACCCCACACTGGCGCCGCAGCTCGAGAAAACCAACAAGATCCCTCCGTCATCGCGAAATGAGGGCCATCTTTTCCTGCATGGCCTGGAGAGCAGTCCCAAGTCCTCTCTCCAAACTTCACAGGAGGCTTGACTCCCTTTAGGCCACAAAGTGGGCTCCAAGAGGTGCCCGTCGCGACTCGAAAGGAGAGCGGAGTCCTTTGCTTCCCTTCGACATGAGGCCTGACTCTCTGGGTGAGTCTGGAATGCAAACCTGAGATCCCTGTGGCCCTTGGAGAGGAACATTAGGTCCTGGACACAAGCCTAGATGAGGTCTCCTTTGCCCTGACGTGACTCGAGCGCAACCCCCAGCTCTCCCTCGCAACTCGAATGGATGATTGGACTTCCCTGGCCCAACACAAGAGGAAGCCTGAAATCCCCGTCGTAACTCGAGAATCCCGCCGCAACTCGAGAAAACCCACGTGGCTCCCCCGTCATCGCAAGATGAGGCCCTTGGCCGCTACAGCGTATCAAGAGAAGTCCCACGTTCCATCCTGAAGTACAAAACGGTACTTGGCACCCTTGATGCGACCCCCAAAGTTCCCTGACATACCGGTCTCACTCGAGGGAAACACCAAAGTTCACGGCACCACTTCCTGTGAGCCCATTCACCCCTCCTGATCGCGACAGAAGGGTTGATTCCCATGTTTTGTCTGCAAGGGGTTCCCGACGTTCCCCGCGAACCTCCAGATGAGGCCGGTCTCATGAGGAAATTCGAAAAGTAGCCTCATGGTTGGTGCCATATGCCGAAAGATCCCGAATTCCCGGTCCACTCTAGATAAGAACCTGACGCCCGGACATCTCTTCGAAGGCAACCCTGTGGATGAAGGCACAACACGAAGGGACACTGACATCCCCATGCATCGTCTGGAAAAACCCTCAGATTCCACTCACAGCTCCAAATGTGGACTGTCACCCCGTGAACAACTCGAGAGGCAAGTGAAGTTGCATTCCTTCACACATGACGAGGCCTTACTCTCCTGTCCCAACTCTTCAGGGACCCTGCAATTGGAGTCAGAAATGGAGAGGAACCCTGAGGTTCCTGCCTCAACTAGAGAAGAGGCCCTCTTCCATTGAACCAAACTCAGTGGTGTCCCGAGAGGCCCCTCCCAACACCACAGTATCCCTGAATTCTCAGAGGCTCCCTGAGAAGCTACCTGAGGTCACTGGCACAAGTCGAGGGAACCCAGAGTTTCCTGAAGTAACCCGAGAAAGACTTGGAGAGTCCTTTTTCAACGTCTCTTGATGCCCGATTCCCCTACCATGACTCCAGAGCAAGGACGCGCTCCCCTCGCCACAAGCAGGAAAACTGACTTCCCTAGTACCACACAAGAGGCTCCCTGAGTACCCCATCGTACCTCGTGAGAAAACCCACACTGGCGCCGCAGTTCGAGAAAAACCACAAGATGCCCCCGTCAAGGAGAGATGGGGGCCTTCTTTTCCTGCCTGACCTGGAGAGCAATTCCTGGTCCTCTCTCCAAACTTCACAGGAGTATTGACTCCCTTTAGGCCACTCAGTTGGGTCCAAGAAATACCCGGTGCGACTCGAGAGGAGAGCGGAGTCCTTTGCTTCCCTCGAGACGAGGCCTGACTCCCCGGTTGAGTTTGGAATGCAACCCCGAGATCCATGTCACCCCTGGAGTGGAACATTATGTCCTAGACACAAGCCTAGATGAGGTCTATTTTGCCCTACAGTGACTCGAGAGCAACCTCCATCTCTCCCTCACAATTTGAATGGAAGATTGGTCTTCCCACGGTCAACACAAGAGGAAGTCTGAATTTCCCATCGTAATTCGAGAATACAGCCTCAAGTCTTAAAAACCATGTGGTTCCCCCTTCATCGCAATATGAGGCCCTTGCCAGCTAGAGTCTCAAGAGAAGTCCCACGTTCCATCTTAAAGTTCGAAATGCTACTTGGCACCCTTGATGCGACCCCAAAGTTCCCCAACATACCGGTCTCACTCCAGGGGAACACCGAAGTTCCCGGTGTCTCCAGGGAAGTCCCATGTTCTGCCCTGAAGGGCGAAACGGTACTTGCACCCTTGATGCGAACGCAAAATTCCCCGACACGCTGGGTTCCCTCGGGGGGAACACCGAGGGTCCCGGCACCACTTCATCTGAGCCCCTTCTCCCCTCCTGATCGCGACAGGAGAGTCGATTCCCCTGCTTTGTCTGGAAGGGGTTCCCGGCCTTCCTGGCGCACCTCAGGATGAGGCCGGTCTCAGGAGGAAATTGGAGACTAGCCACGTGTGAGGTGCCACGTGCCGAACGACTCCGATTTTCCGGTCTGCTCTTGATAAGTAACCGATGCCCGGACACGTCTTCGAAGGCAACCCTGTGAGTGAAGGCATAACACGAAGGGGCACTGACACCCCCGTGCATCATCCGGAAAAACCCGCAGGGTCTACACACAGCTCGACAAGGGGCCTGAGACTCCTGGAACAACTCGAGAGGCAACCAGAATTCCATTCCTCAGACAAGACGAGGCATGACTCTCCTGTCCCAACCCTGCAGGGACCGTGCAGTCGGAGTCCGAAACCGAGAGGAAGCCTGAGGTTCATGCCTCCCCTCGAGATGAGGCCCTCTTCCATTGCGCCGAACCCAGCAGAGTCCCGAGAGGCCCTGCCAACTACACAGCATCCCTCACCTCTCAGAGGCACCGTGGGAAGTTCACTAAGGTCCCCTGCAGAAGTCGAGGGAAACGAGGGTTTCCCGCCACAACCCGAGAAAGACTTCGAGAGTCCTTCTTCAACGCCTCTTGAGGACCCAGCCGTTTCCCATGACTCGAGAGTGATGACCAGCTCCCCCTCGCCATGCGCATGGGGACCTGACTTCCCTGGCGCCGCACGAGAGGCTCCCTGAGGTCCTCGTCGTGCCTCGTGAGAAAACCTCCATGAGCGCAGCAGCCTGAGGAAACCCATGAGACTCCCCCGTCATCGCGAGATGAGGGCCTTCTTTTCCTGCCTGGCCTGAAGAGCAATCCCGGGTCCTCTCTCCAAACTGAAGAGGAGGCTCGACACCCTTGAGTCCACTCAGTGGGCTCCAAGAGAACCGTGTCGCGACTTGAGAGGAAAGCGGAGTCCTTTGCTTCCCCTCCAGGCGAGTCCTGACCCCCCGGGGGAGTCTGGAATGGAAACCCGTGATCCCTGTCTTCCCTTGGGAGGAATATTAGGTCCTGGACACACGCCTCGATGAGGTCTCTTTGGCCCTGTAGTGACTCGAGCAGAACCCCCAGCTTTCCATCGCAACTCGAATTGAAGATTGGGCTTCCCAGGGCCAACCCAAGAGGAAGCCTGAAATTCCTGTCGTTTTCGAGAATCCCGATGCAACTCGAGAAAAACGACGTGGTTCCAACGTCTTCACAGGATGAGGCCCTTGCCCTCTATAGCGTCTCCAGGGAAGTCCCATGTTCCGTCCTGAAGTGGGAAACGGTACTTGGCTCCCTTGATGCGACCCCTAAAGTTCCCTGAAACGCCGGGTTCCCTAGAGTGGAACACCGAGGGTCCCGGCACCACTTCATCTGAGCCCCATCTCCCCTCCTGATCGCGACAGGAGAATCGATTCCCCTACTTTGTGTGGAAGGTGTTCCCGGCCTTCCCGGCGCACCTCAGGATGATGCTGGTCTCACGAGGAAATTCGAGATGAGCCACGTGGGTGGTGCCACATGCCGAATGACCCCGATTTCCCGGTCCGCTCTTGAAATGAACCCGATGCCCGGACACCTCTTTGAAGGAAACCCTGTGGGGGAAGGCACAAAACGAAGGGGCACTGACACCCCCATGCATCTTCTGGAAACACCCGCAGGTTCCACTAACAGCTTGTCAAGGGCCCTGAGACCCCCTGAACGACTCGAGAGGCAAGCAGAGTTCCGTTACTCAGACAAGACGAGGCCTGACTCTCCTGTCCCAACTCTGCAGGGACCCTGCGGTCAGAGTCAGAAATGGAGAGGAAGCCTGAGGTTCCTGCCTCCAATCGAGATGAGGCCCTCTTTCATTTCGTCAAACCTAGTGGAGTCCCGAGAGGCCCCTCTAACTCCTCAGTATCCCTCACCTCTCAGAGGCACCTGGGAAGTTCCCTAAGGTCCCCTTAGAGGTCGATGGAAACGAGTGTTTCCCGCCCCAACCCAAGAAAGACCTTGAGAGTCCTTCTTAAATGCCTCTTGAGGCCCTAGTCCCTCCCATGACTCGAGAGCAATGACGCGATCTGCCTGGCCACACGCATGGAGTCAGGCTTCTCTGGCGCCGCACGAGAGGCTCCCTGAACTCCCCATCATATCTCGTGAGAAACCCCACACTGGCGCCGCAGCTCGAGAAAACCCATGAGACGCCCCCGTCATCACGAGAGGAGGGCCATCTTTAACTGCATGGTATGCAGATCAAGCGTGAACCTTCTGTCCAAGCTACACAGGACGCTTGACTCCCTTTAGGCCACTCATTGGGCTCCAAGAGTTACGCGTCCCGACTCGAGAGGATAGTGGAGTCCTTTGCTTCCACTCGAGACGAGGCGTGACCCACCGGGTGAGACTGGAATGCGACCCCGATATCCCTGTCGCCCCTGGAGAGGGACATTACGTCCTGGACCCAAGCCTAGATGAGGACTCTTTGCCCTGAAGTGACTCGAGAGCAACCCCCAGCTCTCTCTGACAAGTTGAATGGAAGATTGGACTTCCTGGGCCAACACAAGAGGAAGCCTGAATTCCCCATTGTAACTCGAGAATCCCGCCTCAACTCGAGAAAAACCACGTGTTTCCCTCGTCATCGCAATATGAGGCCCTTGCCCGCTACAGCATCTCCAGAGAATTCCCACGTTCCGTCTTGAAGTGCGAAACTGTACTTGGCACCCTTGATGCGACCTCAAAAGTGCCGTGACATACCGGTCTCACTCGAGGGGACCACCGAGGTTCCCGGCACCACTTCACCTGAGCCCCTTCTCCCCTTCTGATTGCGACCGGTGGGTCGATTCCCCTGCTTTGTCTGCAAGGGGTTCCCGAGCTTTCTGGCGCACCTCAGGATGAGGCCGGTCTCCCGAGGAAATTCGAGACGTAGCCTCGTGGGTGGTACCACATGCTGAAAGACCCCAATTTTCCGGTACGCTCTTGAAAAGAACCCGATGCCCGGAAACCTCTTTGAAGGCAACCCTGTGGATGAAGGCACAACACGAAGGGGCACTGACACCCCCGTGCATCGTCCAGAAAAACCCGCAGGTTCCACACTCAGCTCAACAAGTGGCCTGTCACTCCGTGAACAACTCGAAAGGCAAGGGGAAATCCATTCCTCCACAGAAGACGAGGCGTGACTCTCTTGTCCATACTCTGCAGGTACCCTGCGACCCGAGTCAGATATGGAGAGGACCCCTGAGGTTCCTGCCTCCATTCGAGATGAGGCCCTCTTCGATTGCACCAAACCCAGTTGAGTAACGAAAGGCCCCTCCCAAATCCACAGTGTGCCTGACTTCTCAGAGGCACCCTTAGAAGTTGCCTGAGGTCACCGACACAAATCAAGGGAACCCAGGGTTCCCTGCCGCAACCCGAGAAAGACCTCAAGAGTCCTTCTTCAATGCGTCTTGAGGCCCGATTCGCCTACTATGACTCGAGAGCAATCACGCACTCCCCTTCACCACACGCACGGAGACCTGACGTCCCTAGCACCACACGAGAGGCTCTCTGAGCTCCCCGTTGTACCTCGTGAGAAATCTGATACTGGCGCCGCAGCTGGAGAAAACCCACGAGATGCCCCCGTCATCGCGAGATGAGGGCCTTTTTTCCTGCATGGCCAGGAAAACAATCCCGAGTCATCTCCAAACTCCATAGGAGGCTTCACTCCCTTTACGCCACGCAGTGGGCTCCAAGAGATACCTGTCGCGACTCGACAGGAGAGCGGAGTCCTTTTTTTCCCCTCAAGACGAGGCCTGACTCCCCGGGTGAGTCGAGAATGCAACCCTGAGATCCCTGTTGGCCCAGTAGTGGAACACTAGGTCCTGGACACAAGCGTAGATGAGGTCTATTTTGCCCTGCAGTGACTGGAGAGCAAACCCCAGTTCTAACTTGCAACTCGAATGGAATACTGGATTTTCCTGGCGCCATACAAGAGGCTCCCTGAGATCCCCGTGGTACTTCATGAGACACCCCACACTGGCGCCGCAGCTCGAGAAAACCAACGAGACGCCACCGTCATCTCGAGATGAGGGCCTTCTTTTCCTGCATGGCCTGGAGTCCAATCCCGAGTCCTCTCTCCAAACTCCACAGGAGGCTTGACTCCCTTTAGTACACACAGTGGGCTCCAAGAGATACCCATCGCGACTCGAGACGAGAGCGGAATTCTTTGCTTACCCTCGAGGTGAGAACTGACTCCCCGGATGAGTCTGGAATGCAAACCCGAGATCCCTGTCGCCCCTGGAGAGCAACGTTAGATCCTGGACACAAGCCTAGATTAGGTCTCTTTTGCCCTGCAGTGACTCTAGCGCAATCCCCAGCTCCCCCTCGCAACCCGAAAGGAAGATTGGATTTCAAGGCCAACAAAAGGAAGCCTAAATTCCCGGTCATAACTCGAGAATCCCGCCGCAACTGGAGCAAAACCACGTGGTTCTCCCGTCATCGCAAGATGAGGCCCTTGCCCGCTACAGCGTTTCAAAAGATGTCCCAGGTTCCGTCTTGAAATGCGAAACGGTACTTGGCACCCTTGATGCGACCCCAAAAGTCCCCCAACACGCCGGTCTCACTCAAGGGGAACACCGAGGTTCCCGGCACCACTTCATTTAAGCCCCTTCTCCCCTCCTGATCGTGACCGGTGGGTCGATTCCCCTGCTTTGTCTGCAAGGGGGCCCGACCTTCCCTGCACAACTCAGGATGAGGCCGGTCTCATGGGGAAATTCGATACGTAGCTTTGTGGGTGGTGCCACTTGCTGAAAGACTCCAATTTCCCGGTCCGCTCTTGATAAGAATCCGATGCTCGGACACCTCTTGGAAGGCAGCCTTGAGTATGAAGGTACAACACGAAGGGGCACTAACACACCTGTGCATCATCTGGAAAAACGGGCAGGTTACACACACAGCTCGACAAGTGGCCTGTCACCTCGAGAACAACTCGAGAGGCAAGAGGAGTCCCATCCTCCAGAAAAGACGAGGCCTGACTCTCCTGTACCAACATGCAGGGACCTTGCGATCTGAGTCAGAAATGGAGTGGAACACTGAGGTTCCTGCTTCAACTCGAGATGAGTCCCTCTTACATTCCACCAAATGCAGAGGAGTCTCGAGAGGCCCCTCCAAACTGCACAGTATCCCTGACTTCTCAGAGGCACTCTGAGAAGCTCCCTGAGGTCGCAGGCACAAGTCAAGGGAACCCTGGGTTTTATGCAGTGACCCGAGAAAGACCTCGAGAGTCCTTCTTCAACCCGTCTTGAGGCCCGATTACCCTACCATGACTCGAGAGCAATGACGAGCTCCCCCTAGCCATCTCATGGGGACCTGACTTCCCTGGCGCCACACGAGAGGCTCCCTGAGCTCCCTCTCGTACCTCGTAAGAAACCCGGCACTAGCGCGGCAGTCCAGAAAACCCATGAGACGCCGCCATCATCGCGAGATGAGGGCCTTCTTTTCCTGCATGGCCTGGACAGGAATCCCGAGTCCTCTATCCAAACACCACAGGAGGCTTGACTCCCTTTAGGGCACACAGTGGGCTCCAAGAGATACCCATCGCGACTCAAAAGGACAGCGGAGTTCTTTGCTTCCCCTCGAGACGAGGCCTGATTCCCCGGGTGAGTCTGGTATGCAACCCCAAGATCCCTGTCGCCCCTAGGGACGAGCATTAAGTCCTGGACACAAGCCTAGATTAGGTCTATTTTGCCCTGCAGTGACTCGAGAGCAATCCCCAGCTTTCCCTTTAAACTCGAATGGAAGATAGGACTTCCCTGGCCCAACACATGAGGAAGACTGTATTCCCCGTCGAAACTCGAGAATCCCGCCACAACTGGAGAAACGCCACGTGGTTCCCCCGTCATCCCAAGATGAGGCCCTTGCCCCCTACAGCGTCTCAAGAGAAGTCCCACGTTCCGTCTTGAAGTGCGAAACGGTATTGGCACCCTTGATGCGCCCTCAAAAGTTCCTCGACACACCGGTCTGACTCGAGGAGAACACCGAGGTTCCCGGCACCACTACATCTGGGCCCCTTCTCCCCTCCTGATCGCGACAGGAGGGTCGATTCCCCTGTTTTGTCTTGAAGGGGTTCCCACCTTTCCCGGTGCATCTCAGGATGAGGCCGGTCTCACGAGGATATTCGAGACATAGCCACTTGGATGGTGACACATGCCGAAAGACCCCGATTTCCCGGTCCGCTCTTGATAAGATCCTGATGCCCGGACACCTCTTTGAAGATAACCCTTTTGATGAAGGCACAACACTTAGGGGCACTGACACACCTGGGTATCGTCCGGAGAAACCCGCAGGTACCACACACAGCTCGAGAAGTGACCTGTCACCCCGTGAACAACTGGAGAGGCAAGCAGAGTTCCATTCCTCCACACAAGACGAGGCCTGACTCTCCTGTTCGAACTCTGCAGCGAAACTGCGATCCGAGTCAGATCTGGCCCAGGGGAAGTCAGGAGAGGAAACATGAGTTTCCTGCCTCCACTCGAGATGAGGCCCTCTTCCATTGCACCGAACCCAGTGGAGTCCCGAGAGACCCCTCCCAACTGCACAGTATCCCTGACTTCTCAGAGGCACCCTTAGACCTTCCTGAGATCACCGGCACAAGTCGAGGGAACCAAGGGTTTCCTGCCCCAACCCGTAAAAGACCTCGAGAGTCCTTCTTCAACGCGTCTTGAGGTGCGATTCCCCTACCATGACTCGAGAGCAATGACGCGCTCCCCCTAGCCACGCGCATAGAAACCTGACTTCCCTGGCGCCACAGGAGAGGCTCCCTGAGCGCCCATTATACCTCGTGAGCAACACCACACTGGAGCCGCAGCTCGAGAATACCCACGAGACGCCCCAGTCCTCACGAGATGAGGGCCTTCTTTTGCTGTATGGCCTGGAGAGCAATCCTGAGTCCTCTCTCCAAACTTCACAGGAGGCTTGACTCATTTTAGGCCACACAGTGAGCTCCAAGATATACCCGTCGCGACTTGGAGAGACAGGAGAGCGGTGTCCTTGGCTTCCCCTCGAGACGAGGCCTGACTCCCCGGGTGAGTCGAGAATGCAATGCTGAGATCGCTTTCGCCCCAGCAGAGGAACATTAGGTCCTGGACACAAGCCTAGATGAGGTCTATTTGGCCCTGCAGTGTCTCGAGAGCAATCCCCAGTTCTAACTCACAATTCGAATGAAAACTGGACTTCCCTAGGCCAGTTGAAGAGGAAGCCTGAATTCCCGGTTGTAACTCGAGAATCCTGCCCCAACTCAAGAAAAACCACGTGGTTCCCCCGTCATCGAAAGATGAGGCCCTTGCCCGCTACAGCGTCTCAAGAGAAGTCCCACGTTCCGTATTGAAGAGCGAAAAGTTATTTGGAACCCTTGATGCGACCCCAAAAGTTCCCCGACATACCAGTCTCACTTGAGGAGAACACCGAGGTTCCCGGCACCACTTCATCTGAGACTCTTCTCCCCTCTTGATCGCGACAGGAGGTTCGATTCCCCTGCTTTGTCTGGAAGGCGTTCCCGACCTTCCTGGCGCACATCAAGATGAGGCCAGTCTCACGAGGAAATTCGAGACATAGCCTCGTGGGTGGTGCGACATGGCAAAAGACCCCAATTCCCTGGTCCGCTCTTGATAAGAACCCGATGGCAGAACCCAACTCGAAGGCAATCCTGTGGAACAAGGCACAACACGAAGGGGCAGTGACACCCCAGTGCATCGTCCAGAAAAACCCGCAAGTTCCACATACAAATCGACAAGTGGCCTGTCACCCCATGAACAACGCGAGAGTCAAGCGGAGTTCCATTCCTCCACACAAGACGAGGCCTGACTCTCCTGTCCCAACTCTGCAGGGACTCTGCGATCCGAGTCAGATCCGGCGCATTCGAAGCCAGGAGAGGAACCCTATGGTTCCTGCCTCAACTTGTCATGAGGCCCTCTTCCATTGCACCAAACCCAGTGGAGTTCCGAGAGGCCCCTCCCAACTCCACAGTGACCCTGACTTCTCAGAGGCACGCTCAGAAGCTTCCTGAGGTCACTGGCACAAGTCGATGGAACCCAGGGTTTCCTGCTGCAACCCAAGAAAGACCTCGAGAGTCCTTCTTTAACACGTTTTCAGGCCCAATTCCCCTACCATGACTCGAGAACAATGACGGGCTCCCTCTCACCACGTGCATAGAGACCTGACTGCCCTGGCACCACATGAGAGGCTCACTGAGCTCCCAGTCTTACTTCGTGAGAAACCCCACACTAGCGCCACAGCTCGAGAAAACCTACGAGACGCCCCAGTCATCGGGAGATGAGGGCCTTCTTTTCCTGCATTGCCTGGAGAGCAATCCCGTGTCCTCCCTCCAAACACCAGAGGAGGTTTGACTCCCTTTAAGCCACTCAGTGGGCTCCAAGACATACCCGTCCGACTCGAGAGGAGAGCAGAGTCCTTTGCTTCCCCTCGAGACGAGGCCTGACTCCAGGGTGAGTCTGGAATGCAACCCCGAGATTCCTGTCGCCCCTTGACATGAACATTAGGTCCTGCACACAAGCCTTGGTGGGGTCTCTTTTGCCTTCAGTGACTAGAGCGCACCTCCAGCTCTTCCTCGAATCTCGAATGGAAGATAAGACTTTTGTGGGCCAACACAAGAGGAAGCATGAATTCCCTGTGGTAACTCAAATATCCCACCGCAACTAGAGAAAAACCAAGTGGTTCCCCAGTCATTCCAAGATGAGGCCCTTGCCCGCTGGAGCACCCCAAGAGAAGTCCCACGTTCCAATTTGAAGAGCGAAACGGTACTTGGAACGCGTTATGCGACCCCAAAAGTTACCCGACATACCTGTCTCACTTGAGGGAAACACCGAGGTTCCCAGCAGCACTTCATCTGAGCCACTTCTCCCCTCCTGATCGCCACAGGAGGGTCGATTCCTCTGCTTTGTCTGGAAGGGTTTCATGACCTTCGCGGCACACCTCAGGATGAGGCCGGTTTCATGAGGAAATTCGAGACTAGCCACGTGGGTGGTGCCAAATGCTGAACGACCCCGATTTCCCAGGCCGCTCTTCATAAGAACACGATGCCCGGACACCTCTTCGAAGGCAACCCTGTGGATGAAGACACAAAACGAAGGGTCACTGACACCCCCATGCATCGTCTGGAAAAACCTGCAGATTCCACACACAGTTTGACAAGGGGCCTGAAACCCTATGAACAACTCGAGAGGCAAGCGGAGTTCCATTCCTCAGAAAAGACATAGCCTGACTCTCCTGTCCCAACTCTGCAGGGACACTACGATCAGAGTCAGAATTGGAGAGGAAGCCTGAGGTTCCTGCCTCCACTCGAGATGAGGCCCTCTTCCATTGCGACAAACCCAGTGGAGTACCAAGAGGCCCCGCCAAATTCACAGCGTCCCTCACCTCTCAGAGGCACCCTGGGAAGTTTCCTCAGGTCCCCGGCAGAAGTCGGGGGAAACGAGGGTTTCCCGCTGCAACCCGAGAAAGACCTCGAGAGTCCTTCTTCAACGCGTCTCGAGGCCCTGGTCCCCTCCCATGACTCGAGAACAATGACGCGCTCCTTCTCGCCACGTGCATGGAGACATGACTTCCCTGGGGCCGCACGAGAGGCTCCCTGAGATCCTCGTCGTGCCTCGGGAGAAAACCCCCACGGGCGCCGCAGCTCGAGGAAACCCCTGAGATGCCACCGTCCTCGCGAGGTGAGGGCCTTCTTTTCCTGCCGGGCCTGGAGAGTAATCCCGGGTCCTCTCTCCAAACGGAAGAGGAGGCTGGACTCCCTTGAGGCCGCTCAGGGGGCTCCAAGAGACCCGCGTCGCGACTCGAGAGGAGAGCGGAGTCCTTGGCTTCCCCTCGAGACGAGGCCTGACACCCCGGGGGAGCCTGGAATGCAACCCCGAGATCCCTGCCTTCCCTGGAGAGGAATATTAGGTCCCGGACACACGCCTAGGTGAGGTCTCTTCGGCCCTGCGGTGACTCGAGCGCAACCCCCAGCTTTCCCTCGCAACCCGAGGGGAAGATTGGGCTTCCCAGGGCCAACCCAAGGGGAAGGCTGAGATCCCCGTCGTAACTCGAGAATGCCGCCGCAACTCGAGAAAAACCACGTGGTTCCCACCTCTTGGCAAGATGAGGCCCTTGCCCGCCACGGCGTCTCAAGGGAAGTCCCCTGTTCCGCCCTGAAGGGCGAAACGGTCCCTGACAGCCTTCCTGCGACCCCCAAAAGTCCCCCGACATGCCGGGTTCCCTCGAGGGGAACACCGAGGGTCCCGGCACCGCTTCCTCTGAGCCCCTTCTCCCCTCCTGATGGCGACAGGAGAGGCGATTCCCCTGCGTGGTCTGGAAGGGGTTCCCGGCCTTCCCGGCGCACCTCAGGATGAGGCCGGTCTCACGAGGAAATTCGAGACGAGCCACGTGGGTGGGGCCACATTCCGAACGCTCCCGATTCCCCAGTCCGCCCTTGAGAAGGACCCGAGACCCGGACCCCTCTTCGAAGGCAACCCTGTGGGGGAAGGCACAACACGAAGGGGCACTGCCACCCCCGTGCATCGTCCGCAGAGACCCGCGGGTTCCACACACAGCTCGACGAGGGGCCTGAGACCCCCTGAGCAACTCGAGAGGCCAGCGGGGCTCCCTTCCTCAGACAAGACGAGGCCTGACTCTCCTGTCACAACTCTGCAGGGACCCTGCGGTCGGAGTCCGAAACGGAGAGGAAGCCTGAGGTTCCTGCCTCCCCTCGAGGTGAGGCCCTCTTCCGTTGCGCCAGACCCAGCGGAGTCCCGAGGGGCCCGGCCACATCCACAGGATCCCTCGCCTCTCAGAGGCACCCTGGGACGTTCCCTAAGGTCCCCGGCAGAAGGCGAGGGACACGAGGGTTTCCCGCCGCCCCCCGAGGAAGACCTCGAGAGTCCTTCTTCAATGCGTCTCGAGGCCCTAGTCCCCTCCCGTGACTCGAGAGCCAGGACGCGCTCCCCCTCGCCACGCGCATGGAGACCTGACTTCCCTGGCGCCGCACGAGAGGCTCCCTGAGATCCTCGTCCTGCCTCGGGAGAAAACCCCCACGGGCGCCGCAGCTCGAGGAAACCCCTGAGACGCCCCCGTCCTCGCGAGCTGAGGGCCTTCTTTTCCTGCATGGCCTGGAGAGCAATCCCGGGTCCTCTCTCCAAACGGAAGAGGAGGCTGGACTCCCTTAAGGCCGCTCAGGGGGCTCCAAGAGACCCGCGTCGCGACTCGAGAGGAGAGCGGAGTCCTTGGCCTCCCCTCGAGACGAGGCCTGACTCCCCGGGGGAGCCTGGAATGCAACCCCGAGATCCCTGCCTTCCCTGGAGAGGAATATTAGGTCCCGGACACACGCCTAGGTGAGGTCTCTTCGGCCCTGCAGTGACTCGAGCGCAACCCCCAGCTTTCCCTCGCAACCCGAGGGGAAGATTGGGCTTCCCAGGGCCAACCCAAGGGGAAGGCTGAGATCCCTGTCGTAACTCGAGAATCCCGCCGCAACTCGAGAAAAACCACGTGGTTCCCACCTCTTGGCAAGATGAGGCCCTTGCCCGCCACGGCGTCTCAAGGGAAGTCCCCTGTTCCGCCCTGAAGGGCGAAACGGTCCCTGACAGCCTTCCTGCGACCCCCAAAAGTCCCCCGACATGCCGGGTTCCCTCGAGGGGAACACCGAGGGTCCCGGCACCGCTTCCTCTGAGCCCCTTCTCCCCTCCTGATCGCGACAGGAGAGGCGATTCCCCTGCGTGGTCTGGAAGGGGTTCCCGGCCTTCCCGGCGCACCTCAGGATGAGGCCGGTCTCACGAGGAAATTCGAGACGAGCCACGTGGGTGGGGCCACATTCCGAACGCTCCCGATTCCCCAGTCCGCCCTTGAGAAGGACCCGAGACCCGGACCCCTCTTCGAAGGCAACCCTGTGGGGGAAGGCACAACACGAAGGGGCACTGCCACCCCCGTGCATCGTCCGCAGAGACCCGCGGGTTCCACACACAGCTCGACGAGGGGCCTGAGACCCCCTGAGCAACTCGAGAGGCCAGCGGGGCTCCCTTCCTCAGACAAGACGAGGCCTGACTCTCCTGTCACAACTCTGCAGGGACCCTGCGGTCGGAGTCCGAAACGGAGAGGAAGCCTGAGGTTCCTGCCTCCCATCGAGGTGAGGCCCTCTTCCATTGCGCCAGACCCAGCGGAGTCCCGAGGGGCCCCGCCACCTCCACAGGATCCCTCGCCTCTCAGAGGCACCCTGGGAAGTTCCCTAAGGTCCCCGGCAGAAGGCGAGGGACACGAGGGTTTCCCGCCGCCCCCCGAGGAAGACCTCGAGAGTCCTTCTTCAACGCGTCTCGAGGCCCTAGTCCCCTCCCGTGACTCGAGAGCCAGGACGCGCTCCCCCTCGCCACGCGCATGGAGACCTGACTTCCCTGGCGCCGCACGAGAGGCTCCCTGAGATCCTCGTCGTGCCACGGGAGAAAACCCCCACGGGCGCCGCAGCTCGAGGAAAGCCCTGAGACGCCACCGTCCTCGCGAGCTGAGGGCCTTCTTTTCCTGCATGGCCTGGAGAGCAATCCCGGGTCCTCTCTCCAAACGGAAGAGGAGGCTTGACTCCCTTGAGGCCGCTCAGGGGGCTCCAAGAGACCCGCGTCGCGACTCGAGAGGAGAGCGGAGTCCTTGGCTTCCCCTCGAGACGAGGCCTGACTCCCCGGGGGAGCCTGGAATGCAACCCCGAGATCCCTGCCTTCCCTGGAGAGGAATATTAGGTCCCGGACACACGCCTAGGTGAGGTCTCTTCGGCCCTGCAGTGACTCGAGCGCAACCCCCAGCTTTCCCTCGCAACCCGAGGGGAAGATTGGGCTTCCCAGGGCCAACCCAAGGGGAAGGCTGAGATCCCCGTCGTAACTCGAGAATCCCGCCGCAACTCGAGAAAAACCACGTGGTTCCCACCTCTTGGCAAGATGAGGCCCTTGCCCGCCACGGCGTCTCAAGGGAAGTCCCCTGTTCCGCCCTGAAGGGCGAAACGGTCCCTGACAGCCTTCCTGCGACCCCCAAAAGTCCCCCAACACGCCGGGTTCCCTCGAGGGGAACACCGAGGGTCCCGGCACCGCTTCCTCTGAGCCCCTTCTCCCCTCCTGATCGCGACAGGAGAGGCGATTCCCCTGCGTGGTCTGGAAGGGGTTCCCGGCCTTCCCGGCGCACCTCAGGATGAGGCCGGACTCACGAGGAAATTCGAGACGAGCCACGTGGGTGGGGCCACATGCCGAACGCCCCCGATTCCCCAGTCCGCCCTTGAGAAGGACCCGAGACCCGGACCCCTCTTCGAAGGCAACCCTGTGGGGGAAGGCACAACACGAAGGGGCACTGCCACCCCCGTGCATCGTCCGCAGAGACCCGCGGGTTCCACACACAGCTCGACGAGGGGCCTGAGACCCCCTGAGCAACTCGAGAGGCCAGCGGGGCTCCCTTCCTCAGACAAGACGAGGCCTGACTCTCCGCTCCCAACTCTGCAGGGACCCTGAAGTCGGAGGGTCGGAGTCAGAAACAGAGAGGAAGCCTGATGTTCCTGCCTCCCCTCGAGATGAGGCCCTCTTCCATTGCGCAAACCCCAGCGGAGTCCCGAGAGACCCCGCTAACTCCACAGCATCCCTCACCTCTCAGAGGCACCCTGGGAAGTTCCCTCAGGTCCCCGGCAGAAGTCGAGGGAAATAAGGGTTTCCCGCCGCCACTCGAGAAAGACCTCGATAGTCCTTCTTCAAAGTGTCTTGAGGCCCTTGTCCCCTCTCTGGACTAGAGAGCAATGATGCGCTCCCCCTCGCCTCGCGCATGCAGACCTGGCTTCCCTGGCGCCGCACGAGAGGCTCCCTAAGATACTCGTCGTGCCTCGGGAGAAAACCCCCATGGGCACCGCAGCTCGAGGAAACCCCTGAGACGCCCCCGTCCTCGCTAGCTGAGGGCCTTCTTTTCCTGCCTGGCCTGGAGTGCAATCCCGAGTCCTCTCTCCAAACTGAAGAGTAGGATGGATTCCCTTGAGGCGACTCAGTGGGCTCCAAGAGATCCGCGTTGGGGCTCTAGAGGAGAGTGCAGTCCTTTGCTTCCCCTCGAGGCGAGGCCTGACTCCCCGGGGGAGTCTGGAGTGCAATCCCGAGATCCTTGTCTTCCCTTGAGAGGACTATTAGGTCCTGGACACACGCCTAGATGAGGTCTCTTTGGCCTTGCAGTGGTTCGAGCACAACATCCAGCTTTCCCTCGCAACTCGAAGGGAAGTTTGGGCTTCCCAGGGCCAACACAAGAGGAAGCCTGAAATCCACGTCGTAACTCGAGAATCCCGCCGCAACTCGAGAAAAACCACGTGGTTCCATCGTCTTCGCAGCATGAGGCCCTTGCCCGCCACAGCGTCTCAAAAGAAGTCCCACGTTCCTACTGAAGTGCAAAACGGTACTTGGCACCCATGATGGCACCCCCAAATTTCCCCAACATACAGGCCTCACTCGAGGGTAACACCCATGTTCCCCGCACCACATCATTTGAGCCCCTTCTCCCCTCCTGATTGCAACAGGAGTGTCTTTTCTCCTGCTTTGTGTGGAAGGGGTTACCGATCTTCCCAGCGCACATCAGGATGAGGCCTGTCTCACGAGGAAATTGGAGATGTAGCCTCGTGGGTGGTGCCACATGCGGAAAGACCCCATTTCCCGGTCAGCTATTAATAAGAACCCGATGCCCGTACACGTCTTGGAATGCATCCCGTAGGATGAAGGCACAACAAGGAGGGACCCTGAACACCCGTGCATCTTTTGGAAAATTCTGCAGGTTCCACATACAGCTCGACAAGTGACCTGTTACCTCGTGAACAACTCGAGAGGCAAGCTAAGTTTCATTTCTCCACAGAATACGAGGCCTGACTCTCCTGTCCCAACTCTGCAGGAATCCTGAGATCGGAGTCTGAAATGGAGAGGAACCCTGAGGTTCCTTCCTCAACACGAGATGAGGCCCTCTTGTATTATACCACACCCAGTGGAGTCCCGAGAGGCCCCTCCCAACTCCACAGTATCAGTGTCTTCTCAGAGGCACCCTGAGCAACTCCCTGAGGTCACCGGCACAAGTCGAGGGAACACAGGGTATCCTGCCGCAACCCGAGAAAGACCTCAAGAGTCCTTCTTCAACGCGTCTTGAGGACGGATTCCCCTACCATGACTCGAGAGCAATGACACGCTCCCCCTCGCCATGCGCATGGACACCTGACTTCCCTGGCGCCACATGAGAGGCTCCCTGAGCTCCCCGTCATACCTCGTGAGAAACCCCACACTGGCGCCGCAGCTCGGGAAAACCCACCGTCATCGCGAGATTGGGGACTTCTTTTCCTGCCTGACCTGGAGAGCAATCTCTGGTCTTTTCTCCAAACTTCACAGGAGGCTTTACTCCCTTTAGGCCACTCAATGGGCTCCAAGAGATACCTGTCGCGACTTGAGAGGAGAGCAGAGTACTTTGTTTCCCCTCGAGACGAGGCCTTACCTCGGGTGAGTCTGGAATGCAACCCCGAGATCCCTGTTGCCCCTGGAGAGGAACATTATGTCCTGGACAAAAGCCTAGATGAGGTCTATTTTGCCCTGCAGTGACTCGAGAGCAACACCCATCTCTCCCTCGCAATTCGAATGGAAGATTGGTCTTCATTGGGCCAACACAAGAGGAAGTCTGAATTTCCCGTTGTAACTCGAGAATCCCGCCGCAACTCTTAAAAACCACGTGGTTCCCCATTCATCGCAATATGAGGCCTTTGCCCGCTACAGAGTCTCAAGAGAAGTCCCATGTTTCGTCATAAAGTTCGAGATGCTACTTGGCACCCTTGATGCGACCCCAAAAGTTCCCCAATATACCGGTCTCACTCCAAGGGAACACCGAAGTTCCTGGCACCACTTCATTTGAGCCCCTTCTCCGCTCCTGATCACGGCAGGAAGGTCGATCCCCCTGCTTTGTCTAGAAGGGGTTCCCGACCTTCATGGCGCACCTCAGGATGAGGCCAGTCTCACGAAGAAATTCGAGACGTAGCCTCGTGTTGGTGCCACGTGCCAAAAGACCCCGATTTCTCGGTCTTGCTCTTGATAAGAACCCGATGCCCGGACACCTCTTCTAAGGCAACCCTGTGGATGAAGGCACTACACGAGGGGGCACTGGCAACCCTGTTCATCGTCCGGAAAACCCCGCAGGATCCACATACAGCTCCACAACTGGCCTGTCACCCCTTAAACAATGAGAGAGGAAAGCGGAGTCCCCTTCCTCAGACAAGACGAGGCCTGAGTATCCAATCCCAACTCTGCAGGCACGCTTCGATCTGAGTCAGAAATGGAGAGGAAACCTGAGGTTCCTGCCTCAACCCGAGATGAGGCCCTCTTCCATTAAAACAAACCCAGTGGAGTCCCGAGAGTCCCCTCCCATCTCCACAGTATCCCTGACTTCTCATAGGCATTCTGAGAAGCTCCATGAGGCCACCGGCAAAAGTCGAGGGAAATAAGGGTTTCCTGCCACAACCGAAGAAAGACCTCGAGAGTCCTTCTTCAATGTGTCTTGAGGTCAGATTCCCCTACCATAGCTCGAGAGCAATAATGCGTTCCCCCTCGCCACGCACATGGAGACCTGACTTCCCTGGCGCCACACGAGAGGCTCCCTGAGCTCCCCGTCATACCTCGTGTGAAACCCCACACTGGCGCCGCAGCTCGAGAAAACCCACAAGATCCCTCCGTCATCGCGAGATGAGGGCCATCTTTTCCTGCATGGCCTGGAGAGCAGTCCCAAGTCCTCTCTCCAAACTTCACAGGAGGCTTGACTCCCTTTAGGCCACAAAGTGGGCTCCAAGAGGTGCCCGTCGCGACTCGAAAGGAGAGCGGAGTCCTTTGCTTCCCTTCGACATGAGGCCTGATTCCCTGGGTGAGTCTGGAATGCAAACCTGAGATCCCTGTGGCCCTTGGAGAGGAACATTAGGTCCTGGACACAAGCCTAGATGAGGTCTCCTTTGCCCTGCAGTGACTCGAGCGCAACCCCCAGCTCTCCCTCGCAACTCGAATGGATGATTGGACTTCCCTGGCCCAACACAAGAGGAAGCCTGAAATCCCCGTCGTAACTCGAGAATCCCGCCGCAACTCGAGAAAAACCACGTGGCTCCCCCGTCATCGCAAGATGAGGCCCTTGGCCGCTACAGCGTATCAAGAGAAGTCCCACGTTCCATCCTGAAGTACAAAACGGTACTTGGCACCCTTGATGCGACCCCCAAAGTTCCCTGACATACCGGTCTCACTCGAGGGAAACACCAAAGTTCACGGCACCACTTCCTGTGAGCCCCTTCACCCCTCCTGATCGCGACAGAAGGGTCGATTCCCATGTTTTGTCTGCAAGGGGTTCCCGACGTTCCCCGCGAACCTCTGGATGAGGCCGGTCTCATGAGGAAATTCGAAAAGTAGCCTCATGGTTGGTGCCATATGCTGAAAGATCCCGAATTCCCGGTCCACTCTAGATAAGAACCTGACGCCCGGACATCTCTTCGAAGGCAACCCTGTGGATGAAGGCACAACACGAAGGGACACTGACATCCCCATGCATCGTCTGGAAAAACCCGCAGATTCCACTCACAGCTCCAAATGTGGACTGTCACCTCGTGAACAACTCGAGAGGCAAGTGAAGTTGCATTCCTTCACACAAGACGAGGCCTTACTCTCCTGTCCCAACTCTTCAGGGACCCTGCAATTGGAGTCAGAAATGGAGAGGAACCCTGAGGTTCCTGCCTCAACTAGAGAAGAGGCCCTCTTCCATTGAACCAAACTCAGTGGTGTCCCGAGAGGCCCCTCCCAACACCACAGTATCCCTGAATTCTCAGAGGCTCCGTGAGAAGCTACCTGAGGTCACTGGCACAAGTCGAGGGAACCCAGAGTTTCCTGAAGTAACCCGAGAAAGACTTGGAGAGTCCTTTTTCAACGTCTCTTGATGCCCGATTCCCCTACCATGACTCCAGAGCAAGGACGCGTTCCCCTCGCCACGAGCAGGAAAACTGACTTCCCTAGTACCACACAAGAGGCTCCCTGAGTACCCCATCGTACCTCGTGAGAAAACCCACACTGGCGCCGCAGTTCGAGAAAAACCACAAGATGCCCCCGTCAAGGAGAGATGGGGGCCTTCTTTTCCTGCCTGACCTGGAGAGCAATTCCTGGTCCTCTCTCCAAACTTCACAGGAGTATTGACTCCCTTTAGGCCACTCAGTTGGGTCCAAGAAATACCCGGTGCGACTCGAGAGGAGAGTGGAGTCCTTTGCTTCCCTGGAGACGAGGCCTGACTCCCCGGGTGTGTTTGGAATGCAACCCCGAGATCCATGTCACCCCTGGAGTGGAACATTATGTCCTAGACACAAGCCTAGATGAGGTCTATTTTGCCCTACAGTGACTCGAGAGCAACCTCCATCTCTCCCTCACAATTTGAATGGAAGATTGGTCTTCCCACGGTCAACACAAGAGGAAGTCTGAATTTCCCATCGTAATTCGAGAATTCAGCCTCAAGTCTTAAAAACCATGTGGTTCCCCCTTCATCGCAATATGAGGCCCTTGCCAGCTAGAGTCTCAAGAGAAGTCCCACGTTCCATCTTAAAGTTCGAAATGCTACTTGGCACCCTTGATGCGACCCCAAAGTTCCCCAACATACCGGTCTCACTCCAGGGGAACACCGAAGTTCCCGGTGTCTCCAGGGAAGTCTCATGTTCCGCCCTGAAGGGCGACACGGTACTTGACACCCTTGATGCGACCGCAAAAGTTCCCCGACACGCTGGGTTCCCTCGAGGGGAACACCGAGGGTCCCGGCACCACTTCATCTGAGCCCCGTCTCCCCTCCTGATCGCGACAGGAGAGTCGATTCCCCTGCTTTGTCTGGAAGGGGTTCCCGGCCTTCCTGGCGCACCTCAGGATGAGGCCGGTCTCAGGAGGAAATTCGAGACTAGCCACATGTGAGGTGCCACGTGCCGAACGACTCCGATTTTCCGGTCCGCTCTTGATAAGAACCCGATGCCCGGACACCTCTTCGAAGGCAACCCTGTGGGTGAAGGCACAACACGAAGGGGCACTGACAACCCCGTGCATCATCCGGAAAAACCCGCAGGCTCTACACACAGCTCGACAAGGGGCCTGAGACTCCCGGAACAACTTGAGAGGCAACCAGAATTCCATTCCTCAGACAAGACGAGGCATGACTCTCCTGTCCCAACACTGCAGGGACCGTGCAGTCGGAGTCCGAATCCGAGAGGAAGCCTGAGGTTCCTGCCTCCCCTCGAGATGAGGCCCTCTTCCATTGCGCCGAACACAGCAGAGTCACGAGAGGCCCTGCCAACTGCACAGCATCCCTCACCTCTCAGAAGCACCGTGGGAAGTTCCCTAAGGTCCCCTGCAGAAGTCGAGGGAAACAAGGGTTTCCCGCCGCAACCCGAGAAAGACCTCGAGAGTCCTTCTTCAACGCCTCTTGAGGACCTAGCCGTTTCCCATGACTCGAGAGTGATGACCAGCTCCCCCTCGCCATGCGCATGGAGACCTGACTTGCCTGGCGCCGCACGAGAGGCTCCCTGAGGTCCTCATCGTGCCTCGTGAGAAAACCCCCATGGGCGCAGCAGCCTGAGGAAACCCATGAGACGCCCCCGTCATCGCGAGATGAGGGCCTTCTTTCTTGCCTGGCCTGGAGAGCAATCCCGAGTCCTCTCTCCAAACTGAAGAGGAGGCTCGACACCCTTGAGTCCACTCAGTGGGCTCCAAGAGATCCGTGTCGCGACTTGAGAGGAAAGCGGAGTCTTTGCTTCCCCTCCAGGCGAGTCCTGACCCCCCGGGGGAGTCTGGAATGGAAACCCGTGATCCCTGTCTTCCCTTGAGAGGAATATTAGGTCCTGGACACACGCCTCGATGAGGTCTCTTTGGCCCTGTAGTGACTCGAGCAGAACCCCCAGCTTTCCATCGCAACTCGAATTGAAGATTGGGCTTCGCAGGTCCAACCCAAGAGGAAGCCTGAAATTCCTGTCGTTTTTGAGAATCCCAATGCAGCTCGAGAAAAACGACGTGGTTCCAACGTCTTCACAGGATGAGGCCCTTGTACGCTACAGCGTCTCCAGGGAAGTCCCATGTTCCGTCCTGAAGTGGGAAACGGTACTTGGCTCCCTTGATGCGACCCCTAAAGTTCCCTGAAACGCCGGGTTCCCTCGAGTGGAACACCGAGGGTCCTGGCACCACTTCATCTGAGCCCCATCTCCCCTCCTGATCGCGACAGGAGAATCGATTCCCCTACTTTGTGTGGAAGGTGTTCCCGGCCTTCCCGCCGCACCTCAGGATGATGCTGGTCTCACGAGGAAATTCGAGATGAGCCACATGGGTGGTGCCACATGCCGAATGACCCCGATTTCCCGGTCCGCTCTTGAAATGAACCCGATGCCCGGACACCTCTTTGAAGGAAACCCTGTGGGGGAAGGCACCAAACGAAGGGGCACTGACACCCCCATGCATCTTCTGGAAACACCCGCAGGTTCCACACACAGCTTGTCAAGGGCCCTGAGACCCCCTGAACGACTCAAGGGGCAAGCAGAGTTCTGTTACTCAGACAAGACGAGGCCTGACTCTCCTGTCCCAACTCTGCAGGGACACTGCGGTCGGAGTCAGAAATGGAGAGGAAGCCTGAGGTTCCTGCCTCCAATCGAGATGAGGCCCTCTTTCATTTCGTCAAACCTAGTGGAGTCCCGAGAGGCCCCTCTAACTCCTCAGTATCCCTCACCTCTCAGAAGCACCTGGGAAGTTCCCTAAGGTCCCCTGTAGAGGTCGATGGAAACGAGTGTTTCCCGCCCCAACCCAAGAAAGACCTTGAGAGTCCTTCTTAAATGCCTCTTGAGGCCCTAGTCCCTCCCATGACTCGAGAGCAATGACGCGATCTGCCTGGCCACACGCATGGAGTGAGGCTTCTCTGGCGTCGCACGAGAGGCTCCCTGAACTCCCCATCATATCTCGTGAGAAACCCCACACTGGCGCCGCAGCTCGAGAAAACCCATGAGACGCCCCCGTCATCACGAGAGGAGGGCCATCTTTAACTGCATGGTATGCAGATCAAGCGTGAACCTTCTGTCCAAGCTACACAGGACGCTTGACTCCCTTTAGGCCACTCATTGGGCTCCAAGAGTTACGCGTCCCGACTCGAGAGGATAGTGGAGTCCTTTGCTTCCTTCCACTCGAGACGAGGTGTGACCCACCGGGTGAGACTGGAATGCGACCCCGATATCCCTGTCGCCCCTGGAGAGGAACATTACGTCCTGGACCCAAGCCTAGATGAGGACTCTTTGCCCTGAAGTGACTCGAGAGCAACCCCCAGCTCTCTCTGACAAGTTGAATGGAAGATTGGACTTCCTGGGCCAACACAAGAGGAAGCCTGAATTCCCCGTTGTAACTCGAGAATCCCGCCTCAACTCGAGAAAAACCACGTGTTTCCCTCGTCATCGCAATATGAGGCCCTTGCCCGCTACAGCATCTCCAGAGAATTCCCACGTTCCATCTTGAAGTGCGAAACTGTACTTGGCACCCTTGATGCGACTTCAAAAGTGCCGTGACATACTGGTCTCACTCGAGGGGACCACCGAGGTTCCCAGCACCACTTCATCTGAGCCCCTTCTCCCCTTCTGATCGCGAGCGGTGGGTCGATTCCCCTGCTTTGTCTGCAAGGGGTTCCCGACCTTCCCGGCGCACCTCAGGATGAGGCCGGTCTCCCGAGGAAATTCGAGACGTAGCCTCGTGGGTGGTACCACATGCTGAAAGACCCCAATTTTCCGGTACGCTCTTGAAAAGAACCCGATGCCCGGAAACCTCTTTGAAGGCAACCCTGTGGATGAAGGCACAACACGAAGGGGCACTGACACCCCCGTGCATCGTCCGGAAAAACCCGCAGGTTCCACACTCAGCTCAACAAGTGGCCTGTCACTCCGTGAACAACTCGAAAGGCAAGGGGAAATCCATTCCTCAACAGAAGACGAGGCGTGACTCTCTTGTCCATACTCTGCAGGTACCCTGCGACCCGAGTCAGATATGGAGAGGACCCCTGAGGTTCCTGCCTCCATTCGAGATGAGGCCCTCTTCGATTGCACGAAACCCAGTTGAGTAACGCAAGGCCCCTCCCAAATCCACAGTGTCCCTGACTTCTCAGAGGCACCCTTAGAAGTTGCCTGAGGTCACTGACACAAATCAAGGGAACCCAGGCTTCCCTGCCGCAACCCGAGAAAGACCTCAAGAGTCCTTCTTCAATGTGTCTTGAGGCCCGATTCGCCTACTATGACTCGAGAGCAATCACGCACTCCCCTTCACCACACGCACGGAGACCTGACGTCCCTAGCACCACACGAGAGGCTCTCTGAGCTCCCCATTGTACCTCGTGAGAAATCTGATACTGGCGCCGCAGCTGGAGAAAACCCACGAGATGCCCCCATCATCGCGAGATGAGGGCCTTTTTTCCTGCATGGCCAGGAAAACAATCCCGAGTCATCTCCAAACTCCATAGGAGGCTTCACTCCCTTTACGCCAGGCAGTGGGCTCCAAGAGATACCCGTCGCGACTCGACAGGAGAGCGGAGTCCTTTTTTGCCCCTCAAGACGAGGTCTGACTCTCCGGGTGAGTCGAGAATGCAACCCTGAGATCCCTGTTGGCCCAGTAGTGGAACACTAGGTCCTGGACACAAGCGTAGATGAGGTCTATTTTGCCCTGCAGTGACTGGAGAGCAATCCCCAGTTCTAACTTGCAACTCGAATGGAATACTGGATTTTCCTGGCGCCATACAAGAGGCTCCCTGAGATCCCCGTGGTACTTCATGAGACACCCCACACTGGCGCCGCAGCTCGAGAAAACCCACGAGACGCCACCGTCATCTCGAGATGAGGGCCTTCTTTTCCTGCATGGCCTGGAGTCCAATCCCGAGTCCTCTCTCCAAACTCCACAGGAGGCTTGACTCCCTTTAGTACACACAGTGGGCTCCAAGAGATACCCATCGCGACTCGAGACGAGAGCAGAATTCTTTGCTTACCCTCGAGGTGAGAACTGACTCCCCGGATGAGTCTGGAATGCAAACCCGAGATCCCTGTCGCCCCTGGAGAGCAATGTTAGATCCTAAACACAAGCCTAGATTAGGTCTCTTTTGCCCTGCAGTGACTCTAGCGCAATCCCCAGCTCCCCCTCGCAACCCGAATGGAAGATAGGATTTCAAGGCCAACAAGAGGAAGCCTAAATTCCTGGTCATAACTCGAGAATCCCGCCGCAACTCGAGCAAAACCACGTGGTTCTCCCGTCATCGCAAGATGAGGCCCTTGCCCGCTACAGCGTTTCAAAAGATGTCCCAGGTTCCGTCTTGAAATGCGAAACAGTACTTGGCACCCTTGATGCGACCCCAAAAGTCCCCCAATACGCCGGTCTCACTCAAGGGGAACACCGAGGTTCCCGGCACCACTTCATTTAAGCCCCTTCTCCCCTCTTGATCGTGACCCGTGGGTCGATTCCCCTGTTTGTCTGCAAGGGGGCCCGACCTTCCCTGCACAACTCAGGATGAGGCCGGTCTCATGGGGAAATTCGATACGTAGCTTTGTGGGTGGTGCCACTTGCTGAAAGACTCCAATTTCCCGGTCCGCTCTTGATAAGAATCCGATGCTCGGACACCTCTTGGAAAGCAGCCTTGAGTATGAAGTTACAACACGAAGGGCACTAACACACCTGTGCATCATCCGGAAAAACGGGCAGGTTACACACACAGCTCGACAAGTGGCCTGTCACCTCGAGAACAACTCGAGAGGCAAGAGGAGTCCCATCCTCCAGAAAAGACGAGGCCTGACTCTCCTGTACCAACATGCAGGGACCTTGCGATCTGAGTCAGAAATGGAGAGGAACACTGAGGTTCCTGCTTCAACTCGAGATGAGTCCCTCTTACATTCCACCAAATGCAGAGGAGTCTCGAGAGGCCCCTCCAAACTGCACAGTATCCCTGACTTCTCAGAGGCACTCTGAGAAGCTCCCTGAGGTCGCAGGCACAAGTCAAGGGAACCCTGGGTTTTATGCAGTGACCCGAGAAAGACCTCGAGAGTCCTTCTTCAACCCGTCTTGAGGCCCGATTACCCTACCATGACTTGAGAGCAATGACGAGCTCCCCCTAGCCATCTCATGGGGACCTGACTTCCCTGGCGCCACACGAGAGGCTCCCTGAGCTCCCTCTCGTACCTCGTCAGAAACCCGGCACTAGCGCGGCAGTCCAGAAAACCCACGAGACGCCGCCATCATCGCGAGATGAGGGCCTTCTTTTCCTGCATGGCCTGGAGAGGAATCCCGAGTCCTCTATCCAAACAGCACAGGAGGCTTGACTCCCTTTAGGGCACACAGTGGGCTCCAAGAGATACCCATCGCGACTCAAAAGGACAGTGGAGTTCTTTGCTTCCCCTCGAGACGAGGCCTGATTCCCCGGGTGAGTCTGGTATGCAACCCCAAGATCCCTGTCTCCCCTAGGGACGAGCATTAAGTCCTGGACACAAGCCTAGATGAGGTCTATTTTGCCCTGCAGTGACTCGAGAGCAATCCCCAGCTCTCCCTTTAAACTCGAATGGAAGATAGGACTTCCCTGGCCCAACACATGAGGAAGACTGTATTCCCCGTCGAAACTCGAGAATCCCGCCACAACTCGAGAAACGCCACGTGGTTCCCCCATCATCCCAAGATGAGGCCCTTGCCCCCTACAGCGTCTCAAGAGAAGTCCCACGTTCCGTCTTGAAGTGCGAAACGGTATTGGCACCCTTGATGCGCCCTCAAAAGTCCCTCGACACACCAGTCTGACTCGAGGAGAACACCGAGGTTCCCGGCACCACTACATCTGGGCCCCTTCTCCCCTCCTGATCGCGACAGGAGGGTCGATTCCCCTGTTTTGTCTTGAAGGGGTTCCCACCTTTCCCGGTGCATCTCAGGATGAGGCCGGTCTCACGAGGATATTCGAGACATAGCCACGTGGATGGTGACACATGCCGAAAGACCCCGATTTCCCGGTCCGCTCTTGATAAGATCCTGATGCCCGGACACCTCTTTGAAGATAACCCTTTTGATGAAGGCACAACACTTAGGGGCACTGACACCCCTGGGTATCGTCCGGAGAAACCCGCAGGTACCACACACAGCTCGAGAAGTGACCTGTCACCACGTGAACAACTGGAGAGGCAAGCAGAGTTCCATTCCTCCACACAAGACGAGGCCTGACTCTCCTGTTCGAACTCTGCAGCGAAACTGTGATCCGAGTCAGATCTGGCCCAGGGGAAGTCAGGAGAGGAAACATGAGTTTCCTGCCTCCACTCGAGATGAGGCCCTCTTCCATTGCACCGAACCCAGTGGAGTCCCGAGAGACCCCTCCCAACTGCACAGTATTCCTGACTTCTCAGAGTCACCCTTAGACCTTCCTGAGATCACCAGCACAAGTCGAGGGAACCAAGGGTTTCCTGCCCCAACCCGTAAAAGACCTCGAAAGTCCTTCTTCAACGCGTCTTGAGGTGCGATTCCCCTACCATGACTCGAGAGCAATGACGCGCTCCCCCTAGCCACGCGCATAGAAACCTGACTTCCCTGGCGCCACAGGAGAGGCTCCCTGAGCTCCCCATTATACCTCATGAGCAACACCACACTGGAGCCGCAGCTCGAGAATACCCACGAGACGCCCCAGTCCTCACGAGATGAGGGCCTTCTTTTGCTGTATGGCCTGGAGAGCAATCCTGAGTCCTCTCTCCAAACTCCACAGGAGGCTTGACTCATTTTAGGCCACACAGTGAGCTCCAAGATATACCCGTCGCGACTTGACAGGAGAGCGGTGTCCTTGGCTTCCCCTCGAGACGAGGCCTGACTCCCCGGGTGAGTCGAGAATGCAATGCTGAGATCGCTTTCGCCCCAGCAGAGGAACATTAGGTCCTGGACACAAGCCTAGATGAGGTCTATTTGGCCCTGCAGTGTCTCGAGAGCAATCCCCAGTTCTAAATCACAATTCGAATGAAAACTGGACTTCCCTGGGCCAGTTGAAGAGGAAGCCTGAATTCCCGGTTGTAACTCGAGAATCCCGCCCCAACTCAAGAAAAACCACGTGGTTCCCCCATCATCGAAAGATGAGGCCCTTGCCCGCTACACCGTCTCAAGAGAAGTCCCACGTTCCATATTGAAGAGCGAAAAGTTACTTGGAACCCTTGATGCGACCCCAAAAGTTCCCCGACATACCAGTCTCACTTGAGGAGAACACCGAGCTTCCCGGCACCACTTCATCTGAGACTCTTCTCCCCTCTTGATCGCGACAGGAGGTTCGATTCCCCTGCTTTGTCTGGAAGGCGTTCCCGACCTTCCTGGTGCACATCAAGATGAGGCCAGTCTCACGACGAAATTCGAGACGTAGCCTCGTGGGTGGTGCGGCATGCCAAAAGACCCCGATTCCCTGGTCCGCTCTTGATAAGAATCCGATGGCAGAACCCAACTCGAAGGCAATCCTGTGGAACAAGGCACAACACGAAGGGGCAGAGACACCACGGTGCATCGTCCAGAAAAACCCGCAAGTTCCACATACAAATCGACAAGTGGCCTGTCACCCCATGAACAACGCGAGAGTCAAGTGGAGTTCCATTCCTCCACACAAGACGAGGCCTGACTCTCCTGTCCCAACTCTGCAGGGACTCTGGGATCCGAGTCAGATCCGGCGCATTCGAAGCCAGGAGAGGAACCCTGTGTTTCCTGCCTCAACTTGTCATGAGGCCCTCTTCCATTGCACCAAACCCAGTGGAGTTCCGAGAGGCCCCTCCCAACTCCACAGTGACCCTGACTTCTCAGAGGCACGCTGAGAAGCTTCCTGAGGTCACTGGCACAAGTCAATGGAACCCAGGGTTTCCTGCTGCAACCCAAGAAAGACCTCGAGAGTCCTTCTTTAACACGTCTTCAGGCCCAATTCCCCTACCATGACTCGAGAACAATGACGGGCTCCCTCTCACCACGTGCATAGAGACCTGACTGCCCTGGCACCACGTGAGAGGCTCACTGAGCTCCCAGTCTTACTTCGTGAGAAACCCCACACTAGCGCCACAGCTCGAGAAAACCTACGAGACGCCCCAGTCATCGGGAGATGAGGGCCTTCATTTCCTGCATTGCCTGGAGAGCAATCCCGTGTCCTCCCTCCAAACACCAGAGGAGGTTTGACTCCCTTTAAGCCACTCAGTGGGCTCCAAGACATACCCGTCCGACTCGAGAGGAGAGCAGAGTCCTTTGCTTCCCCTCGAGACGAGGCCTGACTCCAGGGTGAGTCTGGAATGCAACCCCGAGATTCCTGTCGCCCCTTGACATGAACATTAGGTCCTGCACACAAGCCTTGGTGGGGTCTCTTTTGCCTTCAGTGACTAGAGCGCACCTCCAGCTCTTCCTCGAAACTCGAATGGAAGATAAGACTTTTGTGGGCCAACACAAGAGGAAGCATGAATTCCCTGTGGTAACTCAAATATCCCACCGCAACTAGAGAAAAACCAAGTGGTTCCCCAGTCATTCCAAGATGAGGCCCTTGCCCGCTGGAGCACCCCAAGAGAAGTCCCACGTTCCAATTTGAAGAGCGAAACGGTACTTGGAACGCGTTATGCGACCCCAAAAGTTACCCGACATACCTGTCTCACTTGAGGGAAACACCGAGGTTCCCAGCAGCACTTCATCTGAGCCACTTCTCCCCTCCTGATCGCCACAGGAGGGTCAATTCCTCTGCTTTGTCTGGAAGGGTTTCATGACCTTCGCGGCACACCTCAGGATGAGGCCGGTTTCATGAGGAAATTCGAGACTAGCCACGTGGGTGGTGCCAAATGCTGAACGACCCCGATTTCCCAGGCCGCTCTTCATAAGAACACGATGCCCGGACACCTCTTCGAAGGCAACCCTGTGGATGAAGACACAAAAGGAAGGGTCACTGACACCCCCATGCATCGTCTGGAAAAACCTGCAGATTCCACACACAGTTTGACAAGGGGCCTGAAACCCCATGAACAACTCGAGAGGCAAGCGCAGTTCCATTCCTCAGAAAAGACATAGCCTGACTCTCCTGTCCCAACTCTGCAGGGACACTACGATCAGAGTCAGAATTGGAGAGGAAGCCTGAGGTTCCTGCCTCCACTCGAGATGAGGCCCTCTTCCATTGCGACAAACCCAGTCGAGTCCCGAGAGGCCCCGCCAAATCCACAGCGTCCCTCACCTCTCAGAAGCACCCTGGGAAGTTTCCTCAGGTCCCCGGCAGAAGTCGGGGGAAACGAGGGTTTCCCGCTGCAACCCGAGAAAGACATCGAGAGTCCTTCTTCAACGTGTCTTGAGGCCCTAGTCCCCTCCCATGACTCGAGAACAATGACGCGCTCCTTCTCGCCATGTGCATGGAGACATGACTTCCCTGGAACCGCACGAGAGGCTCCCTGAGATCCTCGTCGTGCCTCGGGAGAAAACCCCCACGGGTGCCGCAGCTCGAGGAAACCCCTGAGATGGCCCCTCCTCGCGAGGTGAGGGCCTTCTTTTCCTGCCTGGCCTGGAGAGTAATCACGAGTCCTCTCTCAAAAGTGAAGAGGAGGCTGGACTCCCTTGAGGCCACTCAGGGGGCACCAAGATATCCGCGTCGCGACTCGGGAGGAGAGCGGAGTCCTTAGCTTCCCCTCGAGGCGAGGCCTGACTCCCCGGGGGAGCATGGGATTCAACTCCGAGATACTTGTCTTCCCTGGAGAGGAGCATTAGGTCCTGGACACAGGCCTAGATGAGGTCTCTTTGGCCCTGCAGTGACTCGAGCGCAACCCCAACTTTCGCTCGCCACTAGAATAGAAGATTGGGCTACCCAGGGCCGACACAAGAGGAAGCCTGTAATCCCCCGTTGTAAAACGAGAATCCCGCCGCAACTCGAGAAAAACCACGTGGTTCCTACCTCTTCGCAAGATGATGCCCTTGCCCGTGAAGGCGTCTCAAGGGAAGTCCCCTGTTCCGCCCTGAAGTGCGAAACGGGACCTGACAGCCTTCATGTGACCCCAAAAGTTCCCCGACACGCCTGGTTCCCTTGAGGGGAACACCGAGGGTCCCGGCACCGCTTCATCTGAGCCCCTTCTCCCCTCTTGAGCGCAACAGGAGAGTCGATTCCCCTGCGTGGTCTGGAAGGGGTTCCTGGCCTTCCTGGCGCACCTCAGGAGGAGGCCGGTCTAACGAGGACATTTGAAATGAGCCACGTGGGTGGTGCCACACGCCGAACGACCCCGATTCCCCGGTCCGCTCTTGAGAAGAACCCGATGACGTACCCCTCTTAGAAGGCAACCCTGTGGGTGAAGGCACAGACCTAAGCGGCATTGACATCACCGTGCATCGTCCGGAAAGACCCGCGGGTTCCACACACAGCTCGACGAGGGGCCTGTGGCCCCCTGAACAACTCGAGAGGCAAGCGGGGTTCCCTTCCTCAGACAAGACGAGGCCTGACTCTCCTGTCCCAACTCTGCAGGGACCCTGCGGTCGGAGTCCGAAACGCAGAGGAAGCCTGAGGTTCCTGCCTCCCCTCGAGGTGAGGCCCTCTTCCGTTGCGCCAGAACCAGCGGAGTCCCGAGGGGCCCCGCCACCTCCACAGGATCCCTCGCCTCTCAGAGGCACCCTGGCAAGTTCCCTAAGGTCCCCGGCAGAAGGCGAGGGAAACGAGGGTTTCCTGCCGCCCCCCCAGAAAGACCTCGAGAGTCCTTCTTCAATGCGTCTCAAGGCCCTAGTCCCCTCCCGTGACTCGAGAGCCAGGACGCGCTCCCCCTCGCCACGCGCATGGAGACCTGACTTCCCTGGCGCCGCACGAGAGGCTCCCTGAGATCCTCGTCGTGCCTCGGGAGAAAACCCCCACGGGCGCCGCAGCTCGAGGAAACCCCTGAGACGCCCCCGTCCTCGTGAGCTGAGGGCCTTCTTTTCCTGCATGGCCTGGAGAGCAATCCCGGGTCCTCTCTCCAAACGGAAGAGGAGGCTGGACTCCCTTGAGGCCGCTCAGGGGGCTCCAAGAGACCCGCGTCGCGACTCGAGAGGAGAGTGGAGTCCTTGGCTTCCCCTCGAGACGAGGCCTGACTCCCCGGAGGAGCCTGGATTGCAACCCCGAGATCCCTGCCTTCCCTGGAGAGGAATATTAGGTCCCGGACACACGCCTAGGTGAGGTCTCTTCGGCCCTGCAGTGACTCGAGCGCAACCCCCAGCTTTCCCTCGCAACCCGAGGGGAAGATTGGGCTTCCCAGGGCCAACCCCAGGGGAAGGCTGAGATCCACGTCGTAACTCGAGAATGCAGCCGCAACTCGAGAAAAACCACGTGGTTCCCACCTCTTGGCAAGATGAGGCCCTTGCCCGCCACGGCGTCTCAAGGGAAGTCCCCTGTTCCGCCCTGAAGGGCGAAACGGTCCCTGACAGCCTTCCTGCGACCCCCAAGAGTCCCCCGACACGCCGGGTTCCCCTGAGGGGAACACCTAGTGTCCCGGCACCGCTTCCTCTGAGCCCCTTCTCCCCTCCTGATCGCAACAGGGGAAGCGATTCCCCTGCGTGGTCTGGAAGGGGTTCCCGGCCTTCCCGGCGCACCTCAGGATGAGGCCGGTCTCACGAGGAAATTCGAGACGAGCCACGTGGGTGGGGCCACATGCCGAACGCCCCCGATTCCCTGGTCCGCTCTTGAGAAGGAGCCGAAGCCCGGACCCCTCTTCGAAGGCAACCCTGTGGGGGAAGGCACAACACGAAGGGGCACTGACACCCCCGTGCATCGTCCGCAAAGACCCGCGGGTTCCACACACAGCTCGACGAGGGGCCTGAGATCCCCTGAGCAACTCGAGAGTCCAGCGGGCTTCCCTTCCTCAGACAAGACGAGGACTGACTCTCCTGTCCCAACTCTGCAGGAACCCTGCGGTCGGAGTCCGAAACGGAGAGGAATCCTGAGGTTCCTGTCTCCCCTCGAGGTGAGGCCGTCTTCCATTGCACCAAACCCAGATGAGTCGCGAGAGGCCCCTCCCAACTCCACAGTATCCCTGAATTCTCAGAGGCACCTTGAGAATCTACCTGAGGTCACCGGCTCAAGTCCAGGGAACCCAGGGTTTCCTGCTGCGACCCGAGAAAGACCTTGAGAGTCCTTCGGCGCGTCTTGAGGCCCGATTCCCCTACCATGACTCGAGAGCAAAGACCCGCTCCCCATCGCCATGCTCATGGAGACCTGACTTCCCTGACTCCTGAAGAGAGTCTCCCTGAGCTCCCCGTCGTACCTTTTCGGAAACCCCATTCAGGCACCGCAGCTCGAGAAAACCACGATACGCCCCCGTCATCACGAGATGAGGGACTTGTTTCCTGCCTGGCATGGAGAGCAAAACCGAGTCCTCTCTCCAGACTCCACAGGAGGCTTGACTCTCTTTAGGCCTCTCAGTTGGCTCCAAGAGATACCTGTCAGGACCTGAAGGGAGAGCAGAGTCCTTTGCTTCCCCTCGAGACGAGGCCTGACTGCCCGTGTGAGTCTGGAATGCAACCCCGAGTTCCTGTCACACCTGGAGAGGAAAACTCGGTCCTGGACACAAGCCTAGATGAGGTCTATTTTGCACTGCAGTTACTAGAGCGCAATCGCCAGCTCTCCCTCGCAAATCGAATTGAAGATTGGACTTCCCTGGGCCAATACAATTGGAAGCCTGAATTCGACATCGTAACTCGAGAATCCCGCCGAAACTCGAGAAAATCCACATGGTTCCCCCATCAGCGCTAGATGAGGCCCTTGCCCGCTACAGCGACTCAAGAGAAGTCCCACTTTCTGTCTTGAAGTGCGAAACGGTACTTGGCACCCTTGATGCAATCTCAAAATTCCCTGACATACCGGTCTCACTCGAAAGGAACACCGAGGTTCCCGGAACCACATCATTTGAGCTCCTTCTCCCCTCGTGATCGCGACAGGAGTGTCGATTCCCCTGCTATGTCTGGAAGGGGTTCCCGACCTTTCCAGCGCGCCTAAGGATGAGGCAGGTCTCACGAGGAAATTCGAAACATAGCCTCGTGGGTGGTGCCACAAGCCGAAAGACCCCGATTTCCTGGTCTGCTCTTGATAAGAACGTGATGCCGTGACACCTTTACGAAGGAAAACCTGTGGATGAAAGCACAACACGAAGGGGCACTGACACCGTGCATCGTCCAGAAAAACCCGCAGGTTACAAACACAGTTCGACAAGTGGTCTGTCAGCCCGTGAACAACTCGAGAGGCAAGTGGAGTTCCATTCCTCCACACAAGACGAGACCTGATTTTCTGTACCAACTCTGCAGGGAAACTGCGATCCGAGTCAGTACCAGCGACAGGAAACCCAGGAGAGGAAACATGAGGTACCTGCCTCCACTCGAGATGAGGCTCTCATCCATTGCACCAAACCCAGTGGAGTCCAGAGAGGCCCCTCCCAACTCCACAGTACCCTTGACTTCTCAGAGGCACCCGGAGAAGCTCCATGAGGTCACCGGCACATGTCGAGGGAACCCAGGGTTTCCTGCCACAATGGGAAAAAGACCTCGAGAGTCCTACTTCAACGTGTCTTGAAGCCCGAATCTGCTTCCATGGCTCTATAAAAATGACACGCACCCCCTCGCCACGCATATGGAGACCTGACTTCCCTGGCGCCATAAGAGAGGCTCCCTGAGCTCCCTGTCGTACCTCGTGAGAAACCCCACACTGACGCCGCAGCTTGAGAAAACTCACCATACGCCCCTGTCATCGCGAGATGAGGGCCTTCTTTTCCTGCATGGCCTGGAGAGGAATCCCGAATCCTCTTTCCAAACTCCACAGGAGGCTTGACTCCCTTTAGGCCACTTAGTGGGCTCCAAGAGATACCCGTCGCGACTCGAGTGGAGAATTGAGTCCTTTGCTTCCCTTCGAGACAAGGCCTGACTCACCAGGTGGGTCTGGAATGCAACCCCGAGATCCCTGTCTCCCCTGGAGAGGAACATTAGGTCCTGGAAACAAGCCTAGATGAGGTCTCTTTTGCCCTTCTGTAACTCGAGAGCAATCCCCCGCTCTCCCTGACAACTCGAATGGAAGATTGGACTTCCCTGGGCCAACACAAGAGGAAGCCTGAATTCCCCTTCGTAACTCGAGAATCCCGCCGCAACTCGAGAAAAAGCACTTGGTTCCCTCGTCATCACAAGATGAGGCCCTTGCCCGCTACAGCTTCTCAAGAAAAGTCCCACGTTCCGTCTTGAAGTGCAAAACGATACTTGACACCCTTGATGTGACCCCAAAAGTTCCCCGAAATATCGGTCTCACTCGAGGTGAACACCGAGGTTCCCGGCACCAGTTTATCTGAGCCCCTTCTCCCCTCCTGTTCGTGATAGCAGGGTAACTTCCCCTGCTTTGTTTGTAAGGGGTTCCCGACCTTCACGGGGCACTTCAGGATGAGGCCAGTCTCACGAGGAAATTCGAGACGTAGCTCGCGGGTGGTACCACATGCCAAAAGACTATGATTTCCCGGTACGCTCTTGATAAGAACCCGATGCCTGGACACCTCTTTGAAGGCAACCCTGTGGATGAAGGCACAACACAAAGGGGCACTGACACCCTCGTGCATCGTCCGGAAAAACCCGAAGGTTCCACATACAGCTCAACAAGTGGCTTGTCACCCCTGAAGAACTCGAGAGGCAAGTGGGGTTTCATTCCTCTACACAAGACGATGCCTGACTCTCCTGTTCCAACTCTGCAGGGACTTTGCGATCCGAATCAGACCAGCGCCAGTGAAGTCACGAGAGGAACGCTGAGGTTCCTGCCTCCACTCGAGATTAGGACCTCTTCCATTTCACGAAACCCAGTGGAGTCCCGAGAGATGCGTCCCAGCTCCACAGTATCCCTGACTTCTCAGAGGCACCCTGAGAAGCTCCCTGAGGTCACCAGCACAATTCGAGTGAGCCCAGGGTTTACTGCCGCCACCATAGAAAGAACTCAAGAGTCCTTCTTCAACGCATTTTGAGGCCTGATTCCCCTACCATGACTCGAGGGCAATGACACGCTCCCTCTGCTACACTCATGAAGCCCTGACTTCCCTGGCGCCACACGAGAGGCTCCCTGAGCTCCCCGTCATACCTCGTGAGAAACCAAACACTGGCGCCACAGATAGAGAAAACCCACGAGATGCCCCCATTTTCGCGACATGACGGCCTTCTTTTCTAGCATGGCCTGGAGAGCAATCCCGAGTCCTCTCTCCAAACTCCACAGTAGGCTTGACTCCCTTTTGGTCACTCAGTGGACTCCAAGACACACCCGTCGCGACTCGAGAGGAGAGCGGAGTCTTTTCCTTCCCCTCGAGGCGAGGCCTGACTCCTCGGGTGTGTCTGATATGTGAACCGGAGATCCCTGTCGCCCCTGGAGAGAAACATTAGGTCCTGGACACAAGCCTAGATGAGGTCTCTTTTTTCCTGCAGTGACTCGAGAGCAATCCCCAACTCTCCCTCGCAACTCGAATGGAAGACTGGACTTCCCTGGGCCAACAGAAGAGGAAGCCTGAATTTCCCGTTGTAACTCAAGAATCCCACCACAACTCGAGAAAAACCACGTCGTTCCCTCTTCATCGCAAGATGCGGCCATTGCCGCTACAGCGTCTCAAAAGAAGTCTTACGTTCCATCTTGAAGTGCGATACGGTACTTGGCACCTTTGATGCGACCCCAAAAGTTCCCCAACACACTGGTCTCACTGGAGGGGAACACCGAGGTTCCCGGCATCACCTCATCTGTGCCCCTTCTCCCCTCCTGATCGAGACAGGAGGGTCGATTCCCCTGCTTTGTCTGCAAGGGCTTCCGACCTTCCCGGCGCACCTCAGGATGAGGCCGGTCTCACTAGGAAATTCGAGACGTAGCCTGGTGGGTGGTGCCACATGCGGAAAGACCCCGATTTCCCAGTCCGCTCTTAATAGGAACCCGATGCCAGGACACCTCTTCAAAAGCAAACCTGTGGATGAATGCACAACACGAAGGGGTACTGACATCCCCATGCATAGTACGGAAAAACACACAGATTCCAAACACAGATCGACAAGTGTCCTGTCATCCCTTGAAGAACTAGAGAGGCATGCGGAGTTCCGTTCCTCCAAACAAGAGAAGGCCTGACTCTCCTTTCCCAACTCTGCAGGGACCGTGTGATCGGAGTCAGAAATGTAGATGAAACCTGACGTTCCTGCATCAACTCGAAATGAGGCCCTCTTCCATTGCGCCATACCCAGTGGAGTCCCGAGAGGCCCCTAAAATTCCACAGTATCCCTGATTCTCAGAGGCACCCTCAGAAGCTCTCTGCGGTCACTGGCACAAGTCGAGTGAACCCAGGGTTTCCTGCTGCATTCTGAGAAAGACCTTGAGAGTCCTTCTTTACCGCGTCTTGAGGCCCGATACCCTACCATGACTGGAGAGCAATGACGCATTCCCCTCGCCACGCCCATTGAAACCTAACTTCCCTGGCGCCACACGAGAGGCTCCCTGCGCTCCCCGTCCTACCTCATGAAAACCCCACACTGGCACCGCCGCTCGAGAAAACTCATGAGACGCCCCCATCATCGTAAGATGAGGGCCTTCTTTTCCTACATGACCTAGAGAGCAATCCCGAGTCCACTCTCCAAACTCCACTGGAGGCCTGACTCCCTTTAGGCCACTCAGTAGCCTCCAAGAGATACACGTCGCTACTCTAGAGGAGAGCAGAGTCCGTTGCTTCCCCTCGAGCCGAGGCCTGACTACTTGGGTGAGTCTGGAATGGGATCCCGAGATCCGTGTCGCCCCTGTAGAGGAAAACTCGGTCCTGGACACAAGCCTAAATGAGGTCTTTTTTGTCCTGCATTGACTCAAGTGCAATCCCCAGCTCTCCCTCGCAACTCGAATGGATGATTGGACTTCCCTGGGCCAACACAAGAGGAAGCCTGTATTCCCCATTGTAATTCGAGAATCCCGCGGCAACTGGAGAAAAACAACGTGGCTCCTCCGTCATCGAAATATGAGGCCCCTGTCAGCTATAGCGTCTCCAGGGAAGTCCCATGTTCCGTCTTGAAGTGTGAAACGGTAGTTGGCACCCTTGATGCGACCCCCAAATTTCCCTGACACCCCGGTCTCACTCGAGGAGAACATGGAGGTTCCCAGCACCGCTTCAGCTGAGCCTCTTCTCCCCTCCTGATGGCGACAGGAGGGTCGAATCCCCTGCTTTGTCTGGAAGGGGTTCCCAGACTTCCCGGCGAACCTCAAGATGAGGCCAGTCTCACGAGGGAAGTCGAGATGTAGCCTCGTGGGTTGTGCCACATGCCGAAAGACCCCGATTTCCTGGTCCACTATTGATAAGATCCCGATGCCCGGTCACCTCTTCGAAGGTAACCCTGTGGATGAAGGCACAACACGAAGGGGCACTGACACCCCTGTGCATCGTCCCCCAAAACCGCAGGTTCCACATACAACTCGACAGGTGGCCTGTCATCCCGTGAACAACTCGAGAGGCAAGCGGAGTTCCATTACTCCACACAAGACGAGGTCTGACTCTCCTGTCCCAACTCTGCAGGGACCCTGCTATCCGAGTCAGAAATGGAGAGGAACCCTGACGTTACTGCCTCAATCCGAGATTAGGTCCTCTTCAATTGCACCAGTCCCTGTGATGTCCCGAGAAGCCCCTCTCAACTCCACAGTATCCCTGACTTCTCAGAGGAACCCCGCTAAGCTCCCTGAGGTCATGGGCACAAGTCGAGGGAACCCAGGGTTTCCTGCCACACCCCGAGAAAGACCTCGAGAGTTCTTCTTCGAAGCGTCCTGAGGCTTGATTCCCCTACCATGACTCGAGAGCAATGAGGCGCTCCCCCACGCCACGTCCATGGAGACCTGACTTCCGTGGCACCACAGGAGTCTCCCTGAGCTCCCCGTCCTATCTCGTGAGAAACCCCAACCAGGCACTGCACCTTGAGAAAACCCACGAGACGCCCCCGTCATCGCGAGATGAGGGCCTTCTTTTCCTGCATGGCCTAGAGAGCAATCCCGAGTCCTCTCTCCAAACTCCACAGGAGGCTTAACTCCATTTAGGCCACTCTTGGGCTCCAAGGGATACTCGTCGCGACTCGAGAGGAGAGCGGAGTCCATTCATTCCCTTCGAGACGAGGCCTGACTCCCCGGGTGAGTCTGGAATGCAACCCCGAGATCCCTGTCGCCCCTGGAGAGAAAAACTCGGTCCTGGACACAAACCTAGATGAGCTCTATTTTGCCCTGCAGTGACTCGAGAGCAATCTCCAGCTCTCACTTGCAACTCGAATGGAAGATTGGACTTCCCTGGGCCAACACAAGAGGAAACCTGTATTCCCCATCGTAACTCAAGAATCCAGCCGCAACTCGAGAAAAAACACGTGGGTCCCCCGTCAGCGCTAGATGAGGCCCTTGCCCACTACAGCATCTCAAGAGAAGTCCCAGGTTCCGTCTTGAAGTGCGAAACGGTACTTGGCACCCTTGATGCAACCAGAAAAGTTACCCGACTTTCACTCAAGGAGAGCACCGAGGTTCCCGGCACTACTTCATCTGAGCCCTTTCTCTCCTCCTGATCCCGAAAGGAGGGTCGATTCCCCTGCTTTGTTTGGAAAGGGTTCCCGGACTTTCCTGCGCGCCTCAGGATGAGGCCGGTCTCACGAGAAAATTCGAGACGTAGCCTAGTGGGTGGTGCAACATGCTGAAAGACCCCAATTTCCTGGTCCGCACTTGAGGAGAACACGATGCCCGGACACCTCTTCGAAGGCAACCCTGTGGATGAAGGCACAACAGGAAGGAGCACTGACGCCCCCGTGCATCTCCGAAAAACCCGCAGGTTCCACACACATCACGAAAAGTGGTGTTATCCTTGAACAACTTGAGATGTAAGCGGAGTTCCATTCCTCCGCAGAACACGAGACCTGACACTCCTGAGCAAACACAACAGGGACCCTGCGATCTGAGTCAGATCCGGCCTCCAGGAAGTCAGGAGCAGAACCCTGAGGTTCCTGCCTCAACTCGAGATGAGGCCCACTTCCATTGCACCAAACCCAGAGGACTCCCGAGAGGCCTCTCCCAAATCCACAGTATCCCTGACTTCTCAGAGGCACCCTGAGACGCTCCCTGAGGTCACCGGCACAAGTCAAGGGAACCCAGGGTTTCCTGCCTCAACCCTAGAAAGACATCGAGAGTTCTTTTTCAACCCGTCATGAGGCCCAATTCCCCTACCCTGACTTGAGAGCAATGACGCGCTCCCCCTTGCCCCGCCCATGGAGACCTGACTTCCCTGTTGCCACACGAGAGGCTACCTGAACTCCCCGTCGTACCTCGTGAGAAACTCCACACTGGCGCCGCAGCTCGAGAAAACCCACGAGACGCCCCCGTCATCTCGAGATGTGGGCCTTCTTTTCCTGCATGGCCTGGAGAGCAATCCCGAGTCCTCTCTCCAAACTGAAGAGGAGGGTTGACTCCCTTTAGACCACTCAGTGGGCTCCAAGAGATACGCGTCGCAACTCGAGAGGATAGCCGAGTCCTTTGCTTCCCCTCGAGACGAGGCCTAACTCCCTGGGTGAGTCTGTAATGCAAACCCGAGATCACTGTCGCCCTTGGAGAGGATCACTGGGTCCTGAACACAAGGCTAGATGAGGTCGCTTTTGCCCTGCAGTAACTCGAGAGCACTCCCCAGCTTTCCCTCGCAACCCGAATGGAAGAGTGGACCTCCCTGGGCCAACACAAGAGGAAGCCTGAATTCCCAGGAGTAATTCGAGAATTCCGCCTCAACTTGAGAAAAACCACGTGGTTCCCCCGTCATTGCAAGATGAGGCCCTTGCCCGCTCCAGCGTCTCAAGAGTAGTCCCACGTTCTGTCTTCAAGTGCGAAATGATATTTGGCACCCTTAATGCTACCCCAAAAGTTCCCCGACATACGGGTCGCACTCGAGGGGAACACCGAGGTTCCTGGCACCACTTCATCTGAGCCCCTTCTCCCCTCCTGATCGCGAAAGGAGGGTCAATTCCCCTGCTTTGTCTGCAAGGGGTTCCCGACCTTCTCCACGCACCTCAGATGAGGCTGTCTCACGAGGAAATTCAAGACGTAGCCTCGATGGTGGTGCCACATGCCGAAAGACCGCGATTTCCCGATCCGCTCTTGATAAGAACGCGATGCCCAGACACCTATTCGAAGATAGTGTGGATGAAGGCACAACACGAAGGGGCACTGACACCCCCGTGCATCGTCTGGAAAAGACCGCAGGTTACTCATACAGCTCAACAAGTGCCTGTCACCCAGTGAACAACTCGAGAGGCAAGCGGAGGTCCATTCCTGCACACAAGACAAGGCCTGACTCACCTCTCCCAACTATGCAGGGGGCTGCGATCGGAATCAGAAATGGAGAGGAACCCTGAGGTTCCTGCCTCCCCTCGAGATGAGGCCCCCTTCCATTTCACCAAACCCAGTGGAGTCCCGAGAGGTCTTTCCCAACTCCACAGTATCCCTGACTTCTCAGAGGCACCCGGAGAATCTCCCTGAGGTCACCGGCACAAGTCGAGGGAACCCAGGTATTCTTGCCAAGACCCGAGAGAGATCTTGAGAGTCCTTCAACGCGTCTAGAGGCCTGATTCCCCTACCATGACTCGAGAGCAATGACGCGCTCCCCCTCGCCACACGCATCGAGACCTAACTTCCCTGGCGCCACACAAGAGGCTCACTGAGCTCCCCGTCGTACCTCCTGAGAAACCAACACAGGCGCTGCAGCTCGGTAAAACCACCGAGACCCCCCCCCCCCGACATCGTGAGATGAGGGCCTTCTTTTCCTGCATGTCCTGGAGTGCAATCCCGAGTCCTCTCTCCAAACTCCAGAGGAGGCTTGACTCCCTTTAGTCCACTCAGTGGGCTCCAAGAAATACCCGTCGCGACTCAAGAAGAGAGAGAAGTCCTTTGTTTCCCCTCGAGAGGACGCCTGACTCCTGGGTGGGTCTAGAATGCAACCCCAAGATCCCAGTCATCCCTTGAGAGGAACATTAGGTCCTAGACACAAGCCTGGATGAGGTTTCTTTTGCCCTGCAGTGACTCGAGCGCAACCCCCAGCTCTCCCTCGCAACTCGAATGGAAGATTGGGCTTCCCTGGGCCAACACAAGAGGAAGCCAGAAATCCCCTTCGTAACTCGAGAATCCCGCCGCAACTCGAGAAAAACCACGTGTTTCCAACGTCATCCCAAGATGAGGCCCTTGCTGCTATGGCGTCTCAAGAAAAGAACCACGTTCCGTCTTGAAGTGCGAAACGGTACTTTGCACCCTTGATGCGACAACGAATGTTCCCGGACACGCCGGTCTCACTCGACAGGAACACTGAGGTTCCTGCACCACTTCATCTGAGCACCTTCTCCCCTCCTGTTCGAGACAGGAGGGTCTATTCCCCTGCTTTGTTTGGAAGGGGTTCCCCACATTCCCGGCGCACCTAAGGATGAGGCCGGTCTCACGAGTAAATTTGAGACATAACGTCGTGGGTGGTGTCACATGCCGAAATACCCCGATTTCCCGGCCCACTCTTGAGAAGAACCCGATGCCCGGACACCTCTTCGAAGGCAACCCTGTGGACGAACGCACAAAACGAAGGGTCACTGACACTCCCGTGCATCATTCGGTAAAAGCCGCAGGTTCCACACACAGCTCGACAAGAGGCCTGTCATCCCATGAACAACTCGAGAGGCAAGCAGAGTTCCATTCCTCCACTCAAGATGAGGCCTGACTCTCCGGTCCAACTCTGAAGGGACCCTGAGATCGGAGTCCGAAATGGAGAGGAACCCTGAGGTTCCTGACTCCACTCGGGATGAGGCCCTCTTCCATTACACCAAAAACAGTGGAGGCCCGAGAGGCCCCTCCCAAATACACAGTATTGCGACTTCTCAGAGGCACCCTTAGAAGCTCCCTGAGGTCACTGGCACAAGTCGAGGGAACACAGGGTTTCCTGACGCAACCCGAGTAAGACCTCGAAAACCCTCCTTCAACGCATCTTGAATCCTGATTCCCGTACCATGACTCGAGAGCAATGACGCGTTCCCCCTCGCCACTCGCATGGAGACTTGACTTCCCTGGCGCCACACGAGAGGATCCCTGAGCTCCCTGTCATACCTCGTGAGAAATCCCACACTGGCTCCCCAGCTCCAGAAAACCCACGAGACGCCTCCGTCATCGCGAGATGAAGGCCTTCTTTTCCTGCATGGCCTGGAGAGCAATCTCGAGGCTTCTCTTCAAACTCCACAGGAGGCCTGACTCACTTTAGGCCACTCTGTGGGCAAAAAGAGATATCCGTTGGACTCGAGAGGAGAGCGGAGTCCTTGGCTTCCCCTCGAGACGAGGCCTGACTCCCCGGGAGAGCCTGGAATGCAACCCCGAGATCCCTGCCTTCCCTGGAGAGGAATATTAGGTCCCGGACACAAGCCTAGGTGAGGTCTCTTCGGCCCTGCAGTGACTCGAGCACAACCCCCAGCTTTCCCTCGCAACCCGAGGGGAAGATTGGGCTTCCCAGGGCCAACCCAAGGGGAAGGCTGAGATACCCGTCGTAACTCGAGAATCCCGCCGCAACTCGAGAAAAACCACGTGGTTCCCACCTCTTGGCAAGATGAGGCCCTTGCCCGCGACGGCGTCTCAAGGGAAGTCCCCTGTTCTGCCCTGAAGGGCGAAACGGTCCCTGACAGCCTTCCTGCGACCCCCAAGAGTCCCCCGACACGCCGGGTTCCTCTGAGGGGAACACCGAGGGTCCCGGCACCGCTTCCTCTGAGCCCCTTCTCCCCTCCTGATCGCGACAGGAGAGGCGATTCCCCTGCGTGGTCTGGAAGGGGTTCCTGGCCTTCCCGGCGCACCTCAGGATGAGGCCGGTCTCACGAGGAAATTCGAGAGGAGCCACGTGGGTGGTGCCACATGCCGAACGCCCCCGATTCCCCTGTCCGCTCTGGAGAAGGACCCGAGGCCCGGACCCCTCTTCGAAGGCAACCCTGTGGCTGAAGGCACAACACGAAGGGGCACTGCCACCCCCGTGCATCGTCCGCAAAGACCCGCGGGTTCCACACACAGCTCGACGAGGGGCCTGAGACCCCCTGAGCAACTCAAGAGGCCAGCGGGGTTCCCTTCCTCAGACAAGACGAGGCCTGACTCTCCTGTCCCAAAAATGCAGGGACCCTGTGGTCAGAGTCCGAAACGGAGAGGAAGCCTGAGGTTCCTGCCTCCCCTCGAGGTGAGGCCCTCTTCCGTTGCGCCAGACCCAGCGGAGTCCCGAGGGGCCCCGCCACCTCCACAGGATCCCTCGCCTCTCAGAGGCACCCTGGGAAGTTCCCTAACGTCCCCGGCAGAAGGCGAGGGACACGAGGGTTTCCCGCCGCCCCCCGACAAAGACCTCGAGAGTCCTTCTTCAACGCGTCTCGAGGCCCTAGTCCCCTCCCGTGACTCGAGAGCCAGGACGCGCTCCCCCTCGCCACGCGCATGGAGACCTGACTTCCCTGGCGCCGCACGAGAGGCTCCCTGAGATCCTCGTCGTGCGTCGGGAGAAAACCCCCACGGGCGCCGCAGCTCGAGGAAACCCCTGAGACGCCCCCATCCTCGCGAGCTGAGGGCCTTCTTTTCCTGCATGGCCTGGAGAGCAATCCCGGGTCCTCTCTCCAAACGGAAGAGGAGGCTGGACTCCCTTGAGGCTGCTCAGGGGGCTCCAAGAGAACCGCGTCGCAACTCGAGAGGAGAGCGGAGTCCTTGGCTTCCCCTCGAGACGAGGCCTGACTCCCCGGGGGAGCCTGGAATGCAACCCCGAGATCCCTGCCTTCCCTGGAGAGGAATATTAGGTCCCGGACACACGCCTAGGTGAGGTGTCTTCGGCCCTGCAGTGACTCGAGCGCAACCCCCAGCTGTCCCTCGCAACCCGAGGGGAAGATTGGGCTTCCCAGGGCCAACCCAAGGGGAAGGCTGAGATCCCCGCCGTAACTCGAGAATGCCGCCGCAACTCGAGAAAAACCACGTGGTTCCCACCTCTTGGCAAGATGAGGCCCTTGCCCGCGACTGCGTCTCAAGGGAAGTCCCCTGTTCCGCCCTGAAGGGCGAAACGGTCCCTGACAGCCTTCCTGCGACCCCCAAAAGTCCCCCGACACGCCGGGTTCCCCCGAGGGGAACACCGAGGGTCCCGGCACCGCTTCCTCTGAGCCCCTTCTCCCCTCCTGATCGCGACAGGAGAGTCGATTGCCCTGCGTGGTCTGGAAGGGGTTCCCGGCCTTCCCCCCGCACCTCAGGAGGAGGCCGGTCTCACAAGGAAATTCGAAGCGAGCCACGTGGGTGGCGCCACAAGCCGAACGACCCCGATTCCCCGGTCTGCTCTTGAGAAGGACCCGAGGCCCGGACCCCTCTTCGAAGGCAACCCTGTGGGTGAAGGCACAACACGAAGGGGCACTGCCACCCCCGTGCATCGTCCGCAAAGACCCGCGGTTTCCACACACAGCTCGACGAGGGGCCTGATATCCCCTAAACAACTCGAGAGGCAAGCGGGGTTCCCTTCCTCAGACAAGACGAGGCCTGAGTCTCCGCTCCCAACTCTGCAGGGACCCTGAGGTCGGAGGGTCGGAGTCAGAAACAGAGAGGAAGCCTGAGGTTCCTGCCTCCCCTTGAGATGAGGCCCTCTTCCATTGTGCCAAGCCCAGCGGAGTCCCGAGAGACCCCGCTAACTCCACAGCATCCCTCACCTCTCAGATGCACCCTGGGAAGTTCCCTCAGGTCCCCGGCAGAAGTCGAGGGAAATAAGGGTTTCCCGCCGCCACTCGACAAAGACCTCGATAGTCCTTCTTCAAAGTGTCTTGAGGCCCTTGTCCCCTCTCTGGACTAGAGAGCAATAATGCGCTCCCCCTCGCCACGCACATGGAGACCTGACTTCCCTGGCGCCACACGAGAGGCTCCCTGAGTTCCCCGTCGTACCTCGTGTGAAACCCCACACTGGCGCCGCAGCTCGAGAAAACCCACAAGATCCCTCCGTCATTGCGAGATGAGGGCCATCTTTTCCTGAATGGCCTGGAGAGCAGTCCCAAGTCCTCTCTCCAAACTTCACAGGAGGCTTGACTCCCTTTAGGCCACAAAGTGGGCTCCAATAGGTGCCCGTCGTGACTCGAAAGGAGAGCGGAGTCCTTTGCTTCCCTTCGACATGAGGCCTGACTCCCTGGGTGAGTCTGGAATGCAAACCTGAGATCCCTGTGGCCCTTGGAGAGGAACATTAGGTCCTGGACACAAGCCTAGATGAGGTCTCCTTTGCCCTGCAGTGACTCGAGCGCAACCCCCAGCTCTCCCTCGCAACTCGAATGGATGATTGGACTTCCCTGGCCCAACACAAGAGGAAGCCTGAAATCCACGTCGTAACTCGAGAATCCTACCGCAACTCAAGAAAAACCACGTGGCTCCCCCGTCATCGCAAGATGAGGCCCTTGGCCGCTACAGCGTATCAAGAGAAGTTCCACGTTCCATCCTGAAGTACAAAACGGTACTTGGCACCCTTGATGCGACCCCCAAAGTTCCCTGACATACCGGTCTCACTCGAGGGAAACACCAAAGTTCACGGCACCACTTCCTGTGAGCCCCTTCACCCCTCCTGATCGTGACAGAAGGGTCGATTCCCATGTTTTGTCTGCAAGGGGTTCCCGACGTTCCCCGCGAACCTCCGGATGAGGCCGGTCTCATGAGGAAATTCGAAAAGTAGCCTCATGGTTGGTGCCATATGCTGAAAGATCCCGAATTCCCGGTCCACTCTAGATAAGAACCTGACGCCCGGACATCTCTTCGAAGGCAACCCTGTGGATGAAGGCACAACACGAAGGGACACTGACATCCCCATGCATCGTCTGGAAAAACCCGCAGATTCCACTCACAGCTCCAAATGTGGACTGTCACCTCGTGAACAACTCGAGAGGCAAGTGAAGTTGCATTCCTTCACACAAGACGAGGCCTTACTCTCCTGTCCCAACTCTTCAGGGACCCTGCAATTGGAGTCAGAAATGGAGAGGAACCCTGAGGTTCCTGCCTCAACTAGAGAAGAGGCCCTCTTCCATTGAACCAAACTCAGTGGTGTCCCGAGAGGCCCCTCCCAACACCACAGTATCCCTGAATTCTCAGAGGCTCCGTGAGAAGCTACCTGAGGTCACTGGCACAAGTCGAGGGAACCCAGAGTTTCCTGAAGTAACCCGAGAAAGACTTGGAGAGTCCTTTTTCAACGTCTCTTGATGCCCGATTCCCCTACCATGACTCCAGAGCAAGGACGCGCTCCCCTCGCCACAAGCAGGAAAACTGACTTCCCTAGTACCACACAAGAGGCTCCCTGAGTACCCCATCGTACCTCGTGAGAAAACCCACACTGGCGCCGCAGTTCGAGAAAAACCACAAGATGCCCCCGTCAAGGAGAGATGGGGGCCTTCTTTTCCTGCCTGACCTGGAGAGCAATTCCTGGTCCTCTCTCCAAACTTCACAGGAGTATTGACTCCCTTTAGGCCACTCAGTTGGGTCCAAGAAATACCCGGTGCGACTCGAGAGGAGAGCGGAGTCCTTTGCTTCCCTCGAGACGAGGCCTGACTCCCCGGGTGAGTTTGGAATGCAACCCCGAGATCACTGTCGCCCCTGGAGTGGAACATTTTGTCCTAGACACAAGCCTAGATGAGGTCTATTTTGCCCTACAGTGACTCGAGAGCAACCTCCATCTCTCCCTCACAATTTGAATGGAAGATTGGTCTTCCCACAGTCAACACAAGAGGAAGTGTAAATTTCCCATCGTAATTCGAGAATTCAGCCTCAAGTCTTAAAAACCATGTGGTTCCCCCTTCATCGCAATATGAGGCCCTTGCCAGCTAGAGTCTCAAGAGAAGTCCCACGTTCCATCTTAAAGTTCGAAATGCTACTTGGCACCCTTGATGCGACCCCAAAGTTCCCCAACATACCGGTCTCACTCCAGGGGAACACCGAAGTTCCCGGTGTCTCCAGGGAAGTCCCATGTTCCGTCCTTAAGTGCGAAACGGTACTTGAAACCCTTGATGCGACCGCAAAAGTTCCCCGACATGCTGGGTTCCCTCGAGGGGAACACCGAGGGTCCCGGCACCACTTCATCTGAGCCCCTTCTCCCTTCCTGATCGCGACAGGAGAGTCGATTCCCCTGCGTGGTCTGGAAGGGGTTCCCGGCCTTCCTGGCGCACCTCAGGATGAGGCCGGTCTCAGGAGGAAATTCGAGACTAGCCACTTGTGAGGTGCCACGTGCCGAACGACCCTGATTTTCCGGTCCGCTCTTGATAAGAACCCGATGCCCGGACACCTCTTCGAAGGCAAACCTGTGGGTGAAGGCACAACACGAAGGGGCACTGACACCCCCGTGCATCATCCGGAAAAACCCGCAGGGTCTACACACAGCTCGACAAGGGGCCTGAGACTCCCGGAACAACTCGAGAGGCAACCAGAATTCCATTCCTCAGACAAGACGAGGCATGACTCTCCTGTCCCAAAACTGCAGGGACCGTGCAGTCGGAGTCCGAAACCGAGAGGAAGCCTGAGGTTCCTGCCTCCCCTCGAGATGAGGCCCTCTTCCATTGCGCCGAACCCAGCAGAGTCCCGAGAGGCCCTGCCAACTACACAGCATCCCTCACCTCTCAGAGGCACCCTGGGAAGTTCCCTAAGGTTCCCTGCAGAAGTCGAGGGAAATGAGGGTTTCCCGCCGCAACCCGAGAAAGACCTCGAGAGTCCTTCTTCAACGCCTCTTGAGGACCTAGCCGCTTCCCATGACTCGAGAGTGATGACCAGCTCCCCCTCGCCATGCGCATGGAGACCTGACTTCCCTGGCGCCGCACGAGAGGCTCCTTGAGGTCCTCGTCGTGCCTCGTGAGAAAACCCCCATGGGCGCAGCAGCCTGAGGAAACCCATGAGACGCCCCCGTCCTCGCGAGATGAGGGCCTTCTTTTCCTGCCTGGCCTGGAGAGCAATCCCGAGTCCTCTCTCCAAACTGAAGAGGAGGCTCGACACCCTTGTGTCCACTCAGTGGGCTCCAAGAGATCCGTGTCGCGACTTGAGAGGAAAGCGGAGTCCTTTGCTTCCCCTCCAGGCCAGTCCTGAGTCCCCGGGGGAGTCTGGAATGGAAACCCGGCATCCCTGTCTTCCCTTGAGAGGAATATTAGGTCCTGGACACACGCCTCGATGAGGTCTCTTTGGCCCTGTAGTGACTCGAGCAGAACCCCCAGCTTTCCACCGCAACTCGAATTGAAGATTGGGCTTCCCAGGTCCAACCCAAGAGAGACCTGAAATTCCTGCCGTTTTCGAGAATCCCGATGCAACTCGAGAAAAACGACGTGGTTCCAACGTCTTCACAGGATGAGGCCCTTGTACGCTACAGCGTCTCCAGGGAAGTCCCATGTTCCGTCCTGAAGTGGGAAACGGTACTTGGCTCCCTTGATGCGACCCCTAAAGTTCCCTGAAACGCCGGGTTCCCTCGAGTGGAACACCGAGGGTCCCGGCACCACTTCATCTGAGCCCCATCTCCCCTCCTGATCGCGACAGGAGAATCGATTCCCCTACTTTGAGTGGAAGGTGTTCCCGGCCTTCCCGGCGCACCTCAGGATGATGCTGGTCTCACGAGGAAATTCGAGATGAGCCACGTGGGTGGTGCCACATGCAGAATGACCCCGATTTCCCGGTCCGCTCTTGAAATGAACCCGATGCCCGGACACCTCTTTGAAGGAAACCCTATGGGGGAAGGCACAAAACGAAGGGGCACTGACACCCCCATGCATCTTCTGGAAACACCCGCAGGTTCCACACACAGCTTGTCAAGGGCCCTGAGACCCCCTGAACGACTCGAGAGGCAAGCAGAGTTCCGTTACTCAGACAAGACGAGGCCTGACTCTCCTTTCCCAACTCTGCAGGGACCCTGCGGTCGGAGTCAGAAATGGAGAGGAAGCCTGAGGTTCCTGCCTCCAATCGAGATGAGGCCCTCTTTCATTTCGTCAAACCTAGTGGAGTCCCGAGAGGCCCCTCTAACTCCTCAGTATGCCTCACCTCTCAGAGGCACCTGGGAAGTTCCCTAAGGTCCCCTGTAGAGGTCGAGGGAAATGAGTGTTTCCCGCCCCAACCCAAGAAAGACCTTGAGAGTCCTTCTTAAATGCCTCTTGAGGCCCTAGTCCCTCCCATGACTCCAGAGCAATGACGCGATCTGCCTGGCCACACGCATGGAGTCAGGCTTCTCTGGTGGTGCACAAGAGGATTCCTGAACTCCCCATCATATCTCGTGAGAAACCCCACACTGGCGTCGCAGCTCGAGAAAACCCATGAGACGCCCCCGTCATCACGAGACGAGGGCCATCTTTAACTGCATGGTATGCAGATCAAGCGTGAACCTTCTGTCCAAGCTACACAGGACGCTTGACTCCCTTTAGGCCACTCATTGGGCTCCAAGAGTTACGTGTCGCGACTCGAGAGGATAGTGGAGTCCTTTGCTTCCACTCGAGACGAGGCGTGACCCACCGGGTGAGACTGGAATGCGACGCGGATATCCCTGTTGCCCCTGGAGAGGAACATTACGTCCTGGACCCAAGCCTAGATGAGGACTCTTTGCCCTGAAGTGACTCGAGAGCAACCCCCAGCTCTCTCTGACAAGTTGAATGGAAGATTGGACTTCCTGGGCCAACACAAGAGGAAGCCTGAATTCCCCGTTGTAACTCGAGAATCCCGCCTCAACTCGAGAAAAACCACGTGTTTCCCTCGTCATCGCAATATGAGGCCATTGCCCGCTACAGCATCTCCAGAGAATTCCCACGTTCCATCTTGAAGTGCGAAACTGTACTTGGCACCCTTGATGCGACCTCAAAAGTGCCGTGACATACCGGTCTCACTCGAGAGGACCACCGAGGTTCCCGGCACCACTTCATCTGAGCCCCTTCTCCCCTTCTGATCGCGAGCGGTGGGTCGATTCCCCTGCTTTGTCTGCAAGGGGTTCCCGAGCTTCGCGGCGCACCTCAGGATGAGGCCGGTCTCCCGAGGAAATTCGAGACGTAGCCTCGTGGGTGGTACCACATGCTGAAAGACCCCAATTTTCCGGTACGCTCTTGAAAAGAACCCGATGCCCGGAAACCTCTTTGAAGGCAACCCTGTGGATGAAGGCACAACACGAAGGGGCACTGACACCCCCGTGCATCGTCCGGAAAAACCCGCAGGTACCACACTCAGCTCAACAAGTGGCCTGTCACTCCATGAACCACTCGAAAGGCAAGGGGAAATCCATTCCTCCACAGAAGACGAGGCGTGACTCTCTTGTCCATACTCTGCAGGTACCCTGCGACCCGAGTCAGAAATGGAGAGGACCCCTGAGGTTCCTGCCTCCATTCGAGATGAGGCCCTCTTCGATTGCACCAAACCCAGTTGAGTAACGAAGGGCCCCTCCCAAATCCACAGTGTCCCTGACTTCTCAGAGGCACCCTTAGAAGTTGCCTGAGGTCACCGACACAAATCAAGGGAACCCAGGGTTCCCTGCCGCAACCCGAGGAAGACCTCAAGAGTCCTTCTTCAATGCGTCTTGAGGCCCGATTCGCCTACTATGACTCGAGAGCAATCACGCACTCCCCTTCACCACACGCACGGAGACCTGACGTCCTTAGCACCACACGAGAGGCTCTCTGAGCTCCCCGTTGTACCTCGTGAGAAATCTGATACTGGCGCCGCAGCTGGAGAAAACCCACGAGATGCCCCCGTCATCGCGAGATGAGGGCCTTTTTTCCTGCATGGCCAGGAAAACAATCCCGAGTCATCTCTCCAAACACCATAGGAGGCTTCACTCCCTTTACGCCATGCAGTGGGCTCGAAGAGATACCCGTCGCGACTCGACAGGAGAGCGGAGTCCTTTCTTTCCCCTCAAGACGAGGCCTGACTCTCCGGGTGAGTCGAGAATGCAACCCTGAGATCCCTGTCGGCCCAGTAGTGGAACACTAGGTCCTGGACACAAGCGTAGATGAGGTCTATTTTGCCCTGCAGTGACTGGAGAGCAATCCCCAGTTCTAACTTGCAACTCGAATGGAATACTGGATTTTCCTGGCGCCACACAAGAGGCTCCCTGAGATCCCCGTGGTACTTCATGAGACACCCCACACTGGCGCCGCAGCTCGAGAAAACCCACGAGACGCCACCGTCATCTCGAGATGAGGGCCTTCTTTTCCTGCATGGCCTGGAGTCCAATCCCGAGTCCTCTCTCCAAACTCCACAGGAGGCTTGACTCCCTTTAGTACACACAGTGGGCTCCAAGAGATACCCATCGCGACTCGAGACGAGAGCGGAATTCTTTGCTTACCCTCGAGGTGAGAACTGACTCCCCGGATGAGTCTGGAATGCAAACCCGAGATCCCTGTCGCCCCTGGAGAGCAACGTTAGATCCTGGACACAAGCCTAGATTAGGTCTCTTTTGCCCTGCAGTGACTCTAGCGCAATCCCCAGCTCCCCCTCGCAACCCGAATGGAAGATTGGATTTCAAGGCCAACAAGAGGAAGCCTAAATTCCCGGTCATAACTCGAGAATCCCGCCGCAACTCGAGCAAAACCACGTGGTTCTCCCGTCATCGCAAGATGAGGCCCTTGCCCGCTACAGCGTTTCAAAAGATGTCCCAGGTTCCGTCTTGAAATGCGAAACGGTACTTGGCACCCTTGATGCGACCCCAAAAGTCCCCCAACACGCCGGTCTCACTCAAGGGGAACACCGAGGTTCCCGGCACCACTTCATTTAAGCCCCTTCTCCCCTCCTGATCGTGACCGGTGGGTCGATTCCCCTGCTTTGTCTGCAAGGGGGCCCGACCTTCCCTGCACAACTCAGGATGAGGCCGGTCTCATGGGGAAATTCGATACGTAGCTTTGTGGGTGGTGCCACTTGCTGAAAGACTCCAATTTCCCGGTCCGCTCTTGATAAGAATCCGATGCTCGGACACCTCTTGGAAGGCAGCCTTGAGTATGAAGGTACAACACGAAGGGGCACTGACACACCTGTGCATCATCCGGAAAAACGGGCAGATTACATACACAGCTCGACAAGTGGCCTGTCACCTCGAGAACAACTCGAGAGGCAAGAGGAGTCCCATCCTCCAGAAAAGACGAGGCCTGACTCTCCTGTACCAACATGCAGGGACCTTGCGATCTGAGTCAGAAATGGAGAGGAACACTGAGGTTCCTGCTTCAACTCGAGATGAGTCCCTCTTACATTCCACCAAATGCAGAGGAGTCTCGAGAGGCCCCTCCAAACTGCACAGTATCCCTGACTTCTCAGAGGCACTCTGAGAAGCTCCCTGAGGTCGCAGGCACAAGTCAAGGGAACCCTGGGTTTTATGCAGTGACCCAAGTAAGACCTCGAGAGTCCTTCTTCAACCCGTCTTGAGGCCCGATTACCCTACCATGACTCGAGAGCAATGACGAATTCCCCCTAGCCATCTCATGGGGACCTGACTTCCCTGGTGCCACACGAGAGGCTCCCTGAGCTCCCTCTCGTACCTCTTCAGAAACCCGGCACTAGCGCGGCAGTCTAGAAAACCCACAAGACGCCGCCGTCATCGCGAGATGAGGGCCTTCTTTTCCTGCATGGCCTGGAGAGGAATCCCGAGTCCTCTATCCAAACAGCACAGGAGGCTTGACTCCCTTTAGGGCACACAGTGGGCTCCAAGAGATACCCATCGCGACTCAAAAGGACAGTGGAGTTCTTTGCTTCACCTCAAGACGAGGCCTGATTCCCTGGGTGAGTCTGGTATGCAAGCCCGAGATCCCTGTCGCCCCTAGGGATGAACATTAAGTCCTGGACACAAGCCTAGATGAGGTCTATTTTGCCCTGCAGTGACTCGAGGGCAATCCTCAGCTCTCCCTTGAAACTCGAATGGAAGATAGGACTTCCCTGGCCCAACACATGAGGAAGACTGTATTCCCCGTCGAAACTCGAGAATCCCGCCACAACTCGAGAAACGCTACGTGGTTCCCCCGTCATCGCAAGATGAGGCCCTTGCCCCCTACAGGGTCTCAAGAGAAGTCCCACGTTCCGTCTTGAAGTGCGAAACGGTACTGGCACCCTTGATGCGACCTCAAAAGTTCCTCGACACACTGGTCTGACTCAAGGAGAACACCGAGGTTCCCGGCACCACTACATCTGGGCCCCTTCTCCCCTCCTGATCGCGACAGGAGGGTCGATTCCCCTGTTTTGTCTTGAAGGGGTTCCCGCCTTTCCCGGTGCATCTCAGGATGAGGCCGGTCTCACGAGGATATTCGAGACATAGCCACGTGGATGGTGACACATGCCAAAAGACCCCGATTTCCCGGTTCGCTCTTGATAAGATCCCAATGCCCGGACACCTCTTTGAAGATAACACTTTTGATGAAGGCACAACACGAAGGGGCACTGACACCCCCGGGTATCGTCCTGAGAAACACGCAGGTACCACACACAGCTCGAGAAGTGACCTGTCACCCCGTGAACAACTGGAGAGGCAAGCAGAGTTCCATTCCTCCACACAAGACGAGGCCTGACTCTCCTGTTCGAACTCTGCAGCAAAACTGCGATCCGAGTCAGATCTGGCCCAGGGGAAGTCAGGAGAGGAAACATGAGTTTCCTGCCTCCACTCGAGATGAGGCCCTCTTCCATTGCACCGAACCCAGTGGAGTCCCGAGAGGCCCCTCCCAACTGCACAGTATCCCTGACTTCTCAGAGGCACCCTTAGACCTTCCTGAGATCACCGGCACAAGTCGAGGGAACCAAGGGTTTCCTGCCCCAACCCGTAAAAGACCTCGAGAGTCCTTCTTCAACGCGTCTTGAGGTGCGATTCCCCTACCATGACTCGAGAGCAATGACGCGCTCCCCCTAGCCACGCACATAGAAACCTGACTTCCCTGGCGCCACAGGAGAGGCTCCCTGAGCTCCCCATTATACCTCGTGAGCAACACCACACTGGAGCCGCAGCTCGAGAATACCCACGAGACGCCCCAGTCCTCACGAGATGAGGGCCTTCTTTTGCTGTATGTCCTGGAGAGCAATCCTGAGTCCTCTCTCCAAACTCCACAGGAGGCTTGACTCATTTTAGGCCACACAGTGAGCTCCAAGATATACCCGTCGCGACTTGACAGGAGAGCGGTGTCCTTGGCTTCCCCTCGAGAAGAGGCCTGATTCCCCGGGTGAGTCGAGAATGCAATGCCGAGATCGCTGTCGCCCCAGCAGAGGAACATTAGGTCCTGGACACAAGCCTAGATGAGGTCTATTTGGCCCTGCAGTGTCTCGAGAGCAATCCCCAGTTCTAACTCGCAATTCGAATGAAAACTGGACTTCCCTGGGCCAGTTGAACAGGAAGCCTGAATTCCCCGTCGTAACTCGAGAATCCCGCCGCAACTCAAGAAAAACCACGTGGTTCCCCCGTCATCGAAAGATGAGGCCCTTGCCCGCTACAGCGTCTCAAGAGAAGTCCCACGTTCCTTATTGAAGAGCGAAAAGTTACTTGGAACCCTTGATGCGACCCCAAAAGTTCCCCGACATACCAGTCTCACTTGAGGAGAACACCGAGGTTCCCGGCACCACTTCATCTGAGACTCTTCTCCCCTCTTGATCGCGACAGGAGGTTCGATTCCCCTGCTTTGTCTGGAAGGCATTCCCGACCTTCCTGGTGCACATCAAGATGAGGCCAGTCTCACGAGGAAATTCGAGACATAGCCTCGTGGGTGGTGCGGCATGCCAAAAGACCCCAATTCCCTGGTCCGCTCTTGATAAGAACCCGATGGCAGAACCCAACTCGAAGGCAATCCTGTGGATCAAGGCACAACACGAAGGGGCAGTGACACCCCGGTGCATCGTCCAGAAAAACCCGCAAGTTCCACATACAAATCGACAAGTGGCCTGTCACCCCATGAACAACGCGAGAGTCAAGCGGAGTTCCATTCCTCCACACAAGACGAGGCCTGACTCTCCTGTCCCAACTCTGCAGGGACTCTGCGATCCGAGTCAGATCCGGCGCATTCGAAGCCAGGAGAGGAACCCTGAGGTTCCTGCCTCAACTTGTCATGAGGCCCTCTTCCATTGCACCAAACCCAGTGGAGTTCCAAGAGGCCCCTCCCAACTCCACAGTGACCCTGACTTCTCAGAGGCACGCTGAGAAGCTTCCTGAGGTCACTGGCACAAGTCGATGGAACCCAGGGTTTCCGGCTGCAACCCAGGAAAGACCTCGAGAGTCCTTCTTTAACACGTCTTCAGGCCCAATTCCCCTACCATGACTCGAGAACAATGACGGGCTCCCTCTCACCACGTGCATAGAGACCTGACTGCCCTGGCACCAAGTGAGAGGCTCACTGAGCTCCCAGTCTTACTTCGTGAGAAACCCCACACTAGCGCCACAGCTCGAGAAAACCTACGAGACGCCCCAGTCATTGGGAGATGAGGGCCTTCATTTCATGCATTCCCTGGAGAGCAATCCCGTGTCCTCCCTCCAAACACCAGAGGAGGTTTGACTCCCTTTAAGCCACTCAGTGGGCTCCAAGACATACCCGTCCGACTCGAGAGGAGAGCAGAGTCCTTTGCTTCCCCTCGAGACGAGGCCTGACTCCAAGGTGAGTCTGGAATGCAACCCCGAGATTTCTGTCGAGCCTTGACATGAACATTAGGTCCTGCACACAAGCCTTGGTGGGGTCTCTTTTGCCTTCAGTGACTACAGCGCACCTCCAGCTCTTCCTCGAATCTCGAATGGAAGATAAGACTTTTGTGGGCCAACACAAGAGGAAGCATGAATTCCCTGTGGTAACTCAAATATCCCACCGCAACTCGAGAAAAACCAAGTGGTTCCGCAGTCATTCCAAGATGAGGCCCATGCCCGCTGGAGCACCCCAAGAGAAGTCCAACGTTCCATTTTGAAGAGCGAAACGGTACTTGGAACGCTTTATGCGACCCCAAAAGTTACCCGACATACCTGTCTCACTTGAGGGAATCACCGAGGTTCCCAGCAGCACTTCATCTGAGCCACTTCTCCCCTCCTGATCGCCACAGGAGGGTCGATTCCTCTGCTTTGTCTGGAAGAGTTTCATGACCTTCGCGGCACACTTCAGGATGAGGCCGGTTTCATGAGGAAATTCGAGACAACCCACGTGGGTGGTGCTAAATGCTGAACGACCCCGATATCCCGGTCCGGTCCGCTCTTCATAAGAACCCGATGCCCGGACACCTCTTCGAAGGCAACCCTGTGGATGAAGACACAAAACGAAGGGTCACTGACACCCCCGTGCATCGTCTGGAAAAACCTGCAGATTCCACACACAGTTTGACAAGGGGCCTGAAACCCCATGAACAACTCGAGAGGCAAGCGGAGTTCCATTCCTCAGAAAAGACGTAGCCTGACTCTCCTGTCCCAACTCTGCAGGCACCCTGATGTCGGAGTCCGAAACAGAGAGGAAGTCTGAGGTTCCTGCCTCCCCTCGAGATGAGCCCCTCTTCCATTGCGACAAACCCAGCGGAGTCCCGAGAGGCACCACCAACTCCACAGTATCCCTCAACTCTCAGAGACACCCTGGGAAGTTCCCTAAGGTCCCCAGCAGAAGTCGAGGGAAACGACTTTTTCCCGCCACAACCCGAGAAAGACCTCGAGAGTCCCTCTTCAACGCGTCTTGAGGCCCTAGTCCCCTCCCATTACTCGAGAGTCACAACGCGCTCCTCCTCGCTACTTGCAGGGAGACCTGACTTCCCTGGCGCCGCACGAGAGGCTCCCTGAGATCCTCGCCGTGCCTCACGAGAAAACCCCCACGGGTGCCGCAGTTCTAGGAAACCCCTGAGACGCCCCCGTCCTCACGAGGTGAAGGGCCTTCTTTTCCTGCATGGCCTGGAGAACAATCCCGAGCCCTCTCTCCAAAATGAAGAGGAGGCTTGACTCCATTGACGCCACTAGGGGGCTCCAAGAGATCCGCGTCGCGACTCGAGAGGACAGCGGAGTCCTTTGCTTCCCCTCGAGACGAGGCCTGACACCCAGGGGGATCCTGGAATGCAACCCCGAGATCCCTGCCTTCCCTGGAGAGGAACATTAGGTCCCGGACACACGCCTTGATGAGGTCTCTTTGGCCCTGCAGTGACTCGAGCGCTACCCCCAGATTTCCCTCGCTACTTGAATGGGAGATGGGGTTTCCCAAGGCCAACCCAAGAGGAAGCCTGAAATCCTCGTCGAAGCTCGAGAATCCCGCCGCAACTCGAGAAAAACCACGTGGTTTCAACGTCTTCGCAAGATGAGGCCCTTGCCCGGTACGGCGTCTCAAGGGAAGTCCCATGTTCCGTCGTGAAGTGAGACATGGTACCTGACACCCTTCATGCGAAATCCAAAAGTTCCCCAACATGCCGGATTCCGTTGAGGGGAACACCGAGAGTCCCGGAACCACTTCCTCTGAGCTCCTACTCCTCTCCTGTTCGCGACAGGAGAGTTGATTCCCCTGCGTGGTCTGGAAGGGGTTCCCGGCCTGCACGGCGCCCCTCAGGATGAGGCCGGCCTCGCGAGGAAATTCGAGACAAGCCCCGTGGCTGGTGCCCCATGTTGAACGACCCTGATTTCCCGGTCCGCAGTTGAGGAGAACCCGATGCCCGGACACCTCTTCGAAGGCCACCCTGTGAGTGAAGGAACAACACGAAGGGGCACTGACACTCCCGTGCATCGTCGGGAAACACCCGCGGTTTCCACACACAGCTCAACGAGGGGACTGAGACTCCCTGAGCAACTCGAGAGGAAAGCGGAGTTCCCTTCCTCAGACAAGACGAGGCCTGACTCTCCTGCCCCAACGCTGCAGGGACACTGCTGTCGGAGTACAAAAAGGAGAGGAAGCCTGAGGTCTTGTCTCCCCTCGAGATGAGGCCCTCTTCGATTGCGCCAAACCCAGAGGAGTCCTGAGATGGCCAACCAACTCCACAGCATCCCTCACCTCTAAGAGGAACCCTGGGAAGTTCCCTCAGGTCACCGGGAGAAGTCGAGGGAAACGAGGGTTTCCCGCCGCAAGCCGAGAAAGACCTCGAGAGTCCTTCTTCTACACTCCTTGATGCCCTAGTCCCCTCCCAGGACTCGAGAACAATGACGCGCTCCCCCTCGCCACGCTCATGGAGACCTGACTTCCCTGGCGCCGCACAAGAGGCTCTCTGAGAACCTCGTCGTGCCTCGTGAGAAAAGCCCCACGGACGCCGCAGCTCGAGGAAACCCCTGAGAAGCCCCCGTCCTCGCGAGGTGAGGGCCTTCTTTTCCTGCGTTTCCTGGAGAGCAATCCCGAGTCCTCTCTCCAAACTGAAGATTAGGCTTGACTCCCTTGAGGCCACTCAGAGGGCTCCAAGAGATCCGAGTCGTGGCTCAAGAGAAGAGCGGAGTCCTTTGCTTCCCCTCGAGGCGAGGCCTGACTCCACGGGGGACTCTGGAGTGCAACCCCGGGATCCCTGTCTTCCCTTGAGAGTACTACTAGGTCCTGGACACACGCCTAGATGAGGTCTCTTGGGCTCTGCAGTGACTCGAGCGCAACCCCCAGCTTTCCCTCGCAACTCGAATGGAAGATGGGGCTTCCCAGGGCCAACCCAAGAGGAAGCCTGAAATCCCTGTCGTAACTCGAGAATCCCGCCGCAACTCGAGAAAAACCACGTGGTCCCAACGTCTTCGCAAGATGGGGCCCTTGCCCGCTACGGCGTCTCAAGGCAAGTCTCACGTTCCGTCCTGAGTTGCGAAACGGTACCTGACACCCTTCATGCGACCTCCAAAATTTCCCAGACATGCCGGGTTCCCTCGAGGGGAACACCGAAGGTCCAGGCACCCCTTCATCTGAGCCCCTTCTCCCCTCCTCATCACGACAGGAGAGTCGATTCTCCTGCGTATTCTGGAAGGGGTTCCCGGCTTTCCCGGCACACCTCAGGATGAGGCCGGCCTCCCGAGGAAATTCGAGACGAGCCACGTGGGTGGGGCCACATGCCGAACGCCCCCGATTCCCCGGTCCGCCCTGGAGAAGGACCCGAGGCCCGGACCCCTCTTTGAAGGCAACCCAGTGGGTGAAGGCACAACACGAAGGGGCACTGTCACCCCCGTGCATCGTCCGCAAAGACCCGCGGGTTCCACACACAGCTCGACGAGGGGCCTGAGACCCCCTGAGCACCTCGAGAGGCAAGCGGAGTTCCCTTCCTCAGACAAGACGATTCCTGACTCTCCTGTCCCAACTCTGCATGGACCTTGCGGTCGGAGTCTGAAAAGGAGAGGAAGCCTGAGGTTCCTGCCTTCCCTGGACATGAGGCCCTCTTCCATTGAGCCAAACCCAGCGGAGTCCTGAGAGGCCCCGCCAACTCCACAGCATCCCTCATCTGTCAGAAGCACACTGGGAAGTTCCCTAAGGTCACCGGTAAACTTTTATTGCACAAGGTCCCCATGAAAAGGCCCACTCAGCAGGACAGCCACATATTCTGTCTGTCATTAAAGGGCAGTAAGGTGCCCTCCCCCCTTCTTTGCTGCCTCGGCGGCCACCAGGGTGCAATTCGCGTACCCTTCCCTTTCCCATCCTAGCAGGTGCTCCAGGGCCCGCTGGCCTACAAAGTGCCAGAAGCAGGGCTGGGCCAGCCGGCCAGAATTCAGGGTTCTGTCCCTTGGACTTCCAGCGGACACTAGGCTGCTTGGCAAAACCGCGCAGACCCTGAGGTTTTTCAGCAGAGGGGTGGAGCGGTAAAGGCCTTGACCCCAAAGACGAGGCCTTTCTGCAACCGCCAGGTTGGGGAGCTCTGAGACTGTGCCAACACAGGGCGGAATACATGGTTCCCTGCTCCAGGCAGTCCCCGTTCCCTTACCTGTGTTCCACACCCCTCCGCTGTGGCCAATGGATGCCGATCCTTGGGGATCCAGGAGTTCACGAAATGGGCATTCCCAGCCGCAATGGCGACCCCCAACAGCACATCTGGAAAGCCCTCCCCCACCCCCGCCAGGAGCCGACCCCCACTGCGAATGGAACCCCACCCCGCCCCGCGCCGCCAGGTTTCGCCCCGGCCCTGCTGGGCTCCCGGCGGGTTCCCAGCCATATTGGCGACCCCCGGGAGCACAACAGGGACCGACCCCCCACCCACAGTGAGCGGAATCTCGACCTGTGCAGCCCAGGTTTACCCCACCCTGGCTGCGCTCCCGGCGCGTTTCCAGCTGCAGTGGCCATCTCCGAGAGCACAACTGGGAAGCCCTCCCCAACCCCGGCCAGGAGCCGACACCCGCCCTGCGCCGCCCGGGTTCGCCCCGCCCCTGCCGCGCTCCAGGGGCGCTGCCCACCTTCACCAGTGGCTCTTGGTGAGCCCCGTCCCCACGCCCGGTTCCAGGAGAGGCTCTCGGGCCTCGCTGCTGCCGCCAGGTCAAACATGAGGACAATACATACACCCCACAGAGACAATCCAAGCTGTCTATGATTTAGGGATAAAACGAGGACTACAGAAAGGCAAGATGACCTGACCTAGGAGGGCCATGATATTCTATAGAACCAGACAAAGTTGGTTACCAAGGAAACTTTTTTCCTTGGAACCCGGAAAGCTGGTTCTTTGCATATGCAATGACCAACAATTAGCTTGTTACCCAAGCCTGCCTTACTCCCACCCCCATCCCCCCACTCCCCAGAAGACTGGCTCAAAGAAATATTTTAAATCTCAGGCGGAAACCTGGAAGATGTCTTGTCTGTCTGTTTGGATTAAGGTATGTGTCAGTGTGAGCCCTGTGTTTTTTGATAATATTGCTCAAGTTCTGTGTTCTGATTTCAATGGTCTCAAGACAAGGCAGCCCTTCCAAATCAAACTGCTGGAAATAAAAGAAAACATTGACCTAAATGAATGTCAGAGTCCCGTGAACTGGGAACTGGTCAATATTAAATATCTAGTGTTTTTGGTTTTGCTCCTCCACTATAGACATGTCTAAGAGTCAACAACATTAAGCACAACATGTTCATAGTGCCTAAGTTTCTTTTGAGGTAAAAATTGCTCTATTGTTATATCTGTCACAAGCTTGTCAGCAAGAAACTACCTGGAAACGACAGCAACAACAGTAAAAAATGTAAATGTGATATGAGCTTTTAGACAAACTCTTTACAATAATTATACTCTAAAATATCTGCCTCTCATAGTCTTGATTGAAGGCAGAGGAGAAGGGGATGACAGAGGATAAGATGGTTGGATGGCATCACTGACTCGATGGACATGAGTTTGAGCAAGCCCCTGGAGCTGGTGACGGACACGGAAGCCTGGCGTCCTTCAGGCCACGGGGTCACAAAGAGTCAGACACGACTGAGCAACTGAACTGAACTGAACTAACAAACGTTTCTCCAGGTGTTTTGGTTACCCGAGTTTCTATCCTTGTGACGACAGTGTATTGAATAGCTAGGTCATTTCCAAATAAATGAAAGTTCTGAAACATTCACGACTTGAAAGGACCTCCCTTTTACACAGAAACAAAAGAGATTTTTGACTCTCCATGAATAGTGTCTGGCACCATCCTGACATGTTAAATGTAAGAAAGCAATTGTTTTGTTTTGTTTTGTTCTGTTCTTGGGGGTGGGGGGAGGGGGGCGGGCTATAGCGAATGCCAATATAAAAGTCAGTTCTTGGTTGCTGAAGGGAAATGTATGACTTGTTATTACAAGAAAGTATGTGGAATGCAATGGCACTTGAGGAAGGAAAACAAAGTAGTTCTGTCTTACAGGTGGCCGTTTCAGGATGGGAGAAGCAAAGGAATGGGTACAGAATGGGATAAGGAGGTTGTAGGGAAAGTGGACCCCCAGAAAAGAGTTCTGTGCCTAGCACAAGTTTTCTTGAGATGTCGAACTGCCTTTGCTAATGGAGTTTAAGTTTCTTTACCTCTTAAGTGATCTCTTCTAGGTTGACCTAGAACAGAAATCTTTTGTTAGCTTTGGCTAAGTGGAGAAGTAGTGTTTCACGGTGACATATGTGATCCTTCCTGACTGTTTGCAGCCCTTTTGATATCGATGCACTGCTTCTGCTGCTGCTGCCGCCGCTGCTGCTGCTAAGTCGTTTCAGTCGTGTCCGACTCTGTGCGACCCCATAGACGGCAGCCCACGAGGCCCCGCAGTCCCTGGGGTTCTCTAGGCAAGAACACTGGAGTGGGTTGCCATTTCCTCCTCCCATGCATGAAAGTGAAAAGTGAACGTGAAGTCGCTCAGTGGTGTCCGACTCTTAGCGACCCCATGGACTGCAGCCTACCAGGCTCCTCCATCCATGGGATTTTCCACGCAAGAATACTGGAGTGGGGTGCCATTGCCTTCTCCCATATCTATGCACAAGCCTGCCTAAATCATTGACTTCTAGCTAGCTTTGGGATGCCAATGACCATCCACCCTTACAAGGCAACAGAGAAGAGAAAAACACTTACCACAGGACGTCCTGGTAAGGAACGAGGAACTAACAAGCTCCCGCCAACCAGGATTCTGCAGAGGTCAACAAGAGGTCAGTAAGAGATGGAAGACTGCAGTCCAGAGGTCCTAGCAACTTCCATCTTGCAGCAGACACCCAGCATAGTCAAAACGAATTCAATGTTGCAAAAAATAAGTAAACAAATAAAGGACAGAAGTTCTTTGAACACATGACTGAGATTAGGGGTGAGGCAGTACATGTACAGTGCCCGGAAAATCTTAAAGTATGAGAAAGAAAAGAAATTAAAGACAACTATCAAGCTGTCCAAACTGATAAAAACGAAAGATTACACAGTTTTTTCTGTATATATTACCAGATAATAATCTGAAAAGGAATTAAAAAAAATTCCCTTTCAATAATGTCAACATGAATACAACACTTTGCCATGGATGTAACGAGGATGACAAGACTGGCACACTGGAACTTATACACCCTGGCTGAAAACTATCCTGAATACATGGACAGGTATTCCATAACAATGGAAAGACTTAAGATGGCAATACCATGGAATGCATCTTCAATCTGAAATGAAGATTTGACATGATTTGATCGCTCAGAGCTTTTGTGTCATCAATTGTTATTAAAGTATAAATGAGATAGAGAAAACTGCTGACTTAGACTTGAGGCGGGGTGTACGCCCTGCTGGTCTCTAGCCAGATATTCTACAGGCACTAGCAGTCAGCTAAGGAAAGAAAGGCACTGCCTCAGGGAATGGCACCAGGCCCCTCCCCCACGACATGCCTTGAGGTCACATTGGCAGCAGGTGAGTCATCCTGGGCCAAAAACTGATTGACATGAATCTTGAAGAAAGGCAGTATTCCAGGCAAATATATCATTTCCTTAACATAGATTAGGAGAACAAGGTACGAGGAAAACATACTGTTTTGTTCAAGTCGCTTCTGAGCCTATTGGGGGAACCGACCTGAAGCCAGAGTCCAGCAGATATACATAGCATATTTACATCGCTTAAGACAAACATTTCCTCAGGAACAAATGCATTGCTTAGCTCAAGGTTTGTCTGCGAAATTCTTACACATCAGGAGATGGCTCCGAGCTGGGTTTCTACACACAAGAACATGAATGCAAAGGACAAGCCTGCACAGCCCATCTGCCCCCCTCCCCCACAGCCAGCAGCATTTCCAAGTGACCTCCTAAGGCCTTCCCCAAAATACAGGGGCACCTCTGGGTTTCCTGTTTCCCTCACTTCGAACACATTTCTTAAAAAAAAAAAATCCTGCACACTTCTTGATAGAATGCCACAGTGCAAGGAAAACAGGCCTTCAATACTTAAACCTCCCTGTGCCAAACACTTGGGGCTTGGTTCTGTTTTGTTTTGTTTTTTAATTACACCACCACATAATTTAAACTTTTTACAATTTCTAATTATTCAGTACCAAAACACCAAACTTTTATTGCACAAGGTCCCCATGAAAAGGCCCACGCATCAGGACAGCCACAGATTCTGCCATGAAAGGGCAGCAAGGTGCCCTCCCCCCTTCTTTGCTGCCTGGGCGGCCACCAGGGTTTGAAATCCATGCACCCTACTAAGTTTCTAGGGTGCAATCCGTGGACCCTTCCCTTTCCCATCCCAGCAGGTGCTCAAGGGCCCGCTGGCTTACAAAGTGCCAGAAGCAGGGCTGGGCCAGCCGGCCAGAGTTCAGTGTTCTGTCCCTTGGACTTCCAGGGGACACTAGGCTGCTTGGGAAAATCGTGCAGACTGAGATTTTTCAGCAAAGGGGTGGAGCGGTAAAGGCCTTGACACCAAGGGCGAGGCCTTTCTGCGACCGCCAGGTTGGGGAGCTCCGAGAATGTGCCAACAGAGGGCGGAATACTTGGTTCCCTGCTCCAAGCAGTCCCAGTTCCCTGACCTGTGGCCCACAGCCCTCTGCTGCACCCACTAGATGTGGATCCTTGGGGACACAGGAGCGTAGGAAATGGGCGTTCCTAGCCGCAGTGGCGACCCCCGAGAGCACAACTGGGACCGAACCCCCACCCACAGCCATCTAAATCTCGACCCGCGCAGCCCAGGTTTACCCCGCCCCGGGTGCGCTCCCGGCGCGTTTCCAGCCGCAGTGGCCACCACCGAGAGCACAACTGGGAAGCCCTCCCCCACCCCCGCCAGGAGCCGAACCCCGCCCCGCGCCACCCGGGTTCACCCCGCCCCTGCCGCACTCCCAGCGCGTTTCCAGCTGCAGTGGGGACCCCCGAGAGCACAACTGTTACCGCCCCCCACCCCCTCCCGACCAGAACCCCGACCCGCGCCGCCCGGGATCGCCCCGCCCCTGGCGCGCTCCCGGGGCACTGCCCATTTCCACCAGGGGCTCCTGGTGAGCCCCGTCCCCACGCCCGGTTCCAGGAGATGCTCTCGGACCTCGCTACTGCCGCCAGGTCAAACACGAGGACAATACATCCACCCCACAGAGACAATCCAAGCTGTCTATGATTTAGGGATAAAACGAGGACTACAGAAAGGAAAGATGTCCTGACCTAGGAGGGCCATGAGAGTCTATAGATCCAAACAAAATTGGGTACCAAGGAAACTTTTTTCCTTGGAACCCGGAAAGCTGGTTCTTTGCATATGCAATGACCAACAATTAGCTTGTTACCCAAGCCTGCCTCGCTGCCACCCCCACTCCCCCCCCCCACTCCCCAGGAAAACGGCTCAAAGAAATATTTTAAACCTCAGGCGGAAAATTGGAAGTTGTCTTGTCTGTCTGTCTGGATTAAGGTATGTGTCAGTGTGAGCCTTGTGTTTTTTGATAATATTGCTCAAGTTCTGAGTTCTGATTTCAATGGTCTCAAGACAAGGCAGCCCTTCCAAATCAAACTGCTGGAAATACAAGAAAACATTGACCTAAATGAATGTCAGAGTCCCGTGAACTGGGAACTAGTCAATATTAAATATCTAGTATTTTTGGTTTTGCTCCTCCACTATAGACATGTCTAAGAGTCAACAACATTAAGCACAACATGTTCATAGTGCCTAGGTTTCTTTTGAGGTAAAAATTGCTCTATTGTTATATGTGTCACAAGCTTGTCAGCAAGAAAGTACCTGGAAACAGCAAAAACCAATGTAAAAAATGTAAATGTGATATGAGCTTTTAGATAAACTCTTAACAATAATTATACTCTAAAATATCTGCCTCTCATAGTCTTGATTGAAGGCAGAGGAGAAGGGGATGACAGAGGATAAGATGGTTGGATGGCATCACTGACTCGATGGACATGAGTTTGAGCAAGCCCCTGGAGTTGGTGATGGACACGGAAGCCTGGCGTCCTGCAGGCCACGGGGTCACAAAGAGTCAGACTCGACTGAGCAACTGAACTGAACTGAACTTACAATCGTTCCTCCAGGTGTTTTGGTTACCTGAGTTTCTATCCTGGTGCTAAACTAAGTGACGACATTGTATTGAATAGCTAGGTCACTTCCAAATAAATGAAACTTCTTAAACATTCACGACTTGAAATGACCTCCCTTTTACACAGAAACAAAAGAGATTTTTGACTCTGCATGAATAGTGGCTGGCACCATCCGAACATATTAAATGTAAGAAAGCAATTTTTTTGTTTTGTTTTGTTTTGTTCTGTTCTTGCAGGAAGCGGGGTGGGCGCTATTATCACTGATAGGTATGCTCACCAATCTATCAAATGCCAATATAAGAGTGAGTTCTTGGTTGCTGAAGGGAAATGTATGACTTGTTATTACAAGAATGTATGGAATGCAATCACACTTTAAGAAGGAAAACGAAGTAGTTCTGTCTTACAGGTGGCATTTTCAGGACGGGAGAAGCAAAGGAATGGGTACAGAATGGGATAAGGAGGTTGTAGGGAAAGTAGGTCCCCAGAAAAGTGTTTTGTGCCTAGCACAAGTTTTCTTGAGATGTTGAACTGCCTTTGCTAATGGAGTTTAAGTTTCTTTACCTCTTAAGTGATCTCTTCTAGGTTGACCTAGAACAGAAATCTTTTGTTAGCTTTGGCTAAGAGGAGAAGTATTGTTTCACGGTGACATATGTGATCCTACCTGACTGTTCTCATCCCCTTTGATATCTATGCACTGCTGCTGCTGCTGCTGCAGCTGCTAAGTGGTTCAGTTGAGGCCGACCCTGTGCCACGCCATAGATGGCAGCCCACCAGGCCCCGCAGTCCCTGGGGTTCTCTAGGCAAGAACACTGGAGTGGGTTGCCATTTCCTCCTCCTATGCATGAAAGTGAAAAGTGAAAATGAAGTCGCTCAGTGGTGTCCGACTCTTAGCCACCCCATGGACTGCAGCCTACCAGGCTCCTCCGTCCTTGGGATTTTCCAGGAGTGGGGTGCCATTGCCTTCTCCCATATCTATGCACAAGCCTGCCTAAATAATTGACTTCTAGCCAACTTTGGGATGCCCATGACCACCCACCCTTACCAGGCAACAGAGAAGAGAAAAACACTTACCACAGGAGGTTCTGATAAGGAACAAGGAACTAACAAGCTCCCACCTACCAGGAATCTGCAGAGGTCAACAAGAGGTCAGCAAGAGATGAGAGACTGCAGTCCAGAGGTCCTAGCTACTTCCATTTAGCAACAAACACCCAGCATAGTCAAAACGATTTCAATGTTAAAGAATAAATAAATAAATAAATAAAAGGACAGAAGTTCTTTGAACACATGTCTGAATTTAGGGGTGAGGCATTACATATGTGTCCCAGGATAATCTTAAAGTGTCAGAAAGTAAAGAAATTAAAGACAACTATCAAGCTGTCCAAACTGATAAAAATGAATGATTACACAGTTTTATCTGTATACATTAGCAGATAATAATCTGAAAAGGAATTTTAAAAAATTCCCTTTCAATAATATCAACATGAATAAAACACTTTGCCATGGATGTAACGAGGATGACAAGACTGGCACACTGGAAATTATACACCCTGGCTGAAAACTATCCTGAATACATGGACAGATATTCCATAACGATGGAAAGACTTAAAATGGCAATACCATGGAATGCATCTTCAATCTGAAATGAAGATTTGATATGATTTGATCGCTCAGAGCTTTTGTGTCATCAAGTGTTATTAAAGTATTAAAGAGATAGAGAAAGCTGCTGACTTAGACTTGAGGAGGGGTGGGGGGGGGTAGTAAGAGTACCCCCTGCTGGTCTTTAGCCAGATATTCTACAGGCACTAGCAGTCAGCTAAGGAAAGAAAGGAACTGTTTCAGGGAATGGCACCAGGCCCTTCCCCCATGACATGCATTGAGATAATATTGGCAGCAGGTGAGTCATCCCGGGCCAAAACTTGATTGACATGAATCTTGAAGAAAGGCAGTATTGCAGGCAAATATATCATTTCTTTAACATAGATAAGGAGAACAAGCTAGGAGGAAAACATGCTGTTTTGTTCAAATCGCTTCTGAGCCTTTTGGGGGAACCGACCTGAAGCCAGAGTCTAGCGGAAATACATAGGATATTTACATCGCTTAAGACAAACATTTTCTTAGGAAAAAATGCATTGCTTAGCTCAAGGTTTGTCTGCGAAATTCTTACACATCAGGAGATGGCTCCGAGCTGGGTTTCCACACACAAGAACATCCATGCAAAGGATAAGCCTGCACAGCCCATCTGCCGCCTTCCCGCACATCCAGCAGCATTTCCAAGTGACCTCCTAAGGCCTTCCCCAAAATACAGGGGCACCTCTGGGTTTCCTGTTTCCCTCACTTCGAACACTTTTCTTAAAAAAAAAAAAAAATCCTGCACACTTCTTGATAGAATGCCACAGTGCAAGGAATACAGTCCTTCAATATTTAAACCTCCATTTGCAAAACACTTGGAGCTTGGTTTTGTTTTGTTTTGTTTTCTAATTACACCACCACATAATTTAAAGCTTTTACACGTTCTAATTATTCAGTTCCAAAACACCAAACTTTTATTGCACAGGGTCCTCATGAAAAGGCCCACGCAGCTGGACAACCACAGATTCTGCCATGAAAGGGCAGCAAGGTGCCCTCCCCCCTTCTTTGCTGCCTGGGCGGCCACCAGGGTTTGAAATCCATGCACCCTACTAACTTTCTAGGGTGCAATCCGTGGACCCTTCCCTTTCCCATCCCAGCAGGTGCTCAAGGGCCCGCTGGCTTACAAAGTGCCAGAAGCAGGGCTGGGCCAGCCGGCCAGAGTTCAGTGTTCTGTCCCTTGGACTTCCAGCGGACACTAGGCTGCTTGGAAGAACCGCGCAGACTCGGAGATTTTTCAGCAGAGGGGTGGAGCGGTAAAGGCCTTGACCCCAAAGGCAAGGCCTTTCTGCGACCGCCAGGTTGGGGAGCTCCGAGAATGTGCCAACAGATGGTGGAATACTTGGTTCCCTGCTCCACGCAGTCCCAGTTCCCTGACCTGTGGTCCGCAGCCCTCCACTGCACCCACGGGATGGCGATCCTTGGGGACCCAGGAGCGGACGAAATGGGCGTTCCCAGCCGCAGTTGCAACCCCGGAGAGCGCAACTGGGAACCCCTCCCCATCCCCCCCATGAGCCGACCCCCGCCCCGCGCCCTCAGGGTTAGCCCCGCCCCTGCCGCGCTCCCTGCGCGTTCCCAGCCGCAGTGGCGACCCCCGGGAGCACAACTGGGACCTACCCCCACCCAAAGCCATCGGAATCTCGACCCGCGCAGCCCGGGTTTACCCAGTCCCGGGTGCACTCCCGGCGCGTTTTCAGCCTCAGTGTCCACCTCTGAGAGCACAACTGGGAAGCCCGCCCCCACCCCCGCCAGAAGCCGACCCCCGCCCCACGCCGCCCGCGTTCGCCCCGCCCCTGCACGGTCCAGGTACCTTCCCAGCTTCTAGCGTTCACGCCCGGGTAGGAGCAGGATGTAGGAGTATGGGAGATGTGTCTGGAGCCTGACAGCCTCAGCTCCGCTCTGGCCTGCCCTTTGGACCTAGGAGCCAGGCCAACTTGCAGAGGGCTTAGGGCCCCATTGTATGCAAACTACCAAGGCCTACCGCAAGGAGAGCTCTGTCCGAGGGAAGGGAAGCGCCCCAGGCTGCATTCCCAAGCTGTTGTTTAGCCGCCCAGACTCAGCGCTGCACAGGGGTAATCAGGCTCTCTGTGCCTGCAGCTTCACACACAGGTGTGTCTCCGTAGGAATCAAGAAAGATCCTGACAGAGTGAGGTTCATTAGAGCTATACTAAAGAGCAAAGGCTTGTCCATGTGGTCTTGCCTTCCCCTGTGCCTTTGGGTCTCCAGGCTCGGCCCCAGCTCCGTGGAAACAACCCCTGAGAAAATATCTTCAAGATCCACTTTTCCCAGTGTCTGGGAACCGGGGTTCGTAGGAGGAGAGAAAAGCACGCCTCCAAAGGGAACGAAAAGGCAGCCCACCTGCCTGTGTTTTGAAGCCTCTCTTTGGAAGGAATGGGTTAGCTTCTCCTAAAGGAGACCTCCAGATCTGCTCAGAAGTCGGTAATTCCAGAGGCAGGGTACTGGTTCCTGACTGCCCTTTGCTAGCCTTGCAAAGATATTCCTAGATTCTAGAATTATTTTCCATGAAGGAGCAGGCTTCGGGAATGTGTCAGACGGGACTGGCTCCTTATTGACCTCAGCTCAGCTATTGCCTTTCCATTCAAACTAGGACAAGGCCCTACTTTATGAAGGGTAAGGGTCTTCTTCTTTGCAAACTGCCAAGGGCTACAGCAATGAGACCTCTGTCAAGGTGAGGGAAGCCTAAGAGGATGGATTCTCAAGCAGGTGCTTTGCCACAAAGCATCAGCACCCCACGGAGAGAATCAAGCTCCCTGTGCACCAATGTTGGGAGTGTAGCTTCACACACAGAGTTGTCTCTATAGGAGCCAAGAATGTTCCTGAGAGATTAGGTTCACTAAAACTCTCCTACAGAGCATAGACCTGTCCATGTGGTTTTGCCTTCCCCTGTGAGTTGGGTCCTCGAGGTCTGCCACACCTCCGGGGAAACTGTCCCTGAGAAAAGATCTCCAGGAACCGCTTCGCCGAGGCTGGGAAATGCTGTTCACATGAAGTAAGGCAAGCGAATCTCCTGCAGAGTAAAAGAGGCCTTACAGTCCCTGGAGGAGCAGCCTGCCAGAATGTGTGAAACCTGACTGTTGCCTTACTGGCCTCAGCTCCACCATTGCCTGTTCATCCGAGCTAGCACCCAGGCCTACTTGGAAAAGCGTTTGGGTGCAGATTTCTACAAAGTGCCAAGGGCTACAGCAGTGAGAATTCTCTCAGTGGTAAGGGAGAGCATTTTATGGATTCTCAAGCTGTTTTCTGAATGACAGCGTCAAAATGAACAGAGAGAATCAGGCTCTCTCTGCCCCTATGTTAGGTACGCAGCTTCACACACAGAGGTGTCTCTGTAGGAGCCAAGAATGCTCCTGAGAGATGAGGTTCACTAGAGGTCTGCTACAGAGCATAGACCTGTCCATGTGGTCTTGCCTTCCCCTGTGCCCTTGGGCCCTGGGCTCGGCCCCAGCTCCGTGGAAACAACCCCTGAGAAAATATCTTCAAGATACGCTTTTCCCAGAGGCTGGGAACTGGGGTTCATAGGAGGAGAGAAAAGCAAGCCTCCTTCGGGCACGAAAGGCAGCCAACCTGCCTGTGTTTTGAAGCCTCTATTTGGAAGGAATGGGTTAGCTTCTCCTAAAGGAGACCTCCAGATCTGCTCAGAAGTCGGTAATTCCAGAGGCAGGGTGCTGGTTCCTGACTGCCCTTTGCCAGCCTTGCAAAGACATTCCAACATTCTAGAGTTATATTCCATGAAGGAGCAGGCTTCGGGAATGTGTCAGAGGGGACTGGCTCCTTATTGGCCTCAGCTCAGCTATTGCCTTTCCATTCAAACTAGGACAAGGGCCTACTTTATGAAGGGTAAGGGTCTTCTTCTTTGAAACTGCCAAGGGCTACAGCAATGAGACCTCTGTCAAAGCGATGGAAGCCTAAGAGGATGGATTCTCAAGCAGGTGCTTTACTACAAAGCATCAGCACCCCACGGAGAGAACCAAGATCCCTGTTCCCCAATGTTGGGAGTGTAGCTTCACACACAGAGTTGTCTCTATAGGAGCCAAGAATGTTCCTGAGAGATTAGGTTCACTAAACCTCTCCTACAGAGCATAGACCTGTCCATGTGGTTTTTCCTTCCCCTGTGAGTTGGGTCCCTGAGGTCCGCCACACCTCCGGGGAAACTGTCCGTGAGAAAAGATCTCCAGGAACCGCTTCGCTGAGGCTGGGAAACGCTGTTCACAGGAAGTAAGGCAAGCGAATCTCCTGCAGAGAAAAAGAGGCCTTACTGTCCCTGGAGGAGCAGGCTGCCAGAGTGTGTGAAACCTGACTGTTGCCTTACTGGCCTCAGTTCCACCATTGCCTGTTCCTCCGAACTAGGACCCAGGCCTATTTGGAGAAGCATTTGGGTGCGGATTTCTACAAAGTGCCAAGGGCTACAGCAGTGAGAATTCTCTCAGCGGTAAGGGAGAGCATTTTATGGATTCTCAAGCTGTTTTCTGAACGACAGGGTCAAAATGAACTGAGAGAATCAGGCTCTCTGTGCCCCTATGTTAGGTACGCAGCTTCACACACAGAAGTGTCTCTATAGGAGCCAAGAATGTTCCTGAGAGATGAGGTTCACTAGAAGTCTGCTACAGAGCATAGACCTGTCCATATGGTTTTGCCTTGCCCTGTGAGTTGGGTCCCCGAGGTCCGCCCCAGCTCAGGGGAAGGAGCCCCTGAGAAAAGATCTCCAGGGACCGCTATTCCCCCAGGCTGGCAAACGCAGTTCACAGGAGGTAACACAAGCGAGCATCCTGCAAGGCACAACAGGCCTTAGTCTCCCTGGACGATCAGTCTGCCACAGTGTGTGAGACCTGACTGGTGCCTTACTGGCCTCAGCTCCGTCATTGAGTGTTTCTCCGAACTAGGACCCAGGCCTACTAGGAGAAGGGTTTGGGTATGGATTTCTAAATACTGCCAAGGGGTATAGCAATGAGAACTGTGTCACGGGTAAGGAAGAACATTGTATGGATTTTCAAGCTGTTGTTTGAACGACAGCTTCAAAGCTGCACAGAGAGAATCAGACTCTGTGTCTCCATGTTCGGTACACAGCTTCACAGACAGGGGTGTCTCCATAGGAAACAAGAACGTTCCTGACAGAGTGAAGTTCACTAGAGCTCTCCTAGAGAGCAAAGACTTGTCCATGTGGTTTTTCTTCCCCTGTGCGTTTGGGGCTCCAGGCTCGGCCCCAGCTCCGTGGAAACAACCCCTGAGAAAAGATCTTCAAGATCCGCTTTTCCCAGAGGCTGGGATGTGGGGTTAATAGAAGGCGGGAAAAGCAGGCCTCCTTCAGAGAGCAAGAGGCAGCCAAGCGGCCTGCGTTTGGAAGCCTCTATTTGGAAGAATGGGTTAGCTTCCCCTAAGGGAGACCTCCAGATCTGTTCAGAAGTCGGTAATTCCAGAGGCAGGGTGCAGGCTCCTGACTGCCCTTTGCCAGCCTTGCAGAGACATTCCTAGATTACAGCGTTATTTTCCATGAAGGAGCAGGCTTCGGGAATATGTCAGACTTGACTGGCGCCTTATTGGCCTCAGCTCAGCTCTTGCCTTTCCTTTCAAACTAGGACAAGGGCCCACTTTATGAAAGGTAAGGGTCCTCTTCTTTCCAAACTGCCAAGGGCTACAGCAATGAGACCTCTGTCAAGGCGAGGGAAGCGTAAGCTGATGGATTCTCAAGCAGGTGCTTTGCCACAAAGCATCAGCACCCCACGGAAAGAATCTGGCTCCCTTTGCCCCTACGTTGCGTGTGTAGCTACACGCACAGAGGTGTCTCGATAGGAGCCAAGAATGTTCCTGAGAGAGGAGGTTCACTGTTGGGGGCCAGAGTGAGGCACTGCGCCCATGGCAAAGGTCATGAGGAAGGAGGCTCGACATACGCAAAGGCGGGATCGAGCCTCAGGAGTCCCCCTGGAAATCCTCGAGCATCTACCCCCATAACCAGAGCCTGCCTACCTTACTACTTTGTGCTCTCACCTACACCTCTGACTTTACGGGGGGCTGTCCCCCACCACCTCTTTCGGAGAAGGAGTTAACCTAGAGCTCCAGTTGATAAAAACCCCTGGGTGTGACAAGAGTGTTTTAACCTACAAACTCCTCTGAAGGTTCTCTAGCCTGCCTGACAGGCTTGTCCGGCCACATGTGGTTGCTCACAGCCTCCCAACCATGAGAGGCACGAGATGCTTTAAACCTTCTAAAAACAGGTTCCTTAGAAAAGTTAGAAAATTATTAGTATAAGTATAATGGGCTGATTAGAAATCATATTGGTGAAGGGTTTTTCATTTGTTGAGCTGATGTTTACTGCTAAGTCTCCACATCCCCTGCCCTTATACACATTAATGAATATATAGAAGAAATAATTATTAACCTTTGATATAAATCACGTTAGACCTTAGGCTAAGTAAATTCTTTCCTTAACTAAAACCCACTACACCCTCACCCTATAGGAATGTAACTTTATTTGGGTTGGCGTCTGTTTTAAGAATAATCACCCCTGGAGAAATAAGTGTCCTGGTTGACTGACCGCTGTCACAAGGAGAGGGTCGTAAATTGTCAGCAGGCCCCCCGGCCAGAAGATGATGTAACACCCCTAAGACCTCTGTATACTTTTGTATGGAGCACCTGACTTTGATAAAAGTCAGGACTGCTGACCCCATGTGACTTTTGCATAACATCTCACTGTATAAAAGTAGACCATGGAAAATAAAGAATTGGGATCAGTTTCTCGAAATACTGGTCTCCCCATGTCTCTCTCTCTCTCTCACTCTGGTTGAGTCTCCATCTGGAGCGTGGAACCCACCAAGCTTACTAATTTTGCCTGGGCTTCTAAGATCCGACCGGGGAGGCCTCAGTGTCTCCTCTCCTTCGGGAGAATGGAAGGACGCCTGCGGCCTATGTAAGTGGTGCAAGCTTCTTGTCTTGAAGTTTTATTGGTCCCCCGCGTAAACCAAGCTACTCAGCCTCTTTTCTCCACTGAATTTTCCTACTGAGCTATCCTCATTTTATTACTCTTTATATCCTTAATTAACGTTTAATTAAGCAGTTGTTCCCTGACCCTCGCCTACGCCGTCTCTGCTTCGAACACCCTGGATCAGCTGGGGCTGGACCCCGGCAGTTCACTAGAGATCTCCTACAGATCATAGACCTGTCCATTTGGTTTTGCCTTCCCCTGTGAGTTGGGTCCCCGAGGTCCGCCCCAACTCCGGGGAAACAGCCCCTGAGAAAAGATCTCCAGGAACTGCTTTCCGCCCAGGCTGGGAAACGCTGTTCACAGGAAGTAAGGCAAGCGAGCCTCCTGAAGGGAAATAGAGGCCTTACTGTCCCTGGAGGAGCAGGCTGCCAGAGTGTGTGACACCTGACTGGTGCCTTACTGGCCTCAGCTCCGCTATTGCATGTTCATCTGAACTTGAACCCAGGCCTACTTGGAGAAGTGTTTGTGTGCCGATTTCCAGAAACTGCGAAGGGCTACAGCAATGATAACTCTCTCAGTGGTAAGGGAGAGCATTGTGTGGATTCTCAATTTGTTGTTTGAACGACAGCGTCAAAGCTGCACAGAGAGAATCAGGTCTCTGTGTCTCTATGTTGGCAATGCAGCTTCACACACAGAGATGTCCCCGTTGGAGCCAAGAACATTCCCCATAGACTGAGGTTCACTAGAGCACTCCTAGAGAGCAAAGACTTATCCATGCGGTTTTCCCTTCCCCTGTGCGTGTGGGTCTCTGGGATCAGCCCCTGCTCCTTGGAAACAGCCTCTGAGAAAAGATCTCCAAGAACCTCTTATCACCCAGGCTGGGAAGTGGAGTTCACAGGAGGTGGGATAAGCAAGCTTCCTTCGGCAAGAAGAGACAGCCAACCGGCCTGTGTTTGGAAGCCTATATTTGCAAGGAATGGGTTAGTTTCTCCTGACCAAGACCGCCAGATGTGCTGAGAAGATAGAAATTCCAGAGGCAGGGTCGAGGTTCCTGACTGCCCTTTGCCAGCCTTGCAAAGACATTCCCAGATTCTAACGTTATTTTCCATGAAGGAGCAGGCATCGGGAATATGTCAGACTTGACTGGCGCCTTACTGGCCTCAGCTCAGCTACTGCCTTTCCATTCAAACAAGGACAAGGGCCTACTTGGTGAAGGGTAAGGGTCTGCTTCTTTCCAAACTGCCAAGGACTACAGCAATGAGACCTCTGTCAAGGTGAGGGAAGCCTATGTGGATGGATTCTTAGCAGGTGCTTTGCCACAAAGCATCAGCACCCACGGAGAGAATCAGACTCCCTTTGCCACTATGTTGGGTGTGTAGCTTCATGCACAGAGGTGTCTCTGTAGAAGCCAAGAATGTTCCTGAGAGATGAGGTTCACTAGAGCTCTCCTACAGAGCATAGACCTGTCCATGTGGTTTTGTCTTCCCCTGTGAGTTGGGCCCCCGAGGTCCGACCCAGCTCCAGGGAAACAGCCCCTGAGAAAAAATCTCCAGGAACAGCTTTGCGCCCAGGCTGGGAAATGCAGTTCACAGGAGGCAAGGCAAGCGAGCCTCCTACAGGGAAAAAGAGGCCTTACTGCTCCTGGACGATCAGGCTGCAAGAGTGTGTGAGACCTCACTTGTGCCTTACTGGCCTCAGCTCCGCCGTTGCCTGTTGTTCCGAGATAGGACCCAGGCCTACTTGGAGAAGGGTTAGGATGCGGATTTCTACAAACTGTCAAGGACTACAGCAATGAGAATTCTCTTAGCAGTAAGGGAGAGCATTGTATGGATTCTCAAGCTGTTGTTTGAATGACAGCTTCAAAGCTACACAGAGAGAATCAGGCTCTCTTTTCCCCTATTTTGGCTGTGCAGCTTCACACACAGAATTTGACTCTGTTGGAGCCAGAAATATTCCTGAAAGACTTAGGCTCACCAAAGCTGTCCTCCAGAGCAAAGACATTGGATGTGGTTTTGCCTTCCCTTGTCAGTATGGGTCCCCTAGCTTGGCCCCAGCTCCGGGGATACAGCCTCTGAAAAAAATCTTCCAAGAAGCGATTTTCCTCCAGGCTGTTAAGCGGAATTTGCAGTTTGCAAGTTAAGGAAGCCTGCTTCGTGGAAGAGCAAGCAGCCAACTGGCCCTGTGTTAGGAAGCCTGTATTTGAAAGGAATGGGTTAGCTTCTACAGCGGGAGAACCTCAGATCTGCTCAGGGGGCTGAAATACTAGAGTCAGGGTCGAGGTTCTCCCTTGTCCTTTGCGCACCTTGCAAAGACATTCCTAGCTTCTAGCGTTAGTGTCCCTGTAGTAGCAGGCTGCAGGAGCGTGTGATAAATGACTGCCGCGTTCCTGTCCTCAGCTCCGCTATTGACTTTCTATTCGAACTAGAACCCAGGCCTACTTTGAGAGGGGTTAGGGTCCAGTGTTTTCAAACTGCCAAGGGCTACGGCAATGCGAGCTCTGTCAGAGGTAAGAAAAGAGCAATTGGTTGGATTCTTCAGCTGCTGCGTGGCTGCACAGCTTCCGCGCCGCATGGAGAGCATGAGGCTCCTTGTGGCCCTATTTCGGGTATGCAGCAACATGCACACAGAATGTCTGTGTTCACTTATGTACAGGCTTATGAACACTAGAGCTCTCCTACAGAGCAAAGACCACTCAGTGGGCTCCAAGAGATGCCTGTCGCGACTCGAGAAGAGAGTGGAGTCCTTTGCTTCCCCTCGAGATGAGGCCTGACTCCCCGGGTGAGTATGCAATGCAACCCCAAATCCCTGTCGCCTATGGAGAGGAACATTAAGTCCTGGATACAAGCCTAGATGAGGTCTAGTTTGCCCTTCAGTGAATGGAGCCCAATCCCCAGCTCTCCCTGGCAACTCGAATGGAAGATTAGACTTCCTGGGCCAACACAAGAGGAAGCCTGAATTCCCCGTCGTAACTCGAGAATCCCACCGCAACTCGAGAAAAACCACGTGCTTCCCTCGACATCGCAAGATGAGGCCCTTTGTCCGCTACAGCATCTCAAGAGAAGTCCCACGTTCCATCCTGAAGTGCGAAACGGTACTTGGCACCCTTGATGCGACCCCAAAAGTTCTGCGACATACCAGACTCACTCAAGGGGAACACCGAGGTTCCCAGCACCACTTCATCTGAGCCCCTTCTCCTCTCCAGATTGCGACAGGAGGGTCGACTCCCCTTCTCTGTCTGCAAGGGGTTCCCGACCTTCCGGGCGCACCTCAGGATGAGGCCGGTCTCATGAGGAAGTTCGAGACGTAGCCTCGTGGGTGGTGCCACATGTCGAAATACCCCAGTTTCACGGTCCACTCTTGAAAAGAACCCGATGCCAGCACACCTCTTTGAAGGAAAACCTGTGGATGAAGGCACAACACGAAGGGGCACTGACACCCGCGTGCATCGTCCAGAAAAACCCGCAGGTCCCACAGACATTTCGACAAGTGGCCTGTCACCCTGTAAACAACTCGAAAGGCAAACGAAGGTCCATTCCTCAACAGAAGACTAGGTGTGACTCTCTTGTGCCTACTCTGCAGGGACCATGTGATCCGAGTCAGAAACGGAGAGGAAGCCTGAGGTTCCTTCGTCCACTCGAGATGAGGCCCTCTTCCATTGCACCACAACCAGTGGAGTCCCGAGAGGCCCCTACCAACTCCACAGTATCCCTGAGTTCTCAGAGGCACAATAAGAAGCTCCCTGAGGTCACAGGCACAAGTCGAGGGACCCCTGGGTTTTCTGCCATGACTCGAGAAAGACCTCGAGAGTGCTTCAAAATGTGTTGAGTCGCGATTCCCCTACCATGACTCGAGAGCCATGACACGCTCCCCCTCGCCACGCGCATGGAGACCTGACTAACCTGGCACTGCACGAGAGGCTCCATGAGTTCCTTATCGTACCTCGTGAGGAAACCCACACTAGCGCGGCAGCTCGAGGAAACACATGAGACACACCGGTCATCGCGAGATGAGGGCCTTATTTTCCTGCATGGCCTGGAGACCAATCACGAGTCCTCTCTCCAAACTGAAGAGGAGGCTAGACTCCCTTGAAGCCGCTCAGGGGGCTCCAAGAGATCCGCGTCGCGACTCGAGAGGAGAGCGGAGTCCTTGGCTTCCCCTCGAGACGAGGCCTGACTCCCCGGGGGAGCCTGGAATGCAACCCCGAGATCCCCGCCTTCCCTGGAGAGGAATATTAGGTCCCGGACACACGCCTAGGTGAGGTCTCTTGGCCCCTGCAATGACTCGAGCGCAACCCCCAGCTTTCCCTCGCAACTCGAGGGGAAGATTGGGCTTCCCAGGGCCAACCCAAGAGGAAGGCTGAGATCCCCATCGTAACTCGAGAATCCCGCCGCAACTCGAGAAAAACCACGTGGTTCCCACCTCTTGGCAAGATGAGGCCCTTGCCCGGGACGGCGTCTCAAGGGAAGTCCCCTGTTCCGCCCTGAAGGGTGAAACGGTCCTTGACAGCCTACCTGCGACACCCAAAATTTCCTCGACAAGCCGGGATCCCACGAGGGTAACACCGAGGGTCCCGGCACCGCTTCCTCTGAGCCCCTTCTCCCCTCCTGATCGCGACAGGAGAGGCGATTCCCCTGCGTGGTCTGGAAGGGGTTCCCGGCCTTCCCGGCGCATCTCAGGATGAGGCTGGTCTCACGAGGAAATTCGAGACGAGCCACGTGGGTGGTGCCACATGCCGAACCCCCCCGATTCCCCGGTCCGCCCTTGAGAAGGACCCGAGGCCCGGACCCCTCTACGAAGGCAACCCTGTGGGTGAAGGCACAACACGAAGGGGCACTGCCACCCCCGTGCATCGTCCGCAAAGACCCGCGGGTTCCACACACAGGTCGACGAGGGGCCTGAGACCCCCTGAGCAACTCGAGAGGCCAGCGGGGTTCCCTTCCTCAGACAAGACGAGGCCTGACTCTCCTGTCCCAACTCTGCAGGGACCCTGCGGTCGGAGTCCGAAACGGAGAGGAAGCCTGAGGTTCCTGCCTCCCCTCGAGGTGAGGCCCTCTTCCGTTGCGCCAGACCCAGCGGAGTCCCGAGGGGCCCCGCCACCTCCACAGGATCCCTCGCCTCTCAGAGGCACCCTGGGAAGTTCCCTAAGGTCCCCGGCAGAAGGCGAGGGAAACGAGGGTTTCCCTCCCACCCCCGAGAAAGACCTCGAGAGTCCTTCTTCAACGCGCCTCGAGGCCCTAGTCCCCTCCCGTGACTCGAGAGCCAGGACGCGCTCCCCCTCGCCACGCGCATGGAGACCTGACTTCCCTGGCGCCGCACGAGACGCTCCTTGAGATCCTCGTCGTGCCTCGGGAGAAAACCCCCACGGGCGCCGCAGCTCGAGGACACCCCTGAGACGCCCCCGTCCTCGCGACCTGAGGGCCTTCTTTTCCAGCATGGCCTGGAGAGCAATCCCGGGTGCTCTCTCCAAACGGAAGAGGAGGCTGGACTCCCTTGAGACCGCTCAGGGGGCTCCAAGTGACCCGCGTCACGACTCGAGAGGAGAGCGGAGTCCTTGGCTTCCTCTCGAGACGAGGCCTGACTCCCCGGGGGAGCCTGGAATGCAACCCCGAGATCCCTGCCTTCCCTGGAGAGGAATATTAGGTCCCGGACACACGCCTAGGTGAGGTCTCTTCGGCCCTGCAGTGACTCGAGCGCAACCCCCAGCTTTCCCTCGCAACCCGAGGGGAAGATTGGCCTTCCCAGGGCCAACCCAAGGGGAAGGCTGAGATCCCCGTCGTAACTCGAGAATGCCGCCGCAACTCGAGAAAAACCACGTGGTTCCCACCTCTTGGCAAGATGAGGCCCTTGCCCGCGACGGCGTCTCAAGGGAAGTCCCCTGTTCCGCCCTGAAGGGCGAAACGGTCCCTGGCAGCCTCCCTGCGACCCTCAAGATTCCCCCTACATGCCGGGTTCCCCCGAGGGGAACACCGAGGGTCCCGGCACCGCTTCCTTTGAGCCCCTTCTCCCCTCCTGATCGCGACAGGAGAGGCGATTCCCCTGCGTGGTCTGGAAGGGGTTCCCGGCCTTCCCGGCGCACCTCAGGATGAGGCCGGTCTCACGAGGAAATTCGAGACGAGCCACGTGGGTGGGGCCACATGCCGAACGCCCCCGATTCCCCAGTCCGCCCTTGAGAAGGACCCGAGGCCCGGACCCCTCTTCGAAGGCAACCCTGTGGGTGAAGGCACAACACGAAGGGGCACTGCCACCTCCGTGCATCGTCCGCAAAGACCCGCGGGTTCAACACACAGGTCGACGAGGGGCCTGAGACCCCCTGAGCAAATCGAGAGGCCAGCTGGGTTCCCTTCCTCAGACAAGACGAGGCCTGAATCTCCCGTCCAAACTCTGCAGGGACCCTGCGGTCGGAGTCCGAAACGGAGAGGAAGCCTGGGCTTCCTTCCTCCCCATGAGGTGAGGCCCTCTTCCGTTGCGCCAGACCCAGCGGAGTCCCGAGGGGCCCCAGCATCTCCACAGGATCCCTCGCCTCTCAGAGGCACCCTGGGAAGTTCCCTAAGGTCCCCGGCAGAAGGCGAGGGAAACGAGGGTTTCCCGCCGCCCCCCGAGAAAGACCTAGAGAGGCCTTCTTCAACGCGTCTCGAGGCCCTAGTCCCCTCCCGTGACTCGAGAGCCAGGACGCGCTCCCCCTCGCCACACGCATGGAGACCTGACTTCCCTGGCGCCGCACGAGAGGCTCCCTGAGATCCTCGTCGTGCCTCGGGAGAAAACCCCCACGGGCGCCGCAGCTCGAGGAAACCCCTGAGACGCCCCCGTCCTCGCGAGCTGAGGGCCTTCTTATCCTGCATGGCCTGGAGAGCAATCCCGGGTCCTCTCTCCAAACGGAAGAGGAGGATGGAGTCCTTTAAGGCCACTCAGGGGGCTCCAAGAGACCCGCGTCGCGACTCGAGAGGAGAGCGGAGTCCTTGGCTTCCCCTCGAGACGAGGCCTGACTTCCCGGGGGAGCCTGGAATGCAACCCCGAGATCCCTGCCTTCCCTGGAGAGGAATATTAGGTCCCGGACACACGCCTAGGTGAGGTCTCTTCGGCCCTGCAGTGACTCGAGCGCAACCCCCAGCTTTCCCTCGCAACCCGAGGGGAAGATTGGGCTTCCCAGGGCCAACCCAAGGGGAAGGCTGAGATCCCCGTCGTAACTCGAGAATGCCGCCGCAACTCGAGAAAAACCACGTGGTTCCCACCTCTTGGCAAGATGAGGCCCTTGCCCGCGACGGCGTCTCAAGGCAAGTCCCCTGTTCCGCCCTGAAGGGCAAACGGTCCCTGGCAGCCTCCCTGCGACCCTCAAGATTCCCCCTACATGCCGGGTTCCCCCGAGGGGAACACCGAGGGTCCCGGCACCGCTTCCTTTGAGCCCCTTCTCCCCTCCTGATCGCGACAGGAGAGGCGATTCCCCTGCGTGGTCTGGAAGGGGTTTCCGGCCTTCCCGGCGCACCTCAGGATGAGGCCGGTCTCACGAGGAAATTCGAGACGAGGCACGTGAGTGGGGCCACATGCCAAACGCCCCCGATTCCCCAGTCCGCCCTTGAGAAGGACCCGAGGCCCGGACCCCTCTTCTAAGGCAACCCTGTGGGTGAAGGCACAACACGAAGGGGCACTGCCACCTCCGTGCATCGTCCGCAAAGACCCGCGGGTTCAACACACAGCCCGACAAGGGGCCTGAGACCCCCTGATCAAATCGAGAGGCCAGCGGGGTTCCCTTCCTCAGACAAGACGAGGCCTGACTCTCCTCTCCCAACTCTGCAGGGACCCTGCGGTCGGAGTCCGAAACGGAGAGGAAGCCTGAGGTTCCTGCCTCCCCTCGAGGTGAGGCCCTCTTCCGTTGCGCCAGACCCAGCGGAGTCCCGAGGGGCCCCGCCACCTCCACAGGATCCCTCGCCTCTCAGAGGCACCCTGGCAAGTTCCCTAAGGTCCCCGGCAGAAGGCGAGGGAAACGAGGGTTTCCCGCCGCCCCCCGAGAAAGACCTCGAGAGTCCTTCTTCAACGCGTCTCGAGGCCCTAGTCCCCTCCCGTGACTCGAGAGCCAGGACTCGATGCCCATCGCCACCGCATGGAGACCTGACTTCCCTGGCGCCGCACGAGAGGCTCCCTGAGATCCTCGTAGTGCCTCGGGAGAAACCCTCCACGGGCACCGCAGCTCGAGGAAACCCCTGAGATGCCCCCGTCCTCGCGAGCTGAGTGCCTTCTTTTCCTGCATGGCCTGCAGAGCAATCCCGGGTCCTGTCTCCAAACTGAAGAGCAGGCTGGACTCCCTTGAGGCCGCTCAGGGGGCTCCCAGAGACCCGCGTCGCGACTCGAGAGGAGGGCGGAGTCCTTGGCTTCCCCTCTAGACGAGGCCTGAGTCCCCAGGGGAGCCTGGAATGCAACCCCGAGATCCCTGCCTTCCCTGGAGAGGAATATTAGGTTCCGGATACACGCCTAAGTGAGGTCTCTTCGGTCCTGCAGTGACTCGAGCGCCACCCCCAGCTTTCCCTCTCACTCGAGGGGAAGATTGGGCTTCCCAGGGCCAACCCAAGGGGAAGGCTGAGATCCCCGTCGTAACTCGAGAATCCCGCCGCAACTCGAGGAAAACCACGTGGTTTCAACGTCTTTTCAAGATGAACCTCTTGCCCGCTATGGCGTCTCAAGGGAAGTCCCAGTTTCCGTCCTGAAGTGCGAAACAGTACCTGACACCTTTCATGCGACCCCCAGAAGTTCGCCGACACACCGGGTTCCCTCGAGGGAAACACTGAGGGTCCCGACACCACTTCATCTGAGCCCCTTCTTCCCTCCTGATGGCGACAGGAGTGTCGATTCCCCTGCGTGGTCTGGAAGGGATTCCCGGCCTTCCCGGCGCATCTCAGGATGAGGCCGTCCGCACGAGGAAATTCGAGATGAGCCACCGGGGTGGTGCCACATGCCTATCGACCTCGATTTCCCGGTCCACTCTTGAGAAGAACCCGTTGCACGGACACCTCTTCGAAGGCAACCCTGTGGGTGAAGGCACAACACGAAGGGGCACTGACACTCCCGTGCATCGTCCAGAAACACCCGTGGGTTCCACATACAGCTCGAAGAGGGGCCTGAGACCCCCTGAGCAACTCGAGAGGCAAGCGGAGTTCCCTTCCTCAGACAAGACGAGGCCTAACTCTCAGCTCCCATCTCTGCAGGGACCCTGAGGTCGGAGGGTCGGAGTCAGAAACAGAGAGGAAGCCTGAGGTTCCTGCCTCCCCTCGAGATGAGGCCCTCTTCCATTGCGCCAACCACAGCGGAGTCCCGAGAGGCCCCGCTAACTCCACAGCATCCCTCACCTCTCAGGGGCACCCTGGGAAGTTCCCTCAGGTCCCCTGCAGAAGTCGAGGGAAATGAGGGTTTCCTGCCACCACTCGAGAAAGACCTGGATACTCCTTCTTCAAAGTGTCTTGAGGCCCTTGTCCCCTCTCTGGACTAGAGAGCAATGATGCGCTCCCCCTCGCCTTGCGCATGCAGACCTGGCTTCCCTGGCGCCGCACGAGAGGCTCCCTGAGGTCCTCGTCGTGCCTCGGGAGAAAACCCCCACAGGCGCCGCAGCTCGAGGAAACCCCTGAGACGCCCCCGTCCTCGCGAGCTGAGGGACTTCTTTTCCTGCCTGGCCTGGAGAGCAATCCCGAGTCTTCTCTCCAAACTGAAGAGTAGGATGGATTCCCTTGAGGCGACTCAGTGGGCTCCAAGAGATCTGCGTCGCGGCTCGAGAGGAGAGCGCAGTCCTTTGCTTCCCCTCGAGGCGAGGCCTGACTCCCCGGGGGAGTCTGGAGTGCAATCCCGAGATCCTTGTCTTCCCTTGAGAGGACTATTAGGTCCTGGACTCACGCCTAGATGAGGTCTCTTTGGCCTTGCAGTGATTCGAGCACAACATCCAGCTTTCCCTCGCAACTCGAAGGGAAGTTTGGGCTTCCCAGGGCCAACACAAGAGGAAGCCTGAAATCCACGTCGTAACTCGAGAATCCCGCCGCAACTCGAGAAAAACCACGTGGTTCCATCGTCTTCGCAGCATGAGGCCCTTGCCCGCCACAGCGTCTCAAAAGAAGTCCCACGTTCCTACTGAAGTGCAAAACGGTACTTGGCACCCATGATGGCACCCCCAAAGTTCCCCAACATACAGGCCTCACTCGAGGGTAACACCCATGTTCCCCGCACCACATCATTTGAGCCCCTTCTCCCCTCCTGATTGCAATAGGAGTGTCTTTTCTCCTGCTTTGTGTGGAAGGGGTTACCGATCTTCCCAGCGCACATCAGGATGAGGCCTGTCTCACGAGGAAATTGGAGATGTAGCCTCGTGGGTGGTGCCACATGCGGAAAGACCCCATTTCCCGGTCAGCTATTAATAAGAACCCGATGCCCGTACACGTCTTGGAATGCATCCCGTAGGATGAAGGCACAACAAGGAGGGACCCTGAACACCCGTGCATCTTTTGGAAAATTCTGCAGGTTCCACATACAGCTCGACAAGTGACCTGTTACCTCGTGAACAACTCGAGAGGCAAGCTAAGTTTCATTTCTCCACAGAATACGAGGCCTGACTCTCCTGTCCCAACTCTGCAGGAATCCTGAGATCGGAGTCTGAAATGGAGAGGAACCCTGAGGTTCCTTCCTCAACACGAGATGAGGCCCTCTTGTATTATACCACACCCAGTGGAGTCCCGAGAGGCCCCTCCCAACTCCACAGTATCAGTGTCTTCTCAGAGGCACCCTGAGCAACTCCCTGAGGTCACCGGCACAAGTCGAGGGAACACAGGGTATCCTGCCGCAACCCGAGAAAGACCTCAAGAGTCCATCTTCAACGCGTCTTGAGGACGGATTCCCCTACCATGACTCGAGAGCAATGACACGCTCCCCCTCGCCATGCGCATGGACACCTGACTTCCCTGGCACCACATGAGAGGCTCCCTGAGCTCCCCGTCATACCTCGTGAGAAACCCCACACTGGCGCCGCAGCTCGGGAAAACCCACCGTCATCGCGAGATTGGGGACTTCTTTTCCTGCCTGACCTGGAGAGCAATCCCTGGTCTTTTCTCCAAACTTCACAGGAGGCTTTACTCCCTTTAGGCCACTCAATGGGCTCCAAGAGATACCTGTCGCGACTTGAGAGGAGAGCAGAGTACTTTGTTTCCCCTCGAGATGAGGCCTTACCTCGGGTGAGTCTGGAATGCAACCCCGAGATCCCTGTTGCCCCTGGAGAGGAACATTATGTCCTGGACAAAAGCCTAGATGAGGTCTATTTTGCCCTACAGTGACTCGAGAGCAACACCCATCTCTCCCTTGCAATTCGAATGGAAGATTGGTCTTCATTGGGCCAACACAAGAGGAAGTCTGAATTTCCCGTTGTAACTCGAGAATCCCACCGCAACTCTTAAAAACCACGTGGTTCCCCATTCATCGCAATATGAGGCCTTTGCCCGCTACAGAGTCTCAAGAGAAGTCCCATGTTTCGTCATAAAGTTCGAAATGCTACTTGGCACCCTTGATGCGACCCCAAAAGTTCCCCAATATACCGGTCTCACTCCAAGGGAACACCGAAGTTCCTGGCACCACTTCATTTGAGCCCCTTCTCCGCTCCTGATCACGGCAGGAAGGTCGATCCCCCTGCTTTGTCTAGAAGGCGTTCCCGACCTTCATGGCGCACCTCAGGATGAGGCCAGTCTCACGAAGAAATTCGAGACGTAGCCTCGTGTTGGTGCCACGTGCCAAAAGACCCCGATTTCTCGGTCTTGCTCTTGATAAGGACCCGATGCCCGGACACCTCTTCTAAGGCAACCCTGTGGATGAAGGCACTACACGAGGGGGCACTGGCAACCCTGTTCATCGTCCGGAAAACCCTGCAGGATCCACATACAGCTCCACAACTGGCCTGTCACCCCTTAAACGATGAGAGAGGAAAGCGGAGTTCCCTTCCTCAGACAAGACGAGGCCTGAGTATCCAATCCCAACTCTGCAGGCATGCTTCGATCTGAGTCAGAAATGGAGAGGAAACCTGAGGTTCCTGCCTCAACCCGAGATGAGGCCCTCTTCCATTAAAACAAACCCAGTGGAGTCCCGAGAGGCCCCTCCCATCTCCACAGTATCCCTGACTTCTCATAGGCATTCTGAGAAGCTCCTTGAGGCCATCGGCAAAAGTCGAGGGAAATAAGGGTTTCCTGCCACAACCGAAGAAAGACCTCGAGAGTCCTTCTTCAATGTGTCTTGAGGTCAGATTCCCCTACCATAGCTCGAGAGCAATAATGCGCTCCCCCTCGCCACGCACATGGAGACCTGACTTCCCTGGCGCCACACGAGAGGCTCCCTGAGCTCCCCGTTGTACCTCGTGTGAAACCCCACACTGGTGCCGCAGCTCGAGAAAACCCACAAGATCCCTCCGTCATCGCGAGATGAGGGCCATCTTTTCCTGCATGGCCTGGAGAGCAGTCCCAAGTCCTCTCTCCAAACTTCACAGGAGGCTTGACTCCCTTTAGGCCACAAAGTGGGCTCCAAGAGGTGCCCGTCGCGACTCGAAAGGAGAGCGGAGTCCTTTGCTTCCCTTCAACATGAGGCCTGACTCCCTGGGTGAGTCTGGAATGCAAACCTGAGATCCCTGTGGCCCTTGGAGAGGAACATTAGGTCCTGGACACAAGCCTAGATGAGGTCTCCTTTGCCCTGCAGTGACTCGAGCGCAACCCCCAGCTCTCACTCACAACTCGAATGGATGATTGGACTTCCCTGGCCCAACACAAGAGGAAGCCTGAAATCCCCGTCGTAACTCGAGAATCCCACCACAACTCGAGAAAAACCACGTGGCTCCCCCGTCATCGCAAGATGAGGCCCTTGGCCGCTACAGCGTATCAAGGGAAGTCCCACGTTCCATCCTGAAGTACAAAACGGTACTTGGCACCCTTGATGCGACCCCCAAAGTTCCCTGACATACCGGTCTCACTCGAGGGAAACACCAAAGTTCACGGCACCACTTCCTGTGAGCCCGTTCACCCCTCCTGATCGCGACAGAAGGGTCGATTCCCATGTTTTGTGTGCAAGGTGTTCCCGACATTCCCCGCGAACCTCCGGATAAGGCCGGTCTCATGAGGAAATTCGAAAAGTAGCCTCATGGTTGGTGCCAAATGCTGAAAGATCCCGAATTCCCGGTCCACTCTAGATAAGAACCTGACGCCCGGACATCTCTTCGAAGGCAACCCTGTGGATGAAGGCACAACACGAAGGGACACTGACATCCCCATGCATCGTCTGCAAAAACCCGCAGATTCCACTCACAGCTCCAAATGTGGACTGTCACCTCGTGAACAACTCGAGAGGCAAGTGAAGTTGCATTCCTTCACACAAGACGAGGCCTTACTCTCCTGTCCCAACTCTTCAGGGACCCTGCAATTGGAGTCAGAAATGGAGAGGAACCCTGAGGTTCCTGCCTCAACTAGAGAAGAGGCCCTCTTCCATTGAACCAAACTCAGTGGTGTCCCGAGAGGCCCCTCCCAACACCACAGTATCCCTGAATTCTCAGAGGCTCCCTGAGAAGCTACCTGAGGTCACTGGCACAAGTCGAGGGAACCCAGAGTTTCCTGAAGTAACCCGAGAAAGACTTGGAGAGTCCTTTTTCAATGTCTCTTGATGCCCGATTCCCCTACCATGACTCCAGAGCAAGGACGAGCTCCCCTCACCACAAGCAGGAAAACTGACTTCCCTAGTACCACACAAGAGGCTCCCTGAGTACCCCATCGTACCTCGTGAGAAAACCCACACTGGCGCCGCAGTTCGAGAAAAACCACAAGATGCCCCCGTCAAGGAGAGATGGGGGCCTTCTTTTCCTGCCTGACCTGGAGAGCAATTCCTGGTCCTCTCTCCAAACTTCACAGGAGTATTGACTCCCTTTAGGCCACTCAGTTGGGTCCTAGAAATACCCGGTGCGACTCGAGAGGAGAGCGGAGTCCTTTGCTTCCCTGGAGACGAGGCCTGACTCCCCGGGTGAGTTTGGAATGCAACCCCGAGATCCCTGTCGCCCCTGGAGTGGAACATTATGTCCTAGACACAAGCCTAGATGAGGTCTATTTTGCCCTACAGTGACTCGAGAGCAACCTCCATCTCTCCCTCACAATTTGAATGGAAGATTGGTCTTCCCACGGTCAACACAAGAGGAAGTCGAAATTTCCCATCGTAATTCGAGAATTCAGCCTCAAGTCTTAAAAACCATGTGGTTCCCCCTTCATCGCAATATGAGGCCCTTGCCAGCTAGAGTCTCAAGAGAAGTCCCACGTTCCATCTTAAAGTTCGAAATGCTACTTGGCACCCTTGATGCGACCCCAAAGTTCCCCAACATACCGGTCTCATTCCAGGGGAACACCGAAGTTCCCGGTGTCTCCAGGGAAGTCCCATGTTCCGCCCTGAAGGGCGACACGGTACTTGACACCCTTGATGCGACCGCAAAAGTTCCCCGACATGCTGGGTTCCCTCGAGGGGAACACCGAGGGTCCCGGCACCACTTCATCTGAGCCCCTTCTCCCTTCCTGATCGCGACAGGAGAATCAATTCCCCTGCGTGGTCTGGAAGGGGTTCCCGGCCTTCCTGGCGCACCTCAGGATGAGGCCGGTCTCAGGAGGAAATTCGAGACTAGCCACGTGTGAGGTGCCACGTGCCGAACGACCCCGATTTTCCGGTCCGCTCTTGATAAGAACCCGATGCCCAGACACCTCTTCGAAGGCAACCCTGTGGGTGAAGGCACAATACGAAGGGGCACTGACACCCCCGTGCATCATCCGGAAAAACCCGCAGGGTCTACACACAGCTCGACAAGGGGCCTGATTCTCCCGGAACAACTCGAGAGGCAACCAGAATTCCATTCCTCAGACAAGACGAGGCATGACTCTCCTATCCCAACACTGCAGGGACCGTGCAGTCGGAGTCCGAAACCGAGAGGAAGCCTGAGGTTCCTGCCTCCCCTCGAGATGAGGCCCTCTTCCATTGCGCCGAACCCAGCAGAGTCCCGAGAGGCCCTGCCAACTACACAGCATCCCTCACCTCTCAGAGGCACCCTGGGAAGTTCCCTAAGGTTCCCTTCAGAAGTCGAGGGAAACGAGGGTTTCCCGCCGCAACCCGAGAAAGACCTCGAGAGTCCTTCTTCAACGCCTCTTGAGGACCTAGCCGCTTCCCATGACTCGAGAGTGATGACCAGCTCCCCCTCGCCATGCGCATGAAGACCTGACTTCCCTGGCGCCGCACGAGAGGCTCCCTGAGGTCCTCGTCGTGCCTCGTGAGAAAACCCCCATGGGCGCAGCAGCCTGAGGAAACCCATGAGACGCCCCCGTCATCGCGAGATGAGGGCCTTCTTTTCCTGCCTGGCCTGGAGAGCAATCCCGAGTCCTCTCTCCAAACTGAAGAGGAGGCTCGACACCCTTGAGTCCACTCAGTGGGCTCCAAGAGATCCGTGTCGCGACTTGAGAGGAAAGCGGAGTCCTTTGCTTCCCCTCCAGGCCAGTCCTGACTCCCCGGGAGAGTCTGGAATGGAAACCCGGGATCCCTGTCTTCCCTTGAGAGGAATATTAGGTCCTGGACACACGCCTCGATGAGGTCTCTTTGGCCCTGTAGTGACTCGAGCAGAACCCCCAGCTTTCCATCGCAACTCGAATTGAAGTTTGGGCTTCCCAGGGCCAACCCAAGAGAGACCTGAAATTCCTGTCATTTTCGAGAATCCCAATGCAACTCAAGAAAAACGACGTGGTTCCAACGTCTTCACAGGATGAGGCCCTTGCCCGCTACAGCGTCTCCAGGGAAGTCCCATGTTCCGTCCTGAAGTGGGAAACGGTACTTGGCTCCCTTGATGCGACCCCTAAAGTTCCCTTAAACGCCGGGTTCCCTCGAGTGGAAGACCGAGGGTCCCGGCACCACTTCATCTGAGCCCCATCTCCCCTCCTGATCGCGACAGGAGAATCGATTCCCCTACTTTGTGTGGAAGGGGTTCCCGGCCTTCCCGGCGCACCTCAGGATGATGCTGGTCTCACGAGGAAATTCGAGATGAGCCACGTGGGTGGTGCCACGTGCAGAATGACCCCGATTTCCCGGTCCGCTCTTGAAATGAACCCGATGCCCGGACAACTCTTTGAAGGCAACCCTGTGGGGGAAGGCACAAAACGAAGGGGCACTGACACCCCCATGCATCTTCTGGAAACACCCGCAGGTTCCACACACAGCTTGTCAAGGGCCCTGAGACCCCTGAACGACTCGAGAGGCAAGCAGAGTTCCGTTACTCAGACAAGACGAGGCCTGACTCTCCTGTCCCAACTCTGCAGGGACCCTGCGGTCGGAGTCAGAAATGGAGAGGAAGCCTGAGGTTCCTGCCTCCAATCGAGATGAGGCCCTCTTTCATTTCGTCAAACCTAGTGGAGTCCCGAGAGGCCCCTCTAACTCCTCAGTATCCCTCACCTCTCAGAGGCACCTGGGAAGTTCCCTAAGGTCCCCTGTAGAGGTCGAGGGAAATGAGTGTTTCCCGCCCCAACCCAAGAAAGACCTTGAGAGTCCTTCTTAAATGCCTCTTGAGGCCCTAGTCCCTCCCATGACTCGAGAGCAATGACGCGATCTGCCTGGCCACGCGCATGGAGTCAGGCTTCTCTGGCGCTGCACAAGAGGATCCCTGAACTCCCCATCATATCTCGTGAGAAACCCCACACTTGCGCCGCAGCTCGAGAAAACCCATGAGACGCCCCCGTCATCACGAGAGGAGGGCCATCTTTAACTGCATGGTATGCAGATCAAGCGTGAACCTTCTGTCCAAGCTACACAGGACGCTTGACTCCCTTTAGGCCACTCATTGGGCTCCAAGAGTTACGTGTCGCGACTCGAGAGGATAGTGGAGTCCTTTGCTTCCACTCGAGACGAGGCGTGACCCACCGGGTGAGACTGGAATGCGACCCCGATATCCCTGTCGCCCCTGGAGAGGAACATTACGTCCTGGACCCAAGCCTAGATGAGGACTCTTTGCCCTGAAGTGACTCGAGAGCAACCCCCAGCTCTCTCTGACAAGTTGAATGGAAGATTGGACTTCCTGGGCCAACACAAGTGGAAGCCTGAATTCCCCGTCGTAACTCGAGAATCCCGCCTCAACTCGAGAAAAACCACGTGTTTCACTTGTCATCGCAATATGAGGCCCTTGCCCAGAGCATCTCCAGAGAATTCCCACGTTCCATCTTGAAGTGCGAAACTGTACTTGGCACCCTTGATGCGACCTCAAAAGTGCCGTGACATACCGGTCTCACTCGAGGGGACCACCGAGGTTCCCGGCACCACTTCATCTGAGCCCCTTCTCCCCTTCTGATCGCGAGCGGTGGGTCGATTCCCCTGCTTTGACTGCAAGGGGTTCCCGACCTTCCCGGCGCACCTCAGGATGAGGCCGGTCTCCCGAGGAAATTCGAGACGTAGCCTCGTGGGTGGTACCACATGCTGAAAGACCCCAATTTTCCGGTACGCTCTTGAAAAGAACCCAATGCCCGGAAACCTCTTTGAAGGCAACCCTGTGGATGAAGGAACAACACGAAGGGGCACTGACACCCCCGTGCATCGTCCGGAAAAACCCGCAGGTTCCACACTCAGCTCAACAAGTGGCCTGTCACTCCGTGAACAACTCGAAAGGCAAGCGGAAATCCATTCCTCCACAGAAGACGAGGCGTGACTCTCTTCTCCATACTCTGCAGGTACCCTGCGACCCGAGTCAGAAATGGAGAGGACCCCTGACGTTCCTGCCTCCATTCGAGATGAGGCCCTCTTCGATTGCACCAAACCCAGTTGAGTAACGAAGGGCCCCTCCCAAATCCACAGTGTCCCTGACTTCTCAGAGGCACCCTTAGATGTTGCCTGAGGTCACCGACACAAATCAAGGGAACCCAGGGTTCCCTGCCGCAACCCGAGAAAGACCTCAAGAGTCCTTCTTCAATGCGTCTTGAGGCCCGATTTTCCTACTATGACTCGAGAGCAATCACGCACTCCCCTTCACCACACGCACGGAGACCTGACGTCCCTAGCACCACACGAGAGGCTCTCTGAGCTCCCCGTTGTACCTCGTGAGAAATCTGATACTGGCGCCGCAGCTGGAGAAAACCCACGAGATGCCCCCGTCATCGCGAGATGAGGGCCTTTTTTCCTGCATGGCCAGGAAAACAATCCCGAGTCATCTCTCCAAACTCCATAGGAGGCTTCACTCCCTTTACGCCACGCAGTGGGCTCCAAGAGATACCCGTCGCGACTCGACAGGAGAGCGGAGTCCTTTTTTTCCCCTCAAGACGAGGCCTGACTCTCCGGGTGAGTCGAGAATGCAACCCTGAGATCCCTGTTGGCCCAGTAGTGGAACACTAGGTCCTGGACACAAGCGTAGATGAGGTCTATTTTGCCCTGCAGTGACTGGAGAGCAATCCCCAGTTCTAACTTGCAACTCGAATGGAATACTGGATTTTCCTGGCGCCACACAAGAGGCTCCCTGAGATCCCCGTGGTACTTCATGAGACACCCCACACTGGCGCCGCAGCTCGAGAAAACCCACGAGACGCCACCGTCATCTCGAGATGAGGGCCTTCTTTTCCTGCATGGCCTGGAGTCCAATCCCGAGTCCTCTCTCCAAACTCCACAGGAGGCTTGACTCCCTTTAGTACACACAGTGGGCTCAAAGAGATACCCATCGCGACTCGAGACGAGAGCGGAATTCTTTGCTTACCCTCGAGGTGAGAACTGACTCCCCGGATGAGTCTGGAATGCAAACCCGAGATCCCTGTCGCCCCTGGAGAGCAACGTTAGATCCTGGACAGAAGCCTAGATTAGGTCTCTTGCCCTGCAGTGACTCTAGCGCCATCCCTAGCTCCCCCTCGCAACCCGAATGGAAGATTGGATTTCAAGGCCAACAAATGGAAGCCTAAATTCCCGGACATAGCTCGAGAATCCCGCCGCAACTCGAGCAAAACCACGTGGTTCTCCCTTCATCGCAAGATGAGGCCCTTGCCCGCTACAGCGTTTCAAAAGATGTCCCAGGTTCCGTCTTGAAATGCGAAACGGTACTTGGCACCCTTGATGCGACCCCAAAAGTCCCCCAACACGTGGGTCTCACTCAAGGGGAACACCGAGGTTCTCGGCACCACTTCATTTAAGCCTCTTCTCCCCTCCTGATCGTGACCGGTGGGTCGATTCCCCTGCTTTGTCTGCAAGGGGGCCCGACCTTCCCTGCACAACCCAGGATGAGGCCGGTCTCATGGGGAAATTCGATACGTAGCTTTGTGGGTGGTGCCACTTGCTGAAAGACTCCAATTTCCCGGTCCGCTCTTGATAAGAATCCGATGCTCGGACACCTCTTGGAAGGCAGCCTTGAGTATGAAGGTACAACACGAAGGGGCACTAACACACCTGTGCATCATCCGGAAAAACGGGCAGGTTACACACACAGCTCGACAAGTGGCCTGTCACCTCGAGAACAACTCGAGAGGCAAGAGGAGTCCCATCCTCCAGAAAAGACGAGGCCTGACTCTCCTGTACCAACATGCAGGGACCTTGCGATCTGAGTCAGAAATGGAGAGGAACACTGAGGTTCCTGCTTCAACTCGAGATGAGTCCCTCTTACATTCCACCAAATGCAGAGGAGTCTCGAGAGGCCCCTCCAAACTGCACAGTATCCCTGACTTCTCAGAGGCACTCTGAGAAGCTCCCTGAGGTCGCAGGCACAAGTCAAGGGAACCCTGGGTTTTATGCAGTGACCCGAGAAAGACCTCGAGAGTCCTTCTTCAACCCGTCTTGAGGCCCGATTACCCTACCATGACTCGAGAGCAATGACGAGCTCCCCCTAGCCATCTCATGGGGACCTGACTTCCCTGGCGCCACACGAGAGGCTCCCTGAGCTCCCTCTCGTACCTCGTCAGAAACCCGGCACTAGCGCAGCAGTCTAGAAAACCCACGAGACGCCGCCATCATCGCGAGATGAGGGCCTTCTTTTCCTGCATGGCCTGGAGAGGAATCCCGAGTCCTCTATCCAAACACCACAGGAGGCTTGACTCCCTTTAGGGCACACAGTGGGCTCCAAGAGATACCCATTGCGAGTCAAAAGGACAGCGGAGTTCTTTGCTTCCCCTCGAGACGAGGCCTGATTCCCCGGGTGAGTCTTGTATGCAACCCCAAGATCCCTGTCGCCCCTAGGGACGAACATTAAGTCCTGGACACAAGCCTAGATGAGGTCTATTTTGCCCTGCAGTGACTCGAGAGCAATCCCCAGCTCTCCCTTGAAACTCGAATGGAAGATAGGACTTCCCTGGCTCAACACATGAGGAAGACTTTATTCCCCGTCGAAACTCGAGAATCCCGCCACAACTCGAGAAACGCCACGTGGTTCCCCCGTCATCCCAAGATGAGGCCCTTGCCCCCTACAGCGTCTCAAGAGAAGTCCCACGTTCCGTCTTGAAGTGCGAAACGGTATTGGCACCGTTGATGCACCCTCAAAAGTTCCTCGACACACCAGTCTGACTCGAGGAGAACACCGAGGTTCCCGGCACCACTACATCTGGGCCCCTTCTCCCCTCCTGATCGCGACAGGAGGGTCGATTCCCCTGTTTTGTCTTGAAGGGGTTCCCGCCTTTCCCGGTGCATCTCAGGATGAGGCCGGTCTCACGAGGATATTCGAGACATAGTCACGTGGATGGTGACACATGCCAAAAGACCCCGATTTCCCGGTCCGCTCTTGATAAGATCCTGATGCCCGGACACCTCTTTGAAGATAACCCTTTTGATGAAGGCACAACACTTAGGGGCACTGACACCCCTGGGTATCGTCCGGAGAAACCCGCAGGTACCACATACAGCTCGAGAAGTGACCTGTCACCCCGTGAACAACTGGAGAGGCAAGCAGAGTTCCATTCCTCCACACAAGACGAGGCCTGACTCTCCTGTTCGAATTCTGCAGCGAAACTGCGATCCGAGTCAGATCTGGCCCAGGGGAAGTCAGGAGAGGAAACATGAGTTTCCTGCCTCCACTCGAGATGAGGCCCTCTTCCATTGCACCGAACCCAGTGGAGTCCCGAGAGGCCCCTCCCAACTGCACAGTATCCCTGACTTCTCAGAGGCACCCTTAGACCTTCCTGAGATCACCGGCACAAGTCGAGGGAACCAAGGGTTTCCTGCCCCAACCCGTAAAAGACCTCGAGAGTCCTTCTTCAACGCGTCTTGAGGTGCGATTCCCCTACCATGACTCGAGAGCAATGACGCGCTCCCCCAGCCACGCGCATAGAAACCTGACTTCCCTGGCGCCACAGGAGAGGCTCCCTGAGCTCCCCATTATACCTCGTGAGCAACACCACACTGGAGCCACAGCTCGAGAATACCCACGAGACGCCCCAGTCCTCACGAGATGAGGGCCTTCTTTTGCTGTATGGCCTGGAGAGCAATCCTGAATCCTCTCTCCAAACTCCACAGGAGGCTTGACTCATTTTAGGCCACACAGTGTGCTCCAAGATATACCCGTCGCGACTTGACAGGAGAGCGGTGTCCTTGGCTTCCCCTCGAGACGAGGCCTGACTCCCCGGGTGATTCGAGAATGCAATGCTGAGATCGCTTTCGCCCCAGCAGAGGAACATTAGGTCCTTGACACAAGCCTAGATGAGGTCTATTTGGCCCTGCAGTGTCTCGAGAGCAATCCCCAGTTCTAACTCACAATTCGAATGAAAACTGGACTTCCCTGGGCCAGTTGAAGAGGAAGCCTGAATTCCCGGTTGTAACTCGAGAATCCCGCCCCAACTCAAGAAAAACCACGTGGTTCCCCCGTCATCGAAAGATGAGGCCCTTGCCCGCTACAGCGTCTCAAGAGAAGTCCCACGTTCCATATTGAAGAGCGAAAAGTTACTTGGAACCCTTGATGCGACCCCAAAAGTTCCCCGACATACCAGTCTCACTTGAGGAGAACACTGAGGTTCCCGGCACCACTTCATCTGAGACTCTTCTCCCCTCTTGATCGCGACAGGAGGTTCGATTCCCCTGCTTTCTCTGGAAGGCGTTCCCGACCTTCCTGGCGCACATCAAGATGAGGCCAGTCTCACGAGGAAATTCGAGACATAGCCTCGTGGGTGGTGCGGCATGCCAAAAGACCCCGATTCCCTGGTCCGCTCTTGATAAGAACCCGATGGCAGAACCCAACTCGAAGGCAATCCTGTGGAACAAGGCACAACAAGAAGGGGCAGTGACACCCCGGTGCATCGTCCAGAAAAACCCGCAAGTTCCACATACAAATCGACAAGTGGCCTGTCACCCCATGAACAACGCGAGAGTCAAGCGGAGTGCCATTCCTCCACACAAGACGAGGCCTGACTCTCCTGTCCCAACTCTGCAGGGACTCTGCGATCCGAGTCAGATCCGGCGCATTCGAAGCCAGGAGAGGAACCCTGTGGTTCCTGCCTCAACTTGTCATGAGGCCCTCTTCCATTGCACCAAACCCAGTGGAGTTCCGAGAGGCCCCTCCCAACTCCACAGTGACCCTGACTTCTCAGAGGCACGCTGAGAAGCTTCCTGAGGTCACTGGCACAAGTCGATGGAACCCAGGGTTTCCTGCTGCAACCCAAGAAAGACCTCGAGAGTCCTTCTTTAACACGTTTTCAGGCCCAATTCCCCTACCATGACTCGAGAACAATGACGGGCTCCCTCTCACCACGTGCATAGAGACCTGACTGCCCTGGCACCACATGAGAGGCTCATTGAGCTCCCAGTCTTACTTCGTGAGAAACCCCACACTAGCGCCACAGCTCGAGAAAACCTACGAGACGCCCCAGTCATCGGGAGATGAGGGCCTTCATTTCATGCATTGCCTGGAGAGCAATCCCGTGTCCTCCCTCCAAACACCAGAGGAGGTTTGACTCCCTTTAAGCCACTCAGTGGGCTCCAAGACATACCCGTCCGACTCGAGAGGAGAGTAGAGTCCTTTGCTTCCCCTCGAGACGAGGCCTGACTCCAGGGTGAGTCTGGAATGCAACCCCGAGATTCCTGTCGCCCCTTGACATGAACATTAGGTCCTGCACACAAGCCTTTGTGGGGTCTCTTTTGCCTTCAGTGACTAGAGCGCAACTCCAGCTCTTCCTCGAATCTCGAATGGAAGATAAGACTTTTGTGGGCCAACACAAGAGGAAGCATGAATTCCCTGTGGTAACTCAAATATCCCACCGCAACTCGAGAAAAAGCAAGTGGTTCCCCAGTCATTCCAAGATGAGGCCCTTGCCCGCTGGAGCACCCCAATAGAAGTCCCACATTCCAATTTGAAGAGCGAAACGGTACTTGGAACGCGTTATGCGACCCCAAAAGTTACCCGACATACATGTCTCACTTGAGGGAAACACCGAGGTTCCCAGCAGCACTTCATCTGAGCCACTTCTCCCCTCCTGATCGCCACAGGAGGGTCGAATCCTCTGCTTTGTCTGGAAGGGTTTCATGACCTTCGCGGCACACCTCAGGATGAGGCCGGTTTCATGAGGAAATTCGAGACTAGCCACGTGGGTGGTGCCAAATGCTGAACGACCCCGATTTCCCAGTACGTACTTCATAAGAACACGATGCCCGGACACCTCTTCGAAGGCAACCCTGTGGATGAAGACACAAAACGAAGGGTCACTGACACCCCAATGCATCGTCTGGAAAAACCTGCAGATTCCACACACAGTTTGACAAGGGGCCTGAAACCCCATGAACAACTCGAGAGGCAAGCGGAGTTCCATTCCTCAGAAAAGACATAGCCTGACTCTCCTGTCCCAACTCTGCAGGGACACTACGATCAAAGTCAGAATTGGATAGGAAGCCTGAGGTTCCGACCTCCACTCGAGATGAGGCCCTCTTCCATTGTGACAAACCCAGTGGAGTCCCGAGAGGTCCCACCAACTCCACAGCGATTCTCACTTCTCTGAGGCACCTTGGGAAGTTCACTCAGGCCCCGGAAGAAGTCGGGGGAAACGAGGGTTTCCCGCTGCAACCCAAGAAAGACCTCGAGAGTCCTTCTTCAACGCGTCTCGAGGCCCTAGTCCCCTCCCGTGACTCGAGAGCCATGACGTGCTCCCCCTCGCAACGCGCATGGAGACCTGACTTCCCTGGCGCCGCACGAGAGGCTCCCTGAGATGCTCGTCGTGCCTCGGGAGAAAACCCCCACGGGCGCCGCAGCTCGAGGAAACCCCTGAGACGCCCCCGTCCTCGCGAGCTGATGGCCTTCTTTTCCTGCATGGCCTGGAGAGCAATCCCGGTTCCTCTCTCCAAACGGAAGAGGAGGCTGGACTCCCTTGAGGCCGCTCAGGGGGCTCCAAGAGACCCGCGTCGCGACTCGAGAGGAGAACGGAGTCCTTGGCTTCCCCTCGAGACGAGGCCTGACTCCCTGGGGGAGCCTGGAATGCAACCCCGAGATCCCTGCCTTCCCTGGAGAGGAATATTAGGTCCCGGACACACGCCTAGGTGAGGTCTCTTCGGCCCTGCAGTGACCCGAGCGCAACCCCCAGCTTTCCCTCGCAACCAGAGGGGAAGATGGGGCTTCCCAGGGCCAACCCAAGGGGAAGGCTGAGATCCCCGTCGTAACTCGAGAATGCCGCCGCAACTCGAGAAAAACCACGTGGTTCCCACCTCTTGGCAAGATGAGGCCCTTGCCCGCGACGGCGTCTCAAGGGAAGTCCCCTGTTCCACCCTGAAGGGCGAAACGGTCCCTGACAGCCTTCCTGCCACCCCCAAAAGTCCCCCGACATGCCGGGGTCCCCCGAGGGGAACACCGAGGGTCCCGGCACCGCTTCCTCTGAGCCCCTTCTCCCCTCCTGATCGCGACAGGAGAGGCGATTCCCCTGCGTGGTCTGGAATGGGTTCCCTGCCTTCCCGGCGCACCTCAGGATGAGGCCGGTCTCACGAGGAAATTCGAGACGAGCCACGTGGGTGGGGCCACATGCCGAACGCCCCCGATTCCCCGGTCCGCTCTTGAGGAGGACCCGAGGCCCGGACCCCTCTTCGAAGGCAACCCTGTGGGTGAAGGCACAGCACGAAGGGGCACTGCCACACCCGTGCATCGTCCGCAAAGACCCCGGGTTCCACACACAGCTCGACGAGGGGCCTGAGACCCCCTGAGCAACTCGAGAGGCCAGCGGGGTTCCCTTCCTCAGACAAGACGAGGCCTGACTCTCCTGTCCCAACTCTGCAGGGACCCTGCGGTCGGAGTCCGAAACGGAGAGGAAGCCTGAGGTTCCTGCCTCCCCTCGAGGTGAGGCCCTCTTCCGTTGTGCCAGACCCAGCGGAGTCCCGAGGGGCCCCGCCACCTCCACAGGATCCCTCGCCTCTCAGAGGCACCCTGGCAAGTTCCCTAAGGTCCCCGGCAGAAGGCGAGGGAAACGAGGGTTTCCCGCCGCCCCCTGAGAAAGACCTCGAGAGTCCTTCTTCAACGCGTCTCGAGGCCCTAGTCCCCTCCCGTGACTCGAGAGCCAGGACGCGCTCCCCCTCGCCACGCGCATGGAGACCTGACTTCCCTGGCGCCGCACGAGAGGCTCCCTGAGATCCTCGTCGTGCCTCGGGAGAAAACCCCCACGGGCGCCGCAGCTCGAGAAAACCCCTGAGACGCCCCCGTCCTCGCGAGCTGAGGGCCTTCTTTTCCTGCATGGCCTGGAGAGCAATCCCGGGTCCTCTCTCCAAACGGAAGAGGAGGCTGGACTCCCTTGAGGCCGCTCAGGGGGCTCCAAGAGACCCGCGTCGCGACTCGAGAGGAGAGCGGAGTCTTTGGCTTCCCCTCGAGACGAGGCCTGACTCCCTCGGGGAGCCTGGAATGCAACCCCGAGATCCCTGCCTTCCCTGGAGAGGAATATTAGGTCCCGGACACACGCCTAGGTGAGGTCTCTTCGGCCCTGCAGTGACTCGAGCGCAACCCCCAGCTTTCCCTCGCAACCCGAGGGGAAGATTGGGCTTCCCAGGGCCAACCCAAGGGGAAGGCTGAGATCCCCGTCGTAACTCGAGAATGCCGCCGCAACTCGAGAAAAACCACGTGGTTCCCACCTCTTGGCAAGATGAGGCCCTTGCCCGCGACGGCGTCTCAAGGGAAGTCCCCTGTTCCGCCCTGAAGGGCGAAACGGTCCCTGACAGCCTTCCTGCGGCCCCCAAAAGTCCCCCGACACGCCGGGGTCCCCCGAGGGGAACACCGAGGGTCCCGGCACCGCTTCCTCTGAGCCCCTTCTCCCCTCCTGATCGCGACAGGAGAGGCGATTCCCCTGCGTGGTCTGGAAGGCGTTCCCGGGCTTCCTGGCGCACCTCAGGATGAGGCCGGTCTCACGAGGAAATTCGAGAGGAGCCACGTGGGGGGGCCACATGCCGAACGCCCCCGATTCCCCGGTCCGCTCTTGAGAAGGACCCGAGGCCCGGACCCCTCTTCGAAGGCAACCCTGTGGGTGAAGGCACAACACGAAGGGGCACTGCCACCTCCGTGCATCGTCTGCAAAGGCCCGCGGGTTCCACACACAGCTCGACGAGGGACCCCCTGAGCAACTCGAGAGGCCAGCGGGGTTCCCTTCCTCAGACAAGACGAGGCCTGACTCTCCTGTCCCAACTCTGCAGGGACCCTGCGGTCGGAGTCCGAAACGGAGAGGAAGCCTGAGGTTCCTGCCTCCCCTCGAGGTGAGGCCCTCTTCCGTTGTGCCAGACCCAGCGGAGTCCCGAGGGGCCCCGCCACCTCCACAGGATCCCTCGCCTCTCAGAGGCACCCTGGCAAGTTTCCTAAGGTCCCCGGCAGAAGGCGAAGGAAACGAGGGTTTCCCGCCGCCCCCCGAGAAAGACCTCGATAGTCCTTGTTCAACGAGTCTCGAGGCCCTAGTCCCCTCCCGTGACTTGAGAGCCAGGACGCGCTTCCCCTCGCCACGTGCATGGAGACCTGACTTCCCTGGCGACGCACGAGAGGCTCCCTGAGATCCTCGTCGTGCCTCGGGAGAAAACCCCCAAGGGCGCCGCAGCTCGAGGAAACCCCTGAGACGCCCCCGTCCTCGCGAGCTGAGGGCCCTCTTTTCCTGCATGGCCTGGAGAGCAATCCCGGGTCCTCTCTCCAAACGGAAGAGGAGGCTGGACTCCCTTGAGGCCGCTCAGGGGGCTCCAAGAGACCCGCGTCGCGACTCGAGAGGAGAGCGGAGTCCTTGGCTTCCCCTCGAGACGAGGCCTGACTCCCCTGGGGAGCCTGGAATGCAACCCCGAGATCCCTGCCTTCCCTGGAGAGGAATATTAGGTCCCGGACACACGCCTAGGTGAAGTCTCTTCGGCCCTGCAGTGACTCGAGCGCAACCCCCAGCTTTCCCTCGCAACCCGAGGGGAAGATTGGGCTTCCCAGGGCCAACCCAAGGGGAAGGCTGAGATCCCCGTCGTAACTCGAGAATGCCGCCGCAACTCGAGAAAAACCACGTGGTTCCCACCTCTTGGCAAGATGAGGCCCTTGCCCGCGACGGCATCTCAAGGGAAGTCCCCTGTTCCACCCTGAAGGGCGAAACGGTCCCTGACAGCCTTCCTGCGACCCCCAAAAGTCCCCCGACACGCCGGGGTCCCCCGAGGGGAACACCGAGGGTCCCGGCACCGCTTCCTCTGAGCCCCTTCTCCCCTCCTGATCGCGACAGGAGAGGCGATTCCCCTGCGTGGTCTGGAAGGGGTTCCCGGCCTTCCCGGCGCACCTCAGGATGAGGCCGGTCTCACGAGGAAATTCGAGACGAGCCACGTGGGTGGGGCCACATGCCGAACGCCCCCGATTCCCCGGTCCGCTCTTGAGAAGGACCCGAGGCCCGGACCCCTCTTCGAAGGCAACCCTGTGGGTGAAGGCACAACACGAAGGGGCACTGCCACCCCCGTGCATCGTCCGCAAAGGCCCGCGGGTTCCACACACAGCTCGACGAGGGACCCCCTGAGCAACTCGAGAGGCCAGCGGGGTTCCCTTCCTCAGACAAGACGAGGCCTGACTCTCCTCTCCCAACTCTGCAGGGACCCTGCGGTCGGAGTCCGAAACGGAGAGGAAGCCTGAGGTTCCTGCCTCCCCTCGAGGTGAGGCCCTCTTCCGTTGTGCCAGACCCAGCGGAGTCCCGAGGGGCCCCGCCACCTCCACAGGATCCCTCGCCTCTCAGAGGCACCCTGGCAAGTTCCATAAGGTCCCCGGCAGAAGGCGAGGGAAACGAGGGTTTCCCGCCGCCCCCCGAGAAAGACCTCGAGAGTCCTTGTTCAACGCGTCTCGAGGCCCTAGTCCCCTCCCGTGACTCGAGAGCCAGGACGCGCTCCCCCTCGCCACGCGCATGGAGACCTGACTTCCCTGGCGCCGCACGAGAGGCTCCCTGAGATCCTCGTCGTGCCTCGGGAGAAAACCCCCACGGGCGCCGCAGCTCGAGGAAACCCCGGAGACGCCCCCGTCCTCGCGAGCTGAGGGCCTTCTTTTCCTGCATGGCCTGGAGAGCAATCCCGGGTCCTCTCTCCAAACGGAAGAGGAGGCTGGACTCCCTTGAGGCCGCTCAGGGGGCTCCAAGAGACCCGCGTCGTGACTCGAGAGGAGAGCGGAGTCCTTGGCTTCCCCTCGAGACGAGGCCTGACTCCCCGGGGGAACCTGGAATGCAACCCCGAGATCCCTGCCTTCCCTGGAGAGGAATATTAGGTCCCGGACACACGCCTAGGTGAAGTCTCTTCGGCCCTGCAGTGACTCGAGCGCAACCCCCAGCTTTCCCTCGCAACCCGAGGGGAAGATTGGGCTTCCCAGGGCCAACCCAAGGGGAAGGCTGAGATCCCCGTCGAAACTCGAGAATCCCGCCGCAACTCGAGAAAAACCACGTGGTTCCCACCTCTTGGCAAGATGAGGCCCTTGCCCGCGACGGCGTCTCAAGGGAAGTCCCCTGTTCCGCCCTGAAGGGCGAAACGGTCCCTGACAGCCTTCCTGCGGCCCCCAAAAGTCCCCCGACACGCCGGGGTCCCCCGAGGGGAACACCGAGGGTCCCGGCACCGCTTCCTCTGAGCCCCTTCTCCCCTCCTGATCGCGACAGGAGAGGCGATTCCCCTGCGTGGTCTGGAAGGGGTTCCGGGCCTTCCCGGCGCACCTCAGGATGAGGCCGGTCTCACGAGGAAATTCGAGACGAGCCACGTGGGTGGGGCCACATGCCGAACGCCCCCGATTCCCCGGTCCGCTCTTGAGAAGGACCCGAGGCCGGACCCCTCTTCGAAGGCAACCCTGTGGGTGAAGGCACAACACGAAGGGGCACTGCCACCCCCGGGCATCGTCGGCAAAGACCCGCGGGTTCCACACACAGCTCGACGAGGGGCCTGAGGCCCCCTGAGCAACTCGAGAGGCCAGCGGGGTTCCTTTCCTCAGACAAGACGAGGCCTGACTCTCCTGTCCCAACTCTGCAGGGACCCTGCGGTCGGAGTCCGAAACGGAGAGGAAGCCTTAGGTTCCTGCCTCCCCTCGAGTTGAGGCCCTCTTCCGTTGCGCCAGACCCCGCGGAGTCCCGAGGGGCCCCGCCACCTCCACAGGATCCCTCGCCTCTCAGAGGCACCCTGGCAAGTTCCCTAAGGTCCCTGGCAGAAGGCGAGGGAAACGAGGGTTTCCCACCGCCCCCCGAGAAAGACCTCGAGAGTCCTTCTTCAACGCGTCTCGAGGCCCTAGTCCCCTCCCGTGACTCGAGAGCCAGGACGCGCTCCCCCTCGCCAGGCGCATGGAGACCTGACTTCCCTGGCGCCGCACGAGAGGCTCCCTGAGATCCTCGTCGTGCCTAGGGAGAAAACCCCCACGGGCGCCGCAGCTCGAGGAAACCCCTGAGACGCCCCCGTCCTCGCGAGCTGAGGGCCTTCTTTTCCTGCATGGCCTGGAGAGCAATCCCGGGTCCTCTCTCCAAACGGAAGAGGAGGCTGGACTCCCTTGAGGCCGCTCAGGGGGCTCCAAGAGACCCGCGTCGCGACTCGAGAGGAGAGTGGAGTCCATGGCTTCCCCTCGAGACGAGGCCTGACTCCCCGGGGGAGCCTGGAATACAACCCCGAGATCCCTGCCTTCCCTGGAGAGGAATATTAGGTCCCGGACACACGCCTAGGTGAGGTCTCTTCGGCCCTGCAGTGACTCGAGCGCAACCCCCAGCTTTCCCTCGCAACCCGAGGGGAAGATTGGCCTTCCCAGGGCCAACCCAAGGGGAAGGCTGAGATCCCCGTCGAAACTCGAGAATGCCGCCGCAACTCGAGAAAAACCACGTGGTTCCCACCTCTTGGCAAGATGAGGCCCTTGCCCGCGACGGCGTCTCAAGGGAAGTCCCCTGTTCCGCCCTGAAGGGCGAAACGGTCCCTGACAGCCTTCCTGCGACCCCCAAAAGTCCCCCGACACGCCGGGGTCCCCCGAGGGGAACACCGAGGGTCCCGGCACCGCTTCCTCTGAGCCCCTTCTCCCCTCCTGATCGCGACAGGAGAGGCGATTCCCCTGCGTGGTCTGGAAGGGGTTCCCGGCCTTCCCGGCGCACTTCAGGATGAGGCCGGTCTCACGAGGAAATTCGAGACGAGCCACGTGGGTGGGGCCACATGCCGAACGCCCCCGATTCCCCGGTCCGCTCTTGAGAAGGACCCGAGGCCCGGACCCCTCTTCGAAGGCAACCCTGTGGGTGAAGGCACAACACGAAGGGGCACTGCCACCCCCGTGCATCATCCGCAAAGGCCCGCGGGTTCCACACACAGCTCGACGAGGGACCCCCTGAGCAACTCGAGAGGCCAGCGGGGTTCCCTTCTTCAGACAAGACGAGGCCTGACTCTCCTGTCCCAACTCTGCAGGGACCCTGGGGTCGGAGTCCGAAACGGAGAGGAAGCCTGAGGTTCCTGCCTCCCCTCGAGGTGAGGCCCTCTTCCGTTGCACCAGACCCAGCGGAGTCCCGAGGGTCCCCGCCACCTCCACAGGATCCCTCGCCTCTCAGAGGCACCCTGGGAAGTTCCCTAAGGTCCCCGGCAGAAGGCGAGGGAAACGAGGGTTTCCCGCCGCCCCCCGAGAAAGACCTCGAGAGTCCTTCTTCAACGCGTCTCGAGGCCCTAGTCCCCTCCCGTGACTCGAGAGCCAGGACGCGCTCCCCCTCGCCACCCGCATGGAGACCTGACTTCCCTGGCGCTGCACGAGAGGCTCCCTGAGATCCTCGTCGTGCCTCGGGAGAAAACCCCCACGGGCGCCGCAGCTCGAGGAAACCCCTGAGATGCCCCCGTCCTCGCGAGCTGAGGGCCCTCTTTTCCTGCATGGCCTGGAGAGCAATCCCGGGTCCTCTCTCCAAACGGAAGAGGAGGCTGGACTCCCTTGAGGCCGTTCAGGGGGCTCCAAGAGACCCGCGTCGCGACTCGAGAGGAGAGCGGAGTCCTTGGCTTCCCCTCGAGACGAGGCCTGACTCCCCGGGGGAGCCTGGAATGCAACCCCGAGATCCCTGCCTTCCCTGGAGAGGAATATTAGGTCCCGGACACACGCCTAGGTGAGGTCTCTTCGGCCCTGCAGTGACTCGAGCGCAACCCCCTGCTTTCCATCGCAACCCGAGGGGAAGATGGGGCTTCCCAGGGCCAACCCAAGGGGAAGGCTGAGATCCCCGTCGTAACTCGAGAATGCCGCCGTAACTCGAGAAAAACCACGTGGTTCCCACCTCTTGGCAAGATGAGGCCCTTGCCCGCGACGGCGTCTCAAGGGAAGTCCCCTGTTCCGCCCTGAAGGGCGAAACGGTCCCTGACAGCCTTCCTGCGACCCCCAAAAGTCCCCCGACACGCCGGGGTCCCCCGAGGGGAACACCGAGGGTCCCGGCACCGCTTCCTCTGAGCTCCTTCTCCCCTCCTGATCGCGACAGGAGAGGCGATTCCCCTGCGTGGTCTGAAGGGGTTCCCGGCTTTCCCGGCGCACCTCAGGATGAGGCCGGTCTCACGAGGAAATTCGAGACGAGCCACGTGGGTGGTGCCACATGCCGAACGCCCCCAATTCCCCGGTCCGCCCTTGAGAAGGACCCGAGGCCCGGACCCCTCTTCGAAGGCAACCCTGTGGGTGAAGGCACAACACGAAGGGGCACTGCCACCACCGGGCATCGTCCGCAAAGACCCGCGGGTTCCACACAGAGTTCGACGAGGGGCCTGAGACCCCCTGAGCAACTCGAGAGGCCAGTGGTGTTCCCTTCCTCAGACAAGACGAGGCCTGACTCTCCTGTCCCAACTCTGCAGGGACCCTGCGGTCGGAGTCCGAAACGGAGAGGAATCCTGAGGTTCCTGTCTCCCCTCGAGGTGAGGCCCTCTTCCATTGCACCAAACCCAGATGAGTCGCGAGAGGCCCCTCCCAACTCCGCAGTATCCTTGAATTCTCAGAGGCACCTTGAGAATCTACCTGAGGTCACCGGCTCAAGTCCAGGGAACCCAGGGTTTCCTGCTGCGACCCGAGATAGACCTTGAGAGTCCTTCGGCGCATCTTGAGGCCCGATTCCCCTACCATGACTCTAGAGCAAAGACCCGCTCCCCATCGCCATGCGCATGGATACCTGACTTCCCTGACTCCTGAAGAGAGTCTCCCTGAGCTCCCCATCGTACCTCTTCGGAAACCCCATTCAGGCACCGCAGCTGGAGAAAACCCACGATATGCCCCCGTCATCACGAGATGAGGGACTTGTTTCCTGCCTGGCATGGAGAGCAAAACCGAGTCCTCTCTCCAGACTCCACAGGAGGCTTGACTCTCTTTAGGCCTCTCAGTTGGCTCCAAGAGATACCTGTCAGGACCTGAAGGGAGAGCAGAGTCCTTTGCTTCCCCTCGAGACGAGGCCTGACTCCCCGTGTGAGTCTGGAATGCAACCCCGAGTTCCTGTCACACCTGGAGAGGAAAACTCGGTCCTGGACACAAGCCTAGATGAGGTCTATTTTGCACTGCAGTTACTAGAGAGCAATCGCCAGCTCTCCCTCGCAAATCAAATTGAAGATTGGACTTCCCTGGGCCAATACAATTGGAAGCCTGAATTCGACATCGTAACTCGAGAATCCCGCCGAAACTCGAGAAAATCCACGTGGTTCCCCCATCAGCGCTAGATGAGGCCCTTGCCCGCTACAGCGACTCAAGAGAAGTCCCACTTTCTGTCTTGAAGTGCGAAACGGTACTTGGCACCCTTGATGCAATCTCAAAATTCCCCGACATACCGGTCTCACTCGAAAGGAACACCGAGGTTCCCGGAACCACTTCATTTGAGCTCCTTCTCCCCTCGTGATCGCGACAGGAGTGTCGATTCCCCTGCTATGTCTGGAAGGGGTTCCCGACCTTTCCAGCGCGCCTAAGGATGAGGCAGGTCTCACGAGGAAATTCGAGACATAGCCTCGTGGGTGGTGCCACAAGCCGAAAGACCCCGATTTCCCGGTCTGCTCTTGATAAGAACGTGATGCCCTGACACCTTTACGAAGGAAAACCTGTGGATGAAAGCACAACACGAAGGGGCACTGACACCCCCGTGCATCGTCCAGAAAAACCCGCAGGTTACAAACACAGTTCAACAAGTGGTCTGTCACCCCGTGAACAACTCGACAGGCAAGTGGAGTTCCATTCCTCCACACAAGACGAGACCTGATTTTCTGTACCAACTCTGCAGGGAAACTGCGATCCGAGTCAGTACCAGCGACAGGAAACCCAGGAGAGGAAACATGAGGTTCCTGCCTCCACTCGAGATGAGGCTCTCATCCATTGCACCAAACCCAGTGGAGTCCAGAGAGGCCCCTCCCAACTCCACAGTACCCCTGACTTCTCAGAGGCACCCGGAGAAGCTCCATGAGGTCACCGGCACATGTCGAGGGAACCCAGGGTTTCCTGCCACAATGGGAAAAAGACCTCGAGAGTCCTACTTCAACGTGTCTTGAAGCCCGAATCTGCTTCCATGGCTCTATAGAAATGACACGCACCCCCTCGCCACGCACATGGAGACCTGACTTCCCTGGCGCCATAAGAGAGGCTCCCTGAGCTCCCTGTCGTACCTCGTGAGAAACCCCACAGCTGACGCCGCAGCTTGAGAAAACTCACCATACGCCCCTGTCATCGCGAGATGAGGGCCTTCTTTTCCTGCATGGCCTGGAGAGGAATCCCGAATCCTCTTTCCAAACTCCACAGGAGGCTTGACTCCCTTTAGGCCACTTAGTGGGCTCCAAGAGATACCCGTCGCGACTCGAGAGGAGAATTGAGTCCTTTGCTTCCCCTCGAGACAAGGCCAGACTCACCAGGTGGGTCTGGAATGCAACCCCGAGATCCCTGTCTCCCCTGGAGAGGAACATTAGGTCCTGGAAACAAGCCTAGATGAGGTCTCTTTTGCCCTTCTGTAACTCGAGAGCAATCCCCCGCTCTCCCTGACAACTCGAATGGAAGATTGGACTTCCCTGGGCCAACACAAGAGGAAGCCTGAATTCCCCTTCGTAACTCGAGAATCCCGCCGCAACTCGAGAAAAAGCACTTGGTTCCCTCGTCATCACAAGATGAGGCCCTTGCCCGCTACAGCTTCTCAAGAAAAGTCCCACGTTCCGTCTTGAAGTGCAAAACGATACTTGACACCCTTGATGTGACCCCAAAAGTTCCCTGAAATATCGGTCTCACTCGAGGTGAACACCGAGGTTCCCGGCACCAGGTTATCTGAGCCCCTTCTCCCCTCCTGTTCGTGATAGCAGGGTCACTTCCCCTGCTTTGTTTGTAAGGGGTTCCCGACCTTCACGGGGCACTGCAGGATGAGGCCAGTCTCACGAGGAAATTCGAGACGTAGCTCGCGGGTGGTACCACATGCCAAAAGACTATGATTTCCCGGTACGCTCTTGATAAGAACCCGATGCCTGGACACCTCTTTGAAGGCAACCCTGTGGATGAAGGCACAACACAAAGGGGCACTGACACCCTCGTGCATCGTCCGGAAAAACCCGCAGGTTCCACATACAGCTCAACAAGTGGCTTGTCACCCCTGAAGAACTCGAGAGGCAAGTGGGGTTTCATTCCTCTACAGAAGACGATGCCTGACTCTCCTGTCCCAACTCTGCAGGGACTTTGCGATCCGAATCAGACCAGCGCCAGTGAAGTCACGAGAGGAACGCTGAGGTTCCTGCCTCCACTCGAGATTAGGACCTCTTCCATTGCACGAAACCCAGTGGAGTCCCGAGAGACGCGTCCCAGCTCCACAGTATCCCTGACTTCTCAGAGGCACACTGAGAAGCTCCCTGAGGTCACCAGCACAATTCGAGTGAGCCCAGGGTTTACTGCCGCCACCATAGAAAGAACTCAAGAGTCCTTCTTCAACGCGTTTTGAGGCCTGATTCCCCTACCATGACTCGAGGGCAATGACGCGCTCCCTCTGCTACACTCATGAAGCCCTGACTTCCCTGGCGCCACACGAGAGGCTCCCTGAGCTCCCCGTCATACCTCGTGAGAAACCAAACACTAGCGCCACAGATAGAGAAAACCCACGAGACGCCCCCATTTTCGCGAGATGACGGCCTTCTTTCTAGCATGGCCTGGAGAGCAATCCCGAGTCCTCTCTCCAAACTCCACAGTAGGCTTGACTCCCTTTTGGTCACTCAGTGGACTCCAAGACATACCCGTCGCGACTCGAGAGGAGAGTGTAGTCTTTTCCTTCCCCTCGAGGCGAGGCCTGACTCCTCGGGTGTGTCTGATATGTGAACCGGAGATCCCTGTCGCCCCTGGAGAGAAACATTAGGTCCTGGACACAAACCTAGATGAGGTCTCTTTTTTCCTGCAGTGACTCGAGAGCAATCCCCAACTCTCCCTCGCAACTCGAATGGAAGACTGGACTTCCCTGGGCCAACAGAAGAGGAAGCCTGAATTTCCCGTTGTAACTCAAGAATCCCGCCACAACTCGAGAAAAACCACGTCGTTCCCTCTTCATCGCAAGATGCGGCCATTGCCGCTACAGCGTCTCAAAAGAAGTCTTACGTTCCATCTTGAAGTGTGATACGGCACTTGGCACCTTTGATGCGACCCCAAAAGTTCCCCAACACACTGGTCTCACTGGAGGGGAACACCGAGGTTCCCGGCATCACCTCATCTGTGCCCCTTCTCCCCTCCTGATCGAGACAGGAGGGTCGATTCCCCTGCTTTGTCTGCAAGGGCTTCCGACCATCCCGGCGCACCTCAGGATGAGGCCGGTCTCACTAGGAAATTCGAGACGTAGCCTGGTGGGTGGTGCCACATGCGGAAAGAGCCCGATTTCCCGGTCCGCTCTTAATAAGAACCCGATGCCAGGACACCTCTTCGAAAGCAAACCTGTGGATGAATGCACAACACGAAGGGGTACTGACATCCCCATGCATAGTACGGAAAAACACGCAGATTCCAAACACAGATCGACAAGTGTCCTGTCATCCCTTGAAGAACTAGAGAGGCATGCGGAGTTCCGTTCCTCCACACAAGAGAAGGCCTGACTCTCCTTTCCCAACTCTGCAGGGACCGTGCGATCGGAGTCAGAAATGTAGATGAAACCTGACGTTCCTGCATCAACTCGAAATGAGGCCCTCTTCCATTGCGCCATACCCAGTGGAGTCCCGAGAGGTCCCTAAAACTCCACAGTATCCCTGATTCTCAGAGGCACCCTCAGAAGCTCTCTGCGGTCACTGGCACAAGTCAAGTGAACCCAGGGTTTCCTGCTGCATTCTGAGAAAGACCTTGAGAGTCCTTCTTTACCGCGTCTTGAGGCCCGATACCCTACCATGACTGGAGAGCAATGACGCATTCCCCTCGCCACGCCCATTGAAACCTAACTTCCCTGGCGCCACACGAGAGGCTCCCTGCGCTCCCCGTCCTACCTCATGAAAACCCCACACTGGCACCGCCGCTCGAGAAAACTCACGAGACGCCCCCATCATCGTAAGATGAGGGCCTTCTTTTCCTACATGACTTAGAGAGCAATCCCGAGTCCACTCTCCAAACTCCACTGGAGGCCTGACTCCCTTTAGGCCACTCAGTAGCCTCCAAGAGATACACGTCGCTACTCTAGAGGAGAGCAGAGTCCGTTGCTTCCCCTCGAGCCGAGGCCTGACTACTTGGGTGAGTCTGGAATGGGATCCCGAGATCTGTGTTGCCCCTGTAGAGGAAAACTCGGTCCTGGACACAAGCCTAAATGAGGTCTTTTTTGTCCTGCATTGACTCAAGTGCAATCCCCAGCTCTCCCTCGCAACTCGAATGGATGATTGGACTTCCCTGGGCCAACACAAGAGGAAGCCTGTATTCCCCATTGTAATTCGAGAATCCCGCGGCAACTGGAGAAAAACAACGTGGCTCCTCCGTCATCGAAATATGAGGCCCCTGTCAGCTATAGCGTCTCCAGGGAAGTCCCATGTTGCGTCTTGAAGTGTGAAACGGTACTTGGCACCCTTGATGCGACCCCCAAATTTCCCTGACACCCCGGTCTCACTCGAGGAGAACATGGAGGTTCCCAGCACCGCTTCAGCTGAGCCTCTTCTCCCCTCCTGATGGCGACAGGAGGGTCGATTCCCCTGCTTTGTCTGGAAGGGGTTCCCAGACTTCCCGGCGAACCTCAGGATGAGGCCAGTCTCACGAGGGAAGTCGAGACGTAGCCTCGTGTGTTGTGCCACATGCCGAAAGACCCCAATTTCCTGGTCCGCTATTGATAAGATCCCGATGCCCGGTCACCTCTTCGAAGGTAACCCTGTGGATGAAGGCACAACACGAAGGGGCACTGACACCCCTGTGCATCGTCCCCCAAAACCGCAGGTTCCACATACAACTCAACAGGTGGCCTGTCATCCCGTGAACAACTCGAGAGGCAAGCGGAGTTCCATTACTCCACACAAGACGAGGTCTGACTCTCCTGTCCCAACTCTGCAGGGACCCTGCTATCCGAGTCAGAAATGGAGAGGAACCCTGACGTTACTGCCTCAATCCGAGATTAGGTCCTCTTCAATTGCACCAGTCCCTGTGATGTCCCGAGAAGCCCCTCTCAACTCCACAGTATCCCTGACTTCTCAGAGGAACCCCGCTAAGCTCCCTGAGGTTATGGGCACAAGTTGAGGGAACCCAGGGTTTCCTGCCACACCCCGAGAAAGACCTCGAGAGTTCTTCTTCGAAGCGTCTTGAGGCTTGATTCCCCTACCATGACTCGAGAGCAATGAGGCGCTCCCCCACGCCACGTCCATGGAGACCTGACTTCCGTGGCACCACAGGAGTCTCCCTGAGCTCCCCGTCCTATCTCGTGAGAAACCCCAACCAGGCACTGCACCTTGAGAAAACCCACGAGACGCCCCCGTCATCGCGAGATGAGGGCCTTCTTTTCCTGCATGGCCTAGATAGCAATCCCGAGTCCTCTCTCCAAACTCCACAGGAGGCTTAACTCCATTTAGGCCACTCTTGGGCTCCAAGGGATACCCGTCGCGACTCGAGAGGAGAGCGGAGTCCATTCATTCCCTTCGAGACGAGGCCTGACTCCCCGGGTGAGTCTGGAATGCAACCCCGAGATCCCTGTCGCCCCTGGAGAGAAAAACTCGGTCCTGGACACAAACCTAGATGAGCTCTATTTTGCCCTGCAGTGACTCGAGAGCAATCTCCAGCTCTCACTTGCAACTCGAATGGAAGATTGGACTTCCCTGGGCCAACACAAGAGGAAACCTGTATTCCCCATCGTAACTCAAGAATCCTGCCGCAACTCGAGAAAAAACACGTGGGTCCCCCTTCAGCGCTAGATGAGGCCCTTGCCCACTACAGCATCTCAAGAGAAGTCCCAGGTTCCGTCTTGAAGTGCGAAACGGTACTTGGCACCCTTGATGCAACCAGAAAAGTTACCCGACTTTCACTCAAGGAGAGCACCGAGGTTCCCGGCACTACTTCATCTGAGCCCTTTCTCTCCTCCTGATCCCGAAAGTAGGGTCGATTCCCCTGCTTTGTTTGGAAAGGGTTCCCGGACTTTCCTGCGCGCCTCAGGATGAGGCCGGTCTCACGAGAAAATTCGAGACGTAGCCTAGTGGGTGGTGCAACATGCTGAAAGACCCCAATTTCCCGGTCCGCACTTGAGGAGAACACGATACCCGGACACCTCTTCGAAGGCAACCTTGTGGATGAAGGCACAACAGGAAGGAGCACTGACGCCCCCGTGCATCTCCGAAAAACCCGCAGGTTCCACACACATCACGAAAAGTGGTGTTATCCTTGAACAACTTGAGATGTAAGCGGAGTTCCATTCCTCCGCAGAACACGAGACCTGACACTCCTGAGCAAACTCAACAGGGACCCTGCGATCTGAGTCAGATCCGGCCTCCAGGAAGTCAGGAGCAGAACCCTGAGGTTCCTGCCTCAACTCGAGATGAGGCCCACTTCCATTGCACCAAACCCAAAGGAGTCCCGAGAGGCCTCTCCCAAATCCACAGTATCCCTGACTTCTCAGAGGCACCCTGAGATGCTCCCTGAGGTCACCGGCACAAGTCAAGGGAACCCAGGGTTTCCTGCCGCAACCCTAGAAAGACATCAAGAGTTCTTTTTCAACCCGTCATGAGGCCCGATTCCCCTACCCTGACTTGAGAGCAATGACGCGCTCCCCCTTGCCCCGCCCATGGAGACCTGACTTCCCTGTTGCCACACGAGAGGCTACCTGAACTCCCCGTCGTACCTCGTGAGAAACCCCACACTGGCGCTGCAGCTCGAGAAAACCCATGAGACGCCCCCGTCATCTCGAGATGTGGGCCTTCTCTTCCTGCATGGCCTGGAGAGCAATCCCGAGTCCTCTCTCCAAACTGAAGAGGAGGGTTGACTCCCTTTAGACCACTCAGTGGGCTCCAAGAGATACGCGTCGCAACTCGAGAGGATAGCCAAGTCCTTTGCTTCCCCTCGAGACGAGGCCTAACTCCCCGGGTGAGTCTGTAATGCAAACCCGAGATCCCTGTCGCCCTTGGAGAGGATCACTGGGTCCTGAACACAAGGCTAGATGAGGTCGCTTTTGCCCTGCAGTAACTCGAGAGCACTCCCCAGCTTTCCCTCGCAACCCGAATGGAAGATTGGACCTCCCTGGGCCAACACAAGAGGAAGCCTGAATTCCCAGTAGTAATTCGAGAATTCCGCCTCAACTTGAGAAAAACCACGTGGTTCCCCCGTCATTGCAAGATGAGGCCCTTGCCCGCTCCAGCGTCTCAAGAGTAGTCCCACGTTCTGTCTTCAAGTGCGAAATGATATTTGGCACCCTTAATGCTACCCCAAAAGTTCCCCGACATACGGGTCGCACTAGAGGGGAACACCGAGGTTCCTGGCACCACTTCATCTGAGCCCCTTCTCCCCTCCTGATTGCGAAAGGAGGGTCAATTCCCCTGCTTTGTCTGCAAAGGGTTCCCGACCTTCTCCACGCACCTCAGATGAGGCTGTCTCACGAGGAAATTCGAGACGTAGCCTCGATGGTGGTGCCACATGCCGAAAGACCGCGATTTCCCGATCCGCTCTTGATAAGAACGCGATGCCCAGACACCTATTCGAAGATAGTGTGGATGAAGGCACAACACGAAGGGGCACTGACACCCCCGTGCATCGTCCGGAAAAGACCGCAGGTTACTCATACAGCTCAACAAGTGCCTGTCACCCAGTGAACAACTCGAGAGGCAAGCGCAGGTCCATTTCTGCACACAAGACAAGGCCTGACTCACCTCTCCCAACTATGCAGGGGGCTGCGATCGGAATCAGAAATGGAGAGGAACCCTGAGGTTCCTGCCTCCCCTCGAGATGAGGCCCCCTTCCATTTCACCAAACCCAGTGGAGTCCCGAGAGGTCTTTCCCAACTCCACAGTATCCCTGACTTCTCAGAGGCAACCGGAGAATCTCCCTGAGGTCACCGGCACAAGTCGAGGGAACCCAGGTATTCTTGCCAAGACCCGAGAGAGATCTTGAGAGTCCTTCAACGCGTCTAGAGGCCTGATTCCCCTACCATGACTCGAGAGCAATGACGCGCTCCCCCTCGCCACACGCATCGAGACCTAACTTCCCTGGCGCCACACAAGAGGCTCCCTGAGCTCCCCGTCATACCTCCTGAGAAACCAACACAGGCGCTGCAGCTCGGTAAAACCACCGAGACCCCCCCCCCCGTCATCGTGAGATGAGGGCCTTCTTTTCCTGCATGTCCTGGAGTGCAATCCCGAGTCCTCTCTCCAAACTCCAGAGGAGGCTTGACTCCCTTTAGTCCACTCAGTGGGCTCCAAGAAATACCTGTCACGACTCGAGAAGAGAGAGAAGTCCTTTGTTTCCCCTCAAGAGGACGCCTGACTCCTGGGTGAGTCTAGAATGCAACCCCAAGATCCCAGTCATCCCTTGAGAGGAACATTAGGTCCTAGACACAAGCCTGGATGAGGTTTCTTTTGCCCTGCAGTGACTCGAGCGCAACCCCCAGCTCTCCCTCGCAACTCGAATGGAAGATTGGGCTTCCCTGGGCCAACACAAGAGGAAGCCAGAAATCCCCTTCGTAACTCGAGAATCCCGCCGCAACTCGAGAAAAACCACGTGTTTCCAACGTCATCCCAAGATGAGGCCCTTGCTGCTATGGCGTCTCAAGAAAAGAACCACGTTCCGTCTTGAAGTGCGAAACGGTACTTTGCACCCTTGATGCGACACCAAATGTTCCCGGACACGCCGGTCTCACTCGACAGGAACACCGAGGTTCCCGCACCACTTCATCTGAGCACCTTCTCCCCTCCTGTTCGAGACAGGAGGGTCTATTCCCCTGCTTTGTTTGGAAGGGGTTCCCCACATTCCCGGCGCACCTAAGGATGAGGCCGGTCTCACGAGTAAATTCGAGACATAGCGTCGTGGGTGGTGTCACATGCCGAAATACCCCGATTTCCCGGCCCACTCTTGAGAAGAACCCGATGCCCGGACACCTCTTCGAAGGCAACCCTGTGGACGAACGCACAAAACGAAGGGTCACTGACACTCCCGTGCATCATTCGGTAAAAGCCGCAGGTTCCACACACAGCTCGACAAGAGGCCTGTCATCCCATGAACAACTCGAGAGGCAAGCAGAGTTCCATTCCTCCACTCAAGACGAGGCCTGACTCTCCGGTCCCAACTCTGAAGGGACCCTGCGATCGGAGTCCGAAATGGAGAGGAACCCTGAGGTTCCTGACTCCACTCGAGATGAGGCCCTCTTCCATTACACCAAAAACAGTGGAGGCCCGAGAGGCCCCTCCCAAATCCACAGTATCGCGACTTCTCAGAGGCACCCTTAGAAGCTCCCTGAGGTCACCGGCACAAGTCGAGGGAACACAGGGTTTCCTGACGCAACCCGAGAAAGACCTCGAAAATCCTCCTTCAACGCATCTTGAATCCCGATTCCCCTACCATGACTCGAGAGCAATGACGCATTCCCCCTCGCCACTCGCATGGAGACTTGACTTCCCTGGTGCCACACGAGAGGCTCCCTGAGCTCCCCGTCATACCTCGTGAGAAATCCCACACTGGCTCCCCAGCTCGAGAAAACCCACGAGACGCCTCCGTCATCGTGAGATGAAGGCCTTCTTTTCCTGCATGGCCTGGAGAGCAATCTCGAGGCCTCTCTTCAAACTCCACAGGAGGCCTGACTCCCTTTAGGCCACTCTGTGGGCTCCAAGAGATACCCGTTGGGACTCGAGAGGAGAGCGGAATTCTTTGCTTCCCCTATATACCAGGCCTGACTCCTCAGGTGAGTCTGGAATGCAACCCCGAGATCCCTGTCGCCCCTGGAGAGGAACATTAGGTCCTAGACACAAGCATAGATGAGGTCTCATTTGCCCTGAAGTGACTCGAGAGCAATCCCCTGCTCTCCCTCGCACCTCGAATGGAAGAATGGACTTCCCTGGGACAACACAAGAGGAAACCTGAATTCCCCGTCGTAATTCGAAAATCCCACTGCAACTCGAGGAAAACCACGTGGTTCCCCCGTCATCGCAAGATGAGGCCCTTGCCAGCTACAGCGTCTCAGTAGAAGCCCTACGTTCCATCTTGAAGTTTAAAACGATAATTGGCAACCTTGATGTTAGCACAAAAGTTCCCTGACACCCTGGTCTCACTCGAGGGGAACACCAAGGGTCGGCGCACCGCTTGTTCTGAGCCCCTTATCCCCTCCTGATCGTGACGGGAGGGTCGATTACCCTGCTTTGTCTGGAAGGGGTTCCGGACCTTCCCGGCGCACCTCAGGATGAGGCCGGTCTCACGAGGAAATTCGAGACGTAGCCTTGTGATTGGTGCCACACGCCGAAAGACCCCGATTTCCCTGTCTGCTCTTGATAAGAACCCAATGCTAGGACACCTCTTCGAAGGCAATCCTGTGGACGAAGGCACAAAACGAAGGGGTCTGACACCCTCCTGCATCGTTGGAAAAGCCCGCAAGTTCCACATACAGATCGACAAGTGGCCTGTCACCCCGTGAACAACTCGAGAGGCAAGAGGAGTTAAATTCCTCCACACAAGACGAGGCCTGACTCTCCTGTCCCAACTCTGCATGGACACTGAGATCCGATTCAGAAATGGAGAGGAACCATGAGGTTCCTGCCTCAACTCGAGATAAGGCCCTCTTCTACTGCACCAAACCCAGTGGAGTTCGGAGCGGCCCCTCCCAACTGCACAGTATCCCTGACTTCTCAGAGGCACCCTGAAAAGCTCCCTGAGGTCACGGGCATAAGTCGACGGAACCCAGGGTTTCCTGCCGTAACCTGAGAAAAACCTCGCGAGTCCTTCTTCATGCGTCTTGAGGCCCGATTCCCCTACCATGACTGGAGAAAAATGAGCCGCTCCCCCTCGCCACGCGCATGAAGATCTGACTTCCCCGGCACCATATGAGAGGCTCCCTGAGCTCCCCATCGTACCTCGTGAGAAACCCCACACTGGCGCCGCAGCTCGAGAAAACCCACGAGACGCCCCTGTCATGGTGAAATGAGGGCCTTTCCTGCATGACCTGAAGAGCAATCCCGAATCCTCTCTCCAAACTCCAAAGGAGGCTTGACTCCCTTTAGGTCACTCAGTGGGCTCCAAGAGATACCCGTCGATACTCAGGAGGAGAGCGGTGTCCTTTGCTTCCCCTCGAGATGAGGCCTGACTACGAGGGTGAGTCTGGAATGCAACCCTGGATCCCTGTCGCCCCTGGAGAGGAACCTTAGGTCCTGGACAAAAGCCTAGATGAGGTCTCTTTGGCCCTGCAGTGACTCAAGCGCAACCCCTAGCTTTCCCTTGCAACTCGAATGGAAGATTGGCCTTTCTGAGCCAACACAAGAGGAAGCCTGAATTTCCAGTTGTAATTTGAGAAACCCGCCGCAACTCGAGAAAAATCACGTGGTTCCCCGTATTGCAAGATGAGGCCCTTGCCCCCTACAGCGTCTCAAGAGAAGTCTCACATTCCGTCTTGAAGTGCAAAACAGTACTTGGCACCCTTGATGCGACCCCAAAAGTTCCCCTATATACCGATCTCACTAGAGGGGACACTGAAGTTTCCGGCACCACTTCATCTGAGGCCTTTCTCCTCTCCTGATCGCGATAGGAGGGTCGATTCCACTGCTTTGTCTCGAAGGGATTCCCGACCTTCCCGGCACACCTCAGGATGAGGCCGGTCTCACGAGGAAATTCGAGAGGTAGCCTCGAGGGCCATACTACATGCCGAAAGACCCCGATTCCATGGTCCACTTTTGATCAAAACCAGACTCCTGGACACCTCTTCGAAGGCAAGCCTGTGGATGAAGGCACAACACGTAGGGGCACTGACACCCCGTGCATCTTCCGGAAAAACCCGCAGGTTCCTCACACGGCTCCACAAGTGGTCTGTCACCTCGTGAACAACTCGAGAAGCAAGCGGAGTTCCATTCCTCCACACAAGACGATGCCTGACTCTCCTGTCACAACTCTAGGGACCTTGCGCACCGAGTCAGAAATGGAGAGGAAGCCTGAGGTTCCTGCCTCCACTCAAGATGAGGCCCTTTTCCATTGCCACAAAACCAGTGGAGTCCCGAGAGGCCCGTCCCAAATCCACAGTATGCCTGACTTCTCAGAGGCACCCTGAGAAGCTCCCTAAGGTCACCGGCAGAAGTCGACGGAACCCAGGGTTTCCTGCCGCAACCCGAGAAAAACCTTGAGAGTCCTGCTTTAACGTGTCTTGAGGCCCGATTCCCGTATCATATCTCGAGAGCAATGACGCGCTCCCCCTTGCCATGCGCATGGAGACCTGAATTCCCTGGTGCCACACGAAAGGCTCCCTGAGCTTCCCGTCGCACCTCGTCAGAAACCGCACACTGGCACCGCAGCTCGAGAAAACCAACAAGACGCCCCTGTCATCGCGAGATGAGGGTCTTCTTTTCCTGCATGGCCTGGAGAGCAATCCTGAGTCCCCTCTCCAAACTCCACAGGGGGCTTGACTCCCTTTAGGCCACTCAGTGGGCTCCAAGAGACACCTGTGGTGACTCAAGAGGAGAGCGGGGTCCTTTGCTTCCCCTCGAGTCGAGCTCTGACTCCCAGGATGCGTCTGGAATGCAACCCCGAGATCGCTGTCGGCCCTGGAGAGGAATATTAGGTCCTGGACACAAGCCTAGATGAGGTCTCTTTTGCCCTGCAGTGACTCAAGAGCAAACCCAAGCTCTCCCTCGAAACTCGAATGGAAGATTGGACTTCCCTTGGCCAACACAAGAGGAAGCCTGAATTCCCCGTCGTAACTCGAGAATCCCGCCGCACCTTGAGAAAAACCACATGATTCCCCCGTCATCCCAAGATGAGGCCCTTGCCCTCTACAGCGTGTCAAGAGAAGCCCCAAGTCCGTATTGAAGTGCAAAACGGTACTTGGCACCCTTGAAGTGACCCCAAAATTTCCCGACACACCGGTCCCACTCGAGGGGAACACCGAGGTTCCCGGCACGACTTCAACTGAGCCCTTTCACTCCTCCTGATCGTGACAAGATGGTCGATTCCCCTGCTTTGTCTGGAAGGGGTTCCCGATCTTCATGGCGCACCTCAGGATGACACCAGTCTAATGAAGAAATTCGAGACGTAGCCTCATGGATGGTGCCACGTTCTGAAAGACCCCGATTTCCTGCTCTGCTATTGATAAGAACCCGATGTCCGGACACCTCTTTGAAGGCAACCCTGTGGATGAAGGCACAACACGAAGGGGCACTGACCCCCTCATGCATCTTACGGAAAAAACCGAAGGTTCCACTCACAGCTCGACAAATGGTCTGTTATCCTGTGAACAACTCGAGAGGCAAGTGGAGTTCCATTCGTCCACACAAGACGAGGCCTGACTCTCCTGTCCCAACTCTTCAGGGACCCTGTGGTCGGAGTTTTAAATGGAGAGGAACCCTTAGGTTCCTGCCTCAACTCGAGATGAGAACCTTTGCCATTGCACCAAACCCAGTGGAGTTCCGAGAGCGCCTCCCAAGTCCACAGTATGCCTGACTTCTCAGAGGCACCCTGAGAAGCTCCCTGAGGTCACCGGTACAAGTCGAGGGAACCCAGGGTTTCCTGCCGCAACCTGAGAAAGACCTCGAGACTCCTTCTTCAACGCGTCTTGAGTCCCGATTTCCCTACCATGACTCGAGAGCATTTATGGGCTCCTCCTCATCACACGCATAGACACCTGACTTTCCTGGCACCACACGAGAGGCTCCCTGAGCTCCCCGTCATACCTCGTGAGAAAACTCATACTTGCGCTCCAACTCGAGAAAACCCACAAGACGCCCCCGTCATTGCGAGCTGAGGGCCTTCTTTCCTGTATGGCCTGGAGAGCAATCCCGAGTCCTCTCTCCAACTCCACAGGAGGCTTGACTCCCTGGAGGCCACTCAGTGGGCTCCAAGAGATACCTATCGCGACCCAGGAGGATATCAGAATCCTTTGCTTCCCCTCGAGCCGAGGCCTGACTCACTAGGTGAGTCTGGAATGCGTCCCCGTGATCCCTATCGCCCCTGGAGAGGAACATTAGGTCCTGAACACAAGCATAGATGAGGTCTATTTTGACCTGCCGTGACTTGAGAGCAATTCCCACCCAGCTCTCCCTGGCAACTCGAATGGAAGAATGGACTTCCCTGGGCCAACAGAAGAGGAAACCTGAATTCCCCGTCGTAAGTCAACAATCCCATCGCAACTCGAAAAAAACCACGTGGTTTCCCCTTCATCACAAGATGAGGCCCTTGCCCGCCACAGCGTCTCAAGAGAAGTCCCACGTTTCATCTTGAAGTTTGAAACAGTATTTGGCAAGCTTCGTGAGACCCCAAAAGTTCACTGACATACCGGTCTCACTCAAGGGGAACACCGAGGTTCCCGGCACCACTTCATCTGAGCCCCTTCTCCCCTCCTGATCGCGACAGTAGGGTCAATTAACCTGCTTTGTCTGGAAGGCTTTCCCGACCTTCCAGGGGCACCTCAGCATGAGGCCCGTCTCACGAGGAAATTCGAGACGTAGCCTCGTGTGTGGTGCCGCATTCCAAAAGACCCCGATTTCCTGGTCCGCTCTTAATAAGAACCCGATGCCCGCACACCACTTCAAAGGCAACCCGGTGGATGAAAGCACATCACGAAGGGGCACTGACACCCCCGTGCATTGTCTGGAAAAAACCGCAGGTTCCACACACAGCTCGACAAGTGGCCTGTCACTCCTTGAACAACTCGAGAGGCAAGCGGAGTTCCATTCCTCCACACAAGACGAGGCCTGACTCTCCTGTCCCAACTCTGCAGGGACCCTGCAATCTGAGTCAGAAATGGAGAGGAACCCTGAGGTTCCTTCCTGATCTCGAGATTAGGCCCTCTTCCATTGCAGCAAACCCAGTGGAGTCCCGAGAGGCCTCTCCCAGCTCCATAGTATCCCTGACTTCTCAGAGGCACCCTGAGAAGCTACCTGAGGTCACAGGCACAAGTCGAGGGAACCCAGGGTTTCCTGCCGCAACCCGAGAAAGACCTCGAGCGTCCTTTTTCATTGCGTTGAGCCCTGATTCCACTACCATGACTCGAGAGCAATGACGTGCGCCCCCTCGCCACTCGTATGGAGACTTGACTTCCCTGACACCACACGAGAGGCTCCCTGAGCTCCCGGTCGTACCTTGTGAGAAACCCCACACTGGCACCGCAGCTCCAGAAAAACCACGAGACTCCCCCGACATCGCGAGATGAGGGCCTTCTTTTCCTGCATGGCCTGGAGAGCAATCCCGTGTGCTCTCTCCAAACTCCACAAGAGAGGAGCCAAGATTGCTGAGGAGTAGGATGGGGAGAACTCTTTCCCCCCCAAACAATTTCATCAAAAGAGCATTTAAACATTGAGTAAATTCCACAATACAACTTATGAATGATGCCAGAGGACATCAGGCACCCAGAAAAGAACCCAACTCTTGGAAAGTAGGTAGGAAAAAGTATAAAAGACAAAAAAAGAGACAAAAGAGGGAGGGAGGGATTTCCGTCCCGGGAAGATAGTCTTAAAAAGAGAAAAGTTTCCAAACACCAGGAAAGCTTTTCACTGCCAAATCTTTGCCAAGCTTTGGAAGCACAAAGGGCAACATAAGGGGGATAAAAATAAATAAACAATTAAAACTCGCAGATTGCAAGCCCTACGGTAACTCCCCCAGCCGCAAAGCAGTGCAGACGCCTGCTCACACCATTAGCAAGCAGGGGCTGGGCAGGGAGGCGCGGCGCGGGCTGCATCGCTTAGAGTAAGAATCTGGCCTGAATACCCTGAGCACTATCTGAACGAAATAACTTGGGCTAGCAAACCAGACTCTGGGATATCTACCACGCAAAAAGCCAGCCCTAACCTAAGACACCGCCAGGCCTGCGCACGGAACAAAGGACTAAACAGAGATAGCCGGCTGCAGACCTTCCCCCTCCGGTGACAGGCAGCCAGAGCCAGAAGGGGGCAATCGCAGCCCCAGAGAGACATTATCTATAAAACTGTAAGCAGCCTTCTTTGCTAACTAAAACTTCTTGGGGATCTGGACGGTCAACATCTGCCTGAGAAGGTGCGCCTGTTTTACACCCAGATAACTGAGTGGCGGGGAGGCGATAAGTCACAACATTGGCGCTCGCCAAACACCTCATCACCTGAGCTGCTCGGACCTGGGAAGAGCACAAAACGCAGGCCCAACCGAGTCTGTGCCTCTGAGGACTACCCGAGTGCCTGAACCTGAGCGGCTTGGACCTGGGAGGTGCATGAAGCCCAGGGCCAGCCTCGGATTGTTCCCGGTGGAACAACCTAGAGCCCGAGCAGTGTGGGCAGGGAGGCTACACGTGCCGTGAGCGGGGGCAGACCCAGTGTGGCTGAGGCACTGTGAACGCACGCCAGTGTTATTTGTTTGCAGCATCCCTCCCTCCCTCCCCACAGTGCAACTGAACAAGTGAGCCTAAAAAAAAAAGTGTCCTCCACCGTCCCCTTTGTGTCAGGGCGTAAACCAGACACTGAAGAGACCAGCAAACAAAAGAAGCTATAACAGAGGGAAACGCCTTGGAAGCTACAGGCAATAGATTAAAACCCTGTGGTTACTAGGACTACATAGGAAGGCGCCTATAGATCTTGAGAAATATAAGTTGGACCAAGGAACTAGCCAAAAATGAACCGAACCCACGATACTCACAACAAAACCAGAGAAATTCCTAGATATATTTTTATGATCATTCTTACATTTTTTTTAATTTTTTTAATTTTAAGTTCTCTATTGTTCATTTAATTTTCACTTTTATAACCTATTACTTTGCAAAAAAAAGACCCTATTTTTTTCTTCTTCAGCAAACTTCATATATATATATATATATATATATATATATAATAATTTTTTGACCTTGTTTTTTTGTTTTGTTTTTTTTCTTCTTTTCTTTAACATTGTATTTTTGAAATTCCAAACTGTACTCTAGATTTTTAATTTATGCTTTTTGATATTTGATATCAATTTTGTACCTGTAGTTTCTTTATAATTTTTGCGACATTGCTTGTTTTTGTTTGTTTGTTTTCTCTTTAGTTTTCTTCTTCCTTTTTTTTAACATTGTATTTTTGAAATTCCAAACTCTACTCTAGATTTTTAATTTTTGCTTTTTGGTATTAGTTATCAATTTTGTACCTGTATTTTCTTGATAATTTTTGCGACCTTGTTTGTTTTTCTTTGTTCGTTTTTTCTCTCTTTCTTTTCCTTCTTCTTTTCTTTAACATCGTATTTTTGAAATTCCAAACTCTACTCTAGATTTTTAATTTTTGCTTTTATGTATTTGTTACCAATTTTGTACCTTTAAGAACCCAATCTTCAGTACCCATTTTTCACTAGGGAGCGAGATTACTGGCTTGACTGCTCTCTCTCCCTTTGGACTCTCCTTTTTCTCCACCAGGTCGCCTGTGTCTCCTCCCTAACCCCTCTCTACTCTACCCAACTCTGTGAATTTCTGTGTATTCCAGACGGTGGAGAACACTTAGGGAACTGATTACTGGCTGGATCTGTCTCCCTCCTTTTCATTCCCCCCTTTTATCCTTCTGGCCACCTCTGTCTCCTTCCTCCTTCTTCTCATCTCTGTATAAATCTGTGAACATCTCTGAGCGGTCCAGTTGTGGAGTGCACATAAGGAAGTGACTACTGGCCAGCCCACTCTCTCCACTATTGATTCCACCTGATCTCATTTGGGTCACCTCTAACTCCCTCCTCCCTCTTCTCTTCTCCATGTAATGCTGTGAACCTTTCTGAGTGGCCCTCACAGTAGAGAAACTTTTCTTCTTTAACGTAGATGTTTTATCAATGGTGCTGTATAGAAGGAGAAGTTTTGAAACTACTGTAAAAGTAAGACAGATAACTGGAAGCAGGAGGCTTAAGTCCAAACCCTGACTCCAGGGAACTCCTGACTCCAAGGAACATTAATTGACAGGAGCTCATCAAATGCCTCCATACCGACACTGAAATCAAGCACCACACAAGGGCCAACAAGTTCCAGGGCAAGACATACCAAGCAAATTCTCCAGCAACAAAGGAACGCAGCCCTGAGCTTCAAGATACAGGCTGCCCAAAGTCACCCCAAAACCACAAACATCTCATAACTCATTACTGGACACTTCACTGCACTCCAGAGAGAAGAAATACAGCTCCACCCACCAGAACACGGACACAAGCTTCCCTAACCAGGAAACCTTGACAAGACACCTGTACAAACCCACACACAGCGAGGAAATGCCACAGTAAAGAACTCCACAAACTGCCAGAATACAGAAAGGACACCCCAAACTCAGCAATTTAAACAAGATGAGACAGAGGAATACCCAGCAGATAAAGGAACAGGATAAATGCCCACCAAACCAAACAAAAGAGGAAGAGATAGGGAATCTACCTGATAAAGAATTCCGAGTAAGGATAGTGAAATGGATCTAAAATCTTGAAATTAAAATGGAATCACAGATAAATAGCCTGGAGACAAGGATTGAGAAGATGCAAGAAAGGTTTAACAAGGACCTAGAAGAAATAAAAAAAGAGTCAATATATAATGAATAATGCAATAAATGAAATTAAAAACACTCTGGAGGCAACAAATAGTAGAATAACAGAGGCAGAAGATAGGATTAGTGAATTCGAAGATAGAATGGTAGAAATAAATGAATCAGAAAGGATACATGAAAAACGAATTAAAAGAAATGAGCACAATCTCAGAGACCTCCAGGACAATATTAAACGCTACAACATTCGAATCATAGGGGTCCCAGAAGAAGAAGACAAAAAGAAAGACCGTGAGAAAATACTTGAGGAGATAATAGTTGAAAACTTCCCTAAAATGGGGAAGGAAATACTCACTCAAGTCCAAGAAACCCAGAGAGTCCCAAACAGGATAAAGCCAAGGCGAAACCCCCCAAGACACATATTAATCACATTAACAAAAATCAAACACAAAGAACAAATATGAAAAGCAGCAAGGGAAAAACAACAAATAACACACAAGGGAATTGCCATAACGATAACAGCTGATCTTTCAATAGAAACTCTTCAAGCAAGGAGGGAATGGCAAGACATACTTAAAATGATGAAAGAAAATAACCTACAGCCCAGATTATTGTACCCAGCAAGGATCTCATTCAAGTATGAATGAGAAATCAAAAGCTTTTCAGACAAGCCAAAGCTGAGAGAATTCTGCACCACCAAACCAGCTCTCCAACAAATACTAAACAGGAAACACAAAAACGGTGTATAAATTCAAACCCCAAACAATAAAGTAAATGGCAATGGGATCATACTTATCAGTAATTACCTTAAACGTAAATGGGTTGAATGCTCCAACCAAAAGACAAAGACTGGCTGAATGGATACAAAAAAAAGACCCCTACATATGTTGTCTACAAGAGACCCACCTCAAAACAGGGGATACATACAGACTGAAAGTGAAGGGCTGGAAAAAGATTTTCCATGCAAATAGGGACCAAAAGAAAGCAGGAGTAGCGATACTCATATCAGATAAAATAGACTTTAAAACAAAGGCTGTGAAAAGAGACAAAGAAGGTCACTACATAATGATCAAAGGATCAATCCAAGAAGAAGATATAACAATTATAAATATATATGCACCCAACGTGGGAGCACCACAGTATGTAAGACAAATGCTAACAAGTATGAAAGGAGAAATTAACACTAACACAATAATAGTTGGAGATTTTAATACCCCACTCACACCTATGGATAGATCAACTAAACAGAAATTTAACAAGGAAACACAAACTTTAAATGATACAATAGACCAGTTAGACCTAATTGATATCTATAGGACATTTCATCCCAAAACAATGAATTTCACCTTTTTCTAAAGTGCACATGGAACCTTCTCCAGGATAGATCACATCCTGGGCCATAAAGCTAGCATTGGTAAATTCAAAAAAATAGAAATCATTCCAAGCATCTTTTCTGACCACAATGCAGTAAGATTAGATCTCAATTACAGGAGAAAAACTATTAAAAATTCCAACATATGGAGGCTGAACAACACGCTGCTGAATAACCAACAAATCACAGAAGAAATCAAAAAAGAAATCAAAATTTGCATAGAAACGGATGAAAATGAAAACACAACAACCCAAAACTTGTGGGACACGGTAAAAGCAGTCCTAAGGGGAAAGTTCATAGCAATACAGGCACACCTCAAGAAACAAGAAAAAAGTCAAATAAATAAACTAACTCTACACCTAAAGCAACTAGAAAAGGAAGAAATGAAGAACCCCAGGGTTAGTAGAAGGAAAGAAATCTTAAAAATTAGAGCAGAAATAAATGCAAAAGAAACAAAAGAGACCATAGCAAAAATCAACAAAACCAAAAGCTGGTTCTTTGAAACGATAAATAAAATTGACAAACCATTAGCCAGACTCATCAAGAAACAAAGGGAGAAAAATCAAATCAATAAAATTAGAAATGAAAATGGAGAGATCACAACAGAAAACACAGAAATACAAAGGATCATAAGAGACTACTATCAACAATTATATGCCAATAAAATGGACAACGTGGAAGAAATGGACAAATTCTTAGAAAAGTACAACTTTCCAAAACTGGACCAGGGAAGAACTAGAAAATCTTAACAGACCCATCACAAGCACGGAAATGGAAACTGTAACCAAAAATCTTCCAGCCAACAAAAGCCCAGGTCCAGACGGCTTCACAGCTGAATTCTACCAAAAATTTAGAGAAGAGCTAACACCTATCCTGCTCAAACTCTTCCAGAAAATTGCAGAGGAAGGTAAACTTCCAAACTCATTCTATGAGGCCACCATCAGCCTAATACCAAAACCTGACAAAGATCCCACAAAAAAAGAAAACTACAGGCCAATATCACTGATGACATAGATGCAAAAATCCTTAACAAAATTCTAGCAATCAGAATCCAACAACACATTAAAAAGATCATACACCATGACCAAGTGGGCTTTATCCCAGGGATGCAAGGATTCTTCAATATCCGCAAATCAATCAATGTAATACACCACCTTAACAAATTGAAAAATAAAAACCATATGATTTTCTCAATAGATGCAGAGAAAGCCTTTGACAAAATTCAACATCCATTTATGATAAAAACTCTCCAGAAAGCAGGAATAGAAGGAACATACCTCAACATAATAAAAGCTATATATGACAAACCCACAGCAAACATTATCCTCAATGGTGAAAAATTGGAAGCATTTCCTCTAAAGTCAGGAACAAGACAAGGGTGCCCACTTTCACCATTACTATTCAACATAGCTTTGGAAGTTTTGGCCACAGCAATCAGAGCAGAAAAAGAAACAAAAGGAATCCAAATTGGAAAGAAGAAGTAAAACTCTCACTGTTTGCAGATGACATGATCCTCTACATAGAAAACCCTAAAGACTCCACCAGAAAATCACTAGAACTAGTCAATGACTATAGTAAAGTTGCAGGATATAAAATCAACACACAGAAATCCCTTGAATTCCTATACACTAATAATGAGAAAACAGAAAGAGAAATTAAGGAAACAATTTCATTCACCATTGCAACGGAAAGAATAAAATACTTAGGAATATACCTACCTAAAGAAACTAAAGACCTATATATAGAAAACTATAAAACACTGGTGAAAGAAATCAAAGAGGACACTAATAGGTGGAGAAATATACCATGTTCATGGGTTGGAAGAATCAATATAGTGAAAATGAGTATACTACCCAAGGCAATTTATAGATTCAATGCAATCCCTATCAAGCTACCAACAGTATTCTTCACAGAGCTAGAACAAATAATTTCACAATTTGTATGGAAATACAAAAAACCTCGAATAGCCAAAGCGATCTTGAGAAAGAAGAATGGAACTGGAGGAATCAACCTACCTGATTTCAGGCTCTGCTACAAAGCCACAGTTATCAAGACAGTATGGTACTGGCACAAAGACAGAAATATAGATTAGTGGAACGAAATAGAAAGCCCAGAGATAAATCCACACACATATGGACACCTTATCTTTGACAAAGGAGGCAAAAATATACAATGGATTAAAGACAATCTCTTTAACAAGTGGTGCTGGGAAATCTGGTCAACCACTTGTAAAAGAATGAAACTAGAACACTTTCTAACACAATACACAAAAATAAACTCAAAATGGATTAAAGATCTAAACGTAAGACCAGAAACTATAAAACTCCTAGAGGAGAACATAGGCAAAACACTCTCTGAAATACATCACAGCAGGATCCTCTATGACCCACCTCCCAGAATATTGGAAATAAAAACAAAAATAAACAAATGGGACCTAATTAACCTTAAAAGCTTCTGCACATCAAAGCAAACTATTAGCAAGGTGAAAAGACAGCCTTTGGAATGGGAGAAAATAATAGGAAATGAAGCAACTGACAAACAACTAATCTCAAAAATATACAAGCAACACCTACAGCTCAACTCCAGAAAAATAGATGACCCAATCAAAAAATGGGCCAAAGAACTAAATAGACATTTCTCCAAAGAAGACATACAGATGGCTAACAAACACATGAAAAGATGCTCAAAATCACTCATTATCATAGAAATGCAAATCAAAACCACTATGAGGTACCATTTCACGCCAGTCAGAATGGCTGCAATCCAAAAGTCTACAAATAATAAATGCTGGAGAGGGTGTGGAGAAAAGGGAACCCTCTTACACTGTTGGTGGGAATGCAAACTAGTACAGCCACTATAGAGAACAGTATGGAGATTCCTTAAACAACTGGAAATAGAACTGCCTTATGATCCAGCAATCCCACTGCTGGGCATACACACTGAGGAAACCAGAAGGGAAAGAGACACGTGTACCCCAATGTTCATCGCAGCACTGTTTCTAATAGCCAGGACATGGAAGCAACCTAGATGTCCATCAGCAGATGAATGGATAAGAAAGCTGTGGTACATATACACAATGGAGTATTACTCCGCCATTAACAAGAATAGAATGAATCAGTTCTAATGAGGTGGATGAAACTGGAGCCTATTATACAGAGTGAAGTAAGCCAGAAAGAAAAACACCAATACAGTATACTAACGCATATATATGGAACTTTGAAAGACGGTAACAATAACCCTGAGTACGAGACAGCAAAAGAGACACTGATGTATAGAAGAGTCTTATGGACTCTGTGGGAGAGGGAGAAGGTGGGAAGATTTGGGAGAATGGCATTGAAGCATGTAAAATATCATGTATGAAAAGAGTTGCCAGTCCAGGTTTGATGCATGACACTGGATGCTTGGGGCTAGTGCACTGGGACGACCCAGAGGGATGCTATGGGGGGGGGAGGAGGGAGGAGGGTTCAGGATGGGGAGCACATGTATACCTGAGGCAGATTCATTTTGATATTTGGAAAAACTAATACAATTATGTAAAGTTTAAAAATAAAATAAAATTAAAAAAAAAATCCACAGGAGGCTTGACTCCCTTTAGGCCACTCAGTGGTCTCCAAGAAATACCCGTCGGGACTCGAGAGCAGAGCAGAGTCCTTTCCTTCCTCTCGAGATGAGGTCTGACTCCTCGGGTGCGTCTAAAATGCAACCCCGAGATCTCTGTCGCCCCTGGAGAGGAACATTAGGTCCTGGACACAAGCTTAGATGAGGTCTCTTTTGCCCTGAAGTGACTCGAGAGCAATCCCTAGCTCTCTCTCGCAACTCCAATGGAAGATTGGACTTCCCTGGGCCAACACAAGAGGAAGCCTGAATTCCCCATCGTAACTCGAGAATCCCGCCGAAACTCGAGAAAAACCACATGGTTACCCTATCATCGCAAGATGAGGCCCTTGCCCGCTACAGCGTCTAAAGAGAAGTCCCAGGTTTCTTCTTGAAGTGTTTTCACACTTCAAGTGTGAAAACTTGGCACCCTTGATGCGATTCCAAAAATTCCCCGACACCCTGGTCTCTCTCGAGGGGAACACCGAGGTTCCCGGTATGACTTCATCTGAGCCACTTCTCCCCTCCTGATTGCGACTGGAGGGTCGACTCCCGTGCTTTGTCTGGAAGGGGTTCCCAACCTTCCCAGCGCACCTCAGGATGAGGCCGGTCTAACGAGAATATTTGAGACGTAGCTTCATGGGTGGTAACACATGCTGAAAGACCCCGATTCCCCGGTCCACTCTTGATAAGAACCCGATGCCCGGACACCTCTTGAAAGGCAACCCTGTGGAAGAACCCACAACACGAAGGGGCACTGACACCCTCGTGCATCGTCCGGAAAAACCCGCAGATTCCAAACACAGTTCAACAAGTTGCCTGTCACCCCGTGAATAACTCGAGAGGCAAGCGGAGTTCCATTCCTCCTTACAAGACGAGGCCTGACTCTCCTGTCCCAACTCTGCAGGGACCCTGCGATCAGAGTCAGAAATGGAGACGAACCCTGAGGTTCCTGCCTCCACTCGAGATGAGGCCCTCTTCTATTGCACCAAACCCAGTGGAGTCCCGAGAGGGCCCTCCCAACTCCAGGGTATCCTTGACTTCTCAGAGGCACACTGAGAAGCTCCCTGAGGCCACCGGCACTAGTCGAGGGAACCCAGGGTTTACTGCCGTGACCCAAGAAACACCTTGAAAGGCCTTCTTTAACGGTTCTTGATGCCCGATACACCTTCCATGACTCTAGAACAATGACGCGCTCCCCCTCGCAATGCGCATGGAGACCTGACTTCCCAAGCGCCACATGAGAGGCTCCCTGAGCTCCCCGTAGTACCTCATGAGAAACCCCACACTGGCGCTGCAGCTCGAGAAAACCCACGAGACGCCCCCTTCATCGCGAGATGATGGCCTTCTTTTCCTGCATGGCCTGGAGAGCAATCCCGAGTCCTCTCTCCAAACTCCACAGGAGGCTTGACTCCCTTTAGGCCACTCAGTGGGCTCCAAGAGATACCCGTCGCAACTCGAGAGGAGAGTGGAGTCCTTCACTTCCCCTCGAGACAAGGACTGACTCCCCAGGTGCATCAGGAAAGCAACCCCGAGATCCCTGTCCCCCCTGGAGACGAACATTATGTCCTGGACACAAGCCTAGATATGGTCTCTTTTGCCCTGCAGTAATTCAAGCGCAATCCCTAGCTCTCCCTCGCAACTCGAATGGAAGACTGGACTTCCCTGGGCCAACACAAGAGGAAGCCTGAATTTCCTGACCTAACTCGAGAATCCCGCCACAACTCGAGAAAAACGACGTGGTTAACCCGTCACCACAAGATGAGGCCCTTGCCAGCTACAGCATCTCAAGAGAAGTCTCACGTTCCGTCTTGAAGTTTGAAACGGTACTTAGCACCTTTGATGTGACTCCAAAAGTTCCCCGACATCCCAGTTTTACTCGAGGGGAACATCGAGGTTCCCGGCACCACTTCATCTGAGCCCCTTCTCCCCTCCTGATCGGGACAAGAGGGTCGATTCACTTGCTTTGTCTGAAAGGGTTACCGACCTTCCTGGTGCACCTCAGGTTGAGGTCCGTCTCAAGAAGAAATTCGAGACGTAGGCTTGTGGGTGGTGCCACATGCCGAAAGACACTGATTTCCTGGTCCGCTCTTGATAAGAATCTGAAGGCTGGATACTTCTTCGAAGGCAACCCTGTGTATGAAGGCAAAAAACGAAGGGGAACTGACACCCCCATGCATCGTCCGGATAAAACCGCAGGTTCCACACACAGCTCGACAAGTGGCCTGTTATCCGGTGAACAACTCGAGAGTCCAGTGGAGTTCCATTCCTCCACACAAGACGAGGCCTGACTCTCCTGTCCTAACTCTGTAGGGACTCTGTGTTCAGAGTCAGAAATGGAGAGCAACCCTGAGGTTCCTGCTTCAAATCGAGATGAGGCCCTCTTCTGACAAGGTCCAGCCTCGGCTGGTCCAGGGTTTTCGAAGGGGAGACAGAGTAGGTGACCTATTGATTTATTTATCGAAGATATAAAGAGTAATAGAATGAGGATAGCTCAGTAGGAAAATTTAGTGGAGAAAAGAACTGAGTAGCTTGGTTTATGCGGAAAATCAGTATAACCCGTGACACCAGGTTAGCTCTGACCACGGAGGCTGCAGGCTCCCTCTCGAATAGCGAAAAGTGCCCCACCTTAGACACCTTCTCAAGTGGTCTTCGAAGCCCAGGCAAATAAATGGTCGCAGAGGATATCCGCGCTCCAGATGGACACTCATCTGAAAATTGAGGGGAAGAATGACATTAGGAGACTAAGCGTTGGCAATCAAGGCCCGTAGCTTTATTTTCAACAGGGGTTTTTATACCCTAAGTTACACATAGAGGATAATGGGGATGCAAAGACAGCAGCCTTTGATCCTTATCAAAAACCAGAGTTTCTCTCCTGCAAATGTATCGTATACAAATGGTTTAGGTGATTTACATCATCTTCTAGCCAGAAGACCTATTAACATTTTATGACTCTTGACAAAGACTTATCAACCGTAAGACTTATTTTCTCTAAGAGTAATTATTTTAAGGTTTGGCCCCATCTTTCGAAGATAAAATTGCATTCCTATAGGGCAGATGTGTAATGGGCTTACAACAAAGGAAATAATTTATTACCTTAAGGGTCTAAAGTTAGTAACACCAAGGCCACTACTTATTTCTTCTACATACCAACTATATTAATTAATACACATTCAAGGATACAATTCAGGGGATGTGGAAACTTGGCAACAAGCATTGGTTCATCAATGAAATCTTTTACTAGTTTTATTCTGACAGTTTCTAACTCTCTGAGAGGCTCTAAGCTCTTTGAATATCTTAAGCTTCCCTTGCCTCTCGAGGCTCGGAGACTGTAAACAATTGTATGCCTTGCTGTAGGAGACCGGGTAAACTTGTCAGGCGAGTTAGAGAGCCATCTGACGTGTTTGGATTTAAACACTCCTAATTGCCCAGGAACTTTATTAATTGGAGCTGTAAGTTAGCTCTTTGACAGAGAGAGTGAGATGGTGGTGGGTGACAGCCCCCAGGAAAGTCAGAGGTGAGAGCACAAAGCAATAAAGTAGGCAGACTCTGGTTTTGGGGGGGTAGATGCTCAAGAATATCCGGGAGGACTCCCGAGGCTCGATCCCGCCTTTGTGTATGCCCAGCCTCCTTCCTCATGACCTTTGTCACGAGTGGAATGTCTCTCGCCGGCTCCCGGCATCTCCCCGTTTTTTATTTCTTAAAACAGCCAGATGTAGCTCAGTCGCGAGCCTCTGAATACTCTGCCGAAGAATCCTGACAATACAAGGAAGAATGATTATGAGAAGCAGAATTAAAGCAGCCACCGCAGCATAGCTAAAGACATTAGACAGAATATTCTTTCCTGAGATGTAGTTAGGGAAAGTATGGAAGAAATCATTTGCTGTTCCAGCAGCAGTAAAATCTAATCGGGAGTGCTCCATGGTTGCTATTTGATAGTGAAGTTTCCCTACGTCTCAACCAATGTCAGAGCTGTTCCAGATACCTGAAATATGGTTTTTAATCTTTTCCCATTCAAAATCTGTCTCATTTACTTTCAGGGGTGTTCCACATATCCACCGATAGTCAGCATGACAAGACAATGCCATTTTCACCTTTAAAGCCTGCAATTCAGTCCCAATATGTATTACTGCTTCCTCTAGGGCGTCTACCCTCATTTCTAATTTTCTCTCTATAGCTTCCTGTGTTGCCAATGTTAAAGAAACATTTGTGGACATAGAATCAACATATTGAGCAGTATGTACTTGTTGAGTCAATGATATTGCTGCCACAGTAACAGAAGTGATTGCACTTATCAAAGCTGCTGTTCCCAAGATAAGTAAGCCCACAAACCGTCGTGTTTGCATTAAATCCTGTAGTTGTTGTAATACAGCAAGACCATAATTCAATAAGTGGTTACATCATAAGATAAGGTGGATGTTGTAGCATTACAAAGGAGCAAACATTATATTGAGGGTTTAAACAAGATGAACCAGGGAGCAGCTGTAGGCATCAGCCCGGGGGAGCAGTGTCCCCAGCATCAGGAGGCAGAACGCGAGCGGCAGGCTGTGGGCCAAGGCGCCTATGGTGGGCGGAGGGGCAGGGTTCGTGGTTTAGGGCTAGCCGCCACCGCTTGGGCTCAGGGCGGTCCCCTCTCGCCGGTGGGGCCACGCTGGTCTGGACGGCACTCCGCGGGCGCGCTTTCCTCTCTGGCCCTCACTCGCTGCACAGACTTCTTTGCTCTAGGTCACGGGGTGCAGAGAGGTGGGTGCGAGGCGCTGCTGGTGGCGCGGAGGCGAGAGCTGGCTGGGGGAGGGGGAGAGAGTGAGTGCGCGTGCCGCGAACCTGGTCTTTGGGGAATGTGACATGACGAATTTGTCTGAGATCCAAACCGGAGAATCTGCATTCTGTAGAAATATACAAGCATACCCTCTCCCACAAGTTAGCAACACATCTGGCCTTTTTCACTCTCCCGTAAGGAGGCCTTTTTACTTGACCAGGGGCCGAGTCGTAGCCTGTAATTCAGGCATCTAGTGTCTCATCATTGTAGTCTGCCCCTGTGTGTTTACGTTTAAGTGATTAATTACAATTGGAACATAACTTCACTATTTGTCTAGCTGTTTCCCTATGGATATGTTAATTTAGGTCTAATGTTTAGTTTAGGTCTCTGTATAAATTAAAGTAATAAATGTATAACCTCCTTATCTCATTTTGGTATACAGGTATACAGATATACCTAAATGCAAAATGCATTTATATATGTATTTATATATGGCAACAAGTATAAAGTTATTGACATATAATATATATAAATCAATATACTTGAATTAATCTTTATAATTAATATATTAATTAATATATATTACAACAATACAACACATACACAGCTAATACCAACCAACACAAACCAATATACTGTAATAATACATGTCACACATTTATAATTATACAGTATATAGAACATATATCATCACAGCACATCAATCCATACCAATTAATATCAGCCACACACACATTATATTACTGCCATATATATTTAATTATACAGTATATATATGTGTGTGTGTATATAGTATACATATTAATTTATATACAAATTAATTAAGTATAGATGTATAAATAGAATTAGGTATACCTTTATTGTATTTTATTTATACCCATACCTAATTAGGCAAACTGTAATTAGGCAAATACATTTATATTATGTATTTATAACAATATATAAAGTATTGTTAAATGTACCACCTGTACAGCATCTCCACCCCACATACCACTTTCTCTAATCCCACCAACTCATTTTCAGTATTATGTGTTGGCCAGGAGCTGGGCCAGTCTTTCCCAGCAATGTTAAGAGACGTCTGTTCCTGTGTCTAATAGCCCTGGCGTTTTATTCTCTTGAATTAAAAGATCTTTTAAAGGCCTTGGAACTGTAATTTCCTGCACCCAAAAGGCTAGATCACTAGATCCAAATGTTTTGTGGCTCTTAGATTGAGAAGTCAAGTTTTTCCTTGTCTGATAGTAAGGTAAAAGTAAAAGCTGTGTTACTCTTTGACCTTTATTAATTTGTACAGTTTTGATAGGCAGTGAGATCAAGACTTTAATTTCTCAATATCATCAGAATCTACTACACCATGCACCAGCGAAATTTCTTTTCTTTCTTTTTTTTTTATTTAATTTTTTTTTAAAAGAAAGCGAGCTACGCCCCAGGACAAATCTTACAATGTCCTCAGATAGGGGGCCAGCCACTCCGGTTGGAATTGGAGTAAGCGGCACATCAGGGGTTAATATTGTTATTAAATCTCCTTGCCTTTTCGCTTTTCTCCTAGCCTGGGTGAGACCCCCCTGAGGGAGTTTTCTCCAAGGAGCACACTCTGCATATTGTGTACTAAAAGCTCCTTTGTTTAAAAAACTTTTTATCTTCCTCAGTCTTAGGAAACACTTTGGCAGGCTTTGGGGGCAAAGTGGGGAACTCCTGGGTCCTGGGAGGCACAATCGAAGGCGGTGGCAGTCACCTTAAATCAGAAAGTGGTGGATAAGTTTTTTAAAGGTTTGCGCAGAGGGGGAGGGAGCTCGCCAGGGCTCTCGGCCGCAGCGTCCTGTAAGCCCTCTCCTTCCTCGGGAGGTAGACCACTTTCTCCCTCCTTTTTTTTTTTCTTCAATGGCAGAAAATATGATCTGTGCAGTAAATGGAGACTCACCACCATCCACCTCTATAGCCTCCCCCATAGTCTATTTAACAGCCTCGTGACGGAGGTCCAGGACATTTCTAATCATATTCCACAGTCAATAAATATTTGTCTATTCTTAGATGCAGAGAAATCCATTTTTAATTTTTTTTTTAATTTTAGAGAATATTTTTATTTATTTTGTAACCTCTTTACCCTGGCTAAACTGCAGAGGGGACTAGAAAAGAAGCCTCAAGGTGAGGATCAAGTTCATCCTTGGGACTAGAGAAAATCCTTCTCCGGGAAACTCCTAGCGGTGGCCCTTTACCCCGACATGGAGGAGGAGGCATAGGGGGATGGGAGCGTCCCGAAGTTTTCCTCTTCTGTTCCGGAGATCCTTTAACTGTTTGGTAACTAAATCTTACGAACTGTCTGATCGGGGATGTTTCCCTCAACCTCCTAGGAGCGGATGGTCTGATTAGGGATGTTTTCTTAAACTTTTAGGAGCATCTTTAGCTTAAAAAAAAAAAAATCCTCATCAGAATGGCATCGTGCTGCTGTTTCCTCTAAACCTTTTTCAAATTGAGGGGAGAGCTGATCTTTCTTTTCATCCCTATCTTTTACATGCTCATTGGCAGTCATAGCGGCTAGCCATTCATTTAGCTGTCGATAGCTAGGTATAGCCTCTTCATTTTCACTTTTCTTTATAACAGGTACCTTTTCAGATTTGCTTTTTTGTTTAACAGGTACTTTTCCAACTTTACTTTCCTCTTTAACAGGTACCTTTTCAAATTCATGAGCTAGATCTAAAACATCTCTAGTCATATTCCACAGAGGAAAGGTGTAAGTAGGGATTTTTTCCAAACCTTGCTGAGCACAATAAGCTCTTAGCTGTTTTCCTAGTTTTTTCAAGATATCGAGGTTAACAGTGCCTTGTTGTAGAAACCAAGGGCAGTGGTCTTGTACAAATGTAAAAAATGATTGAATGGAAGATTTTTTAACCTTGATTCTTCTTTTACTTAATAACTGTAAAATTACTCCTATAAAGAGCTGTCTTTCATTTGATTCAGTGTTGCCCATGTCAGAAACTTAAGGATAGTAAAAGATTTTGCTTTTAGCTATCTAAAGATTAGGCCTTTTTTGTCAGCCTTTTTAGAAACCGTTTTTTCTCTCTAACTCTTCAACACTTCCCACTCCTCTCGCCCTGTCTATTCTACAGGGGGATCTGCAGCCCCCTAAGTGGGATCCTATCTGTCCCCAAAACTGAACACTGGGGGAATGGGGTTGGGGATTTACCTTCGAAATGCCTATCTCGGGCGCCACCTGCAGAGGTCCAGCCCCAGCTGATCCAGGGTATTCGAAGGGAAGATGGAGTAGGCGACCTATGTATTTATTTATTTATTCATCAAAGATATAAAGAGTAATAGAATGAGGATAGCTCAGTAGGAAAATTCAGTGGAGAAAAGCAGCTGAGTAGCTTGGTTTACGCGGAAAATCAATATAACCCGTGACACCAGGTTAGCTCTGACCACGGAGGCTGCAAGTGCCCTCTAGAATAGAGGAAGGTGCCCCACCTTAGACACCTTATCGAGTGGGTCTTCGAAGCCCAGGCAAATAAATGGTCGCAGAGGATATCCGCGCTCCAGATGGACACTCATCTGAAAATTGAGGGGAATAATGACATGGGGAGACCAAGCGTTGGTGAGCAAGGCCCGTAGCTTTATTTTCAACACAGGTTTTAATACCCTAAGTTACACATAGAGGATAATAGGGGATGCAAAGTCAGCAGTCTTTAATCCTTATCAAAAACCAGGGTTTCTTTTCTGCAGATTTATCGTATAAAAATGGTTTAGATGATTTACATCATCTTCTGGCCAGAAGACCTATTAACATTTTATGACTCTTGACAAAGACTTATCAACCATTAGAGTTATTTTCACTAAGAGTAATTGTTTAAGGTTTGGCGCCATCTTTCGAAGATAAAATTGCATTCCTATAGGGAGGATGTGTAATGGGTTTACAACAAAGAAAAGAATTTATTACCTTAAGGGTCTAAAGTTACCAACATCAAGGCCACTACTTATTTTTTCTACATACCAACTATATTAATTAGCACACATTCAAGGATACAATTCAGGGGATGTGGAAACTTGGCAAAAAGCATTGGTTCATCAATGAAATCTTTTACTAGTTTTATTCTGACAGTTTCTAACTCTCTGAGAGGCTCTAAGCTATTTGAATATCTTAAACTTCCCGTGCGTCTCGAGGCTGGGAGACTGTACACAATCGTATGCATAGCTGTAGGAGACCGGGTAAACTTGTCAGGCGAGTTAGAAAACCATCTGAGGGGTTTGGATTTAAACACTACTAATTGCCCAGGAACATTATTAGTTGGAGCTGTAAGTTAGCTCTTTGACAGAGAGAGTGAGATGGTGGTGGGGGACATCCCCAGTAATGTCAGAGGTGAGAGAACAAAGCAATAAAGAAGGCAGACTTTGGTTTTTGGGGGTAGATGCTGAAGAATATACGGGGGAACTCCCGGAGGCTCGATCCCGCCTTTGCGTATGCCGAGACTCTTTCCTCATGACATTTGTCACGAGTGGAATATCTCTCGCTGGCTCCCGGCAATCTTCCATTGCACCAAACGCAGTGGAGTCCCAAGAGGCCCCTCCCAACACCACAGTATCAGTGTCTTCTCAGAGGCACCCTGAGCAACTCCCTGAGTTCACCGGCACAAGTCGAGGGAACACAGGGTATCCTGCCGCAACCCGAGAAAGACCTCAAGAGTCCGTCTTCAACGCGTCTTGAGGCCGGATTCCCCTACCATGACTCGAGAGCAATGACACGCTCCCCCTCGCCATGCGCATGGACACCTGACTTCCCTGGCGCCACATGAGAGGCTCCCTGAGCTCCCCGTCATACCTCGTGAGAAACCCCACACTGGCGCCACAGCTCGGGAAAACCCACGAGACGCCACCGTCATCGCGAGATTGGGGACATCTTTTCCTGCCTGACCTGGAGAGCAATCCCTGGTCCTTTCTCCAAACTTCACAGGAGGCTTTACTCCCTTTAGGCCACTCAATGGGCTCCAAGAGATACCTGTCACGACTTGAGAGGAGAGCAGAGTACTTTGTTTCCCCTCGAGATGAGGCCTTACATTGGGTGAGTCTGGAATGCAACCCCGAGATCCCTGTTGCCCCTGGAGAGGAATATTATATCCTGGACAAAAGCCTAGATGAGGTCTATTTTGCCCTACAGTGACTCGAGAGCAACACCCATCTCTCCCTCGCAATTCGAATGGAAGATTGGTCTTCACTGGGCCAACACAAGAGGAAGTCTGAATTTCCCGTTGTAACTCGAGAATCCCGCCGCAACTCTTAAAAACCACGTGGTTCCCCATTCATCACAATATGAGGCCTTTGCCCGCTACAGAGTCTCAAGAGAAGTCCCATGTTTCGTCATAAAGTTCGAAATGCTACTTGGCACCCTTGATGCGACCCCAAAAGTTCCCCAATATACCGGTCTCACTCCAAGGGAACACCGAAGTTCCTGGCACCACTTCATTTGAGCCCCTTCTCCCCTCCTGATCATGGCAGGAAGGTCTATTCCCCTGCTTTGTCTAGAAGGGGTTCCCGACCTTCATGGCGCACCTCAGGATGAGGCCAGTCTCACGAAGAAATTCGAGACGTAGCCTCGTGTTCGTGCCACGTGCCGAAAGACCCCGATTTCTCGGTCTTGCTCTTGATAAGAACCCGATGCCCGGACACCTCTTCTAAGGCAACCCTGTGGATGAAGGCACTACACGAGGGGGCACTGGCAACCCTGTTCATCGTCCGGAAAATCCCACAGGATCCACATACAGCTCCACAACTGGCCTGTCACCCCTTAAACAACGAGAGAGGCAAGCGGAGTTCCCTTCCTCAGACAAGACGAGGCCTGAGTATCCAATCCCAACTCTGCAGGCACGCTTCGATCTGAGTCAGAAATGGAGAGGAAACCTGAGGTTCCTGCCTCAACCCGAGATGAGGCCCTCTTCCATTAAAACAAACCCAGTTGAGTACCGAGAGGCCACTCCCATCTCCACAGTATCCCTGACTTCTCATAGGCATTCTGAGAAGCTCCTTGAGGCCACCGGCAAACGTCGAGGGAAATAAGGGTTTCCTGCCACAACCGAAGAAAGACCTCGAGAGTCCTTCTTCAACGCGTCTTGAGGTCAGATTCCCCTACCATGGCTCGAGAGCAATAACGCGCTCCCCCTCGCCACGCACATGGAGACCTGACTTCCCTGGCGCCACATGAGAGGCTCCCTGAGCTCCCTGTCGTACCTCGTGTGAAACCCCACACTGGCGCCGCAGCTCGAGAAAACACACAAGACCCCTCCGTCATCGCGAGATGAGGGCCATCTTTTCCTGCATGGCCTGGAGAGCAGTCCCAAGTCCTCTCTCCAAACTTCACAGGAGGCTTGACTCCCTTTAGGCCACAAAGTGGGCTCCAAGAGGTGCCCGTCGCAACTCGAAAGGAGAGCAGAGTCCTTTGCTTCCCTTCGACACGAGGCCTGACTCCCTGGGTGAGTCTGGAATGCAAACCTGAGATCCCTGTGGCCCTTGGAGAGGAACATTAGGTCCTGGACACAAGCCTAGATGAGGTCTCCTTTGCCCTGCAGTGACTCGAGCGCAACCCCCAGCTCTCCCTCGCAACTCGAATGGATGATTGGACTTCCCTGGCCCAACACAAGAGGAAGCCTGAAATCCCCGTCGTAACTCGAGAATCCCGCCGCAACTCGAGAAAAACCACGTGGCTCCCCCGTTATCGCAAGATGAGGCCCTTGGCCGCTACAGCGTATCAAGAGAAGTCCCACGTTCCATCCTGAAGTACAAAACGGTACTTGGCACCCTTGATGCGACCCCCAAAGTTCCCTGACATACCGGTCTCACTCGAGGGAAACACCAAAGTTCATGGCACCACTTCCTGTGAGCCCCTTCACCCCTCCTGATCGCGACAGGAGGGTCGACTCCCATGCTTTGTCTGCAAGGGGTTCCCGACGTTCCCCGCAAACCTCCGGATGAGGCCGGTCTCATGAGGAAATTCGAAAAGTAGCCTCATGGTTGGAGCCACATGTTGAAAGATCCCGAATTCCCGGTCCACTCTAGATAAGAACCTGACGCCCGGACATCTCTTCGAAGGCAACCCTGTGGATGAAGGCACAACACGAAGGGACAATGACATCCCCATGCATCGTCTGGAAAAACCCGCCGATTCCACTCACAGCTCCAAATGTGGACTGTCACCTCGTGAACAACTCGAGAGGCAAGTGAAGTTGCATTCCTTCACACAAGACGAGGCCTTACTCTCCTGGCCCAACTCTTCAGGGACCCTGCGATCGGAGTCAGAAATGGAGAGGAACCCTGAGGTTCCTACCTCAACTAGAGAACAGGCCCTCTTCCATTGAACCAAACTCAGTGGTGTCCCGAGAGGCCCCTCCCAACACCACAGTATCCCTGAATTCTCAGAGGCTCCCTGAGAAGCTACCTGAGGTCACTGGCACAAGTCGAGGGAACCCAGAATTTCCTGAAGTAACCCGAGAAAGACTTGGAGAGTCCTTTTTCAACGTCTCTTGATGCCCGATTCCCCTACCATGACTCCAGAGCAAGGACGTGCTCCCCTCGCCACAAGCAGGAAAACTGACTTCCCTAGTACCACACAAGAGGCTCCCTGAGTACCCCATCATACCTCGTGAGAAAACCCACAGTGGTGCCGCAGTTCGAGAAAAACCACAAGATGCCCCCGTCAAGGAGAGATGGGGGTCTTCTTTTCCTGCCTGACCTGGAGAGCAATCCCTGGTCCTCTCTCCAAACTTCACAGGAGGATTGACTCCCTTTAGGCCACTCAGTTGGGTCCAAGAAATACCCGGTGCGACTCGAGAGGAGAGCGGAGTCCTTTGCTTCCCTCGAGATGAGGCCTGACTCCCCAGGTGAGTTTGGAATGCAACCCCGAAATCCCTTTCGCCCCTGGAGTGGAACATTATGTCCTAGACACAAGCCTAGATGAGGTCTATTTTGCCCTACAGTGATCGAGAGCAACCTCCATCTCTCCCTCACAATTTGAATGGAAGATTGGGCTTCCCACGGTCAACACATGAGGAAGTCTGAATATCCCATCGTAATTCGAGAATTCAGCCTCAAGTCTTAAAAACCATGTGGTTCCCCCTTCATCACAATATGAGGCCCTTGCCAGCTAGAGTCTCAAGAGAAGTCCCACGTTCCATCTTAAAGTTCGAAATGCTACTTGGCACCCTTGATGTGACCCCAAAATTCCCCAACATACCGGTCTCACTCCAGGGGAACACCGAAATTCCCGGCGTCTCCAGGGAAGTCCCATTTTCTGTCCTTAAGTGCGAAACGGAACTTGACACCCTTGATGCGACCGCAAAAGTTTCCGACACGCTGGGTTCCCTCGAGGGGAACACCAAGGGTCCCGGCACCACTTCATCTGAGCCCCTTCTCCCCTCCTGATCGCGACAGGAGAGTCGATTCCCCTGCTTTCTCTGGAAGGGGTTCCCGGCCTTCCTGGTGCACCTCAGGATGAGGCCGGTCTCAGGAGGAAATTCGAGACCAGCCATGTGTGAGGTGCCACGTGCCGAACGACACCGATTTTCCGGTCCGCTCTTGATAAGAACCTGATGCCCGGACACCTCTTCGAAGGCAACCCTGTGAGTGAAGGCACAACACGAAGGGGCACTGACACCCCCGTGCATCATCCGGAAAAACCCGCAGGGTCTACACACAGCTCGACAAGGGGCCTGAGACTCCCGGAACAACTCGAGAGGCAACCAGAATTCCATTCCTCAGACAAGACGAGGCATGACTCTCCTGTCCCAACACTGCAGGGACCATGCAGTCGGAGTCAGAATTGGAGAGGAAGCCTGAGGTTCCTGCCTCAACTTGTCATGAGGCCCTCTTCCATTGCGCCGAACCCAGTGGAGTTCCGAGAGGCCCCTCCCAACTCCACAGTGACCCTGACTTCTCAGAGGCACGCTGAGAAGCTTCCTGAAGTCACTGGCACAAGTCGATGGAACCCAGGGTTTCCTGCTGCAACCCAGGAAAGACCTCGAGAGTCCTTCTTTAACACCTCTTCAGGCCCAATTCCCCTACCATGACTCGAGAACAATGACGGGCTCCCTTTCACCACGTGCATAGAGACCTGACTGCCCTGGCACCACGTGAGAGGCTCACTGAGCTCCCAGTCTTACTTCGTGAGAAACCCCACACTAGCGCCACAGCTCGAGAAAACCTACGAGACGCCCCAGTCATTGGGAGATGAGGGCCTTCATTTCATGCATTCCCTGGAGAGCAATCCCGTGTCCTCCCTCCAAACACCAAAGGAGGTTTGACTCCCTTTAAGCCACTCAGTGGGCTCCAAGACATACCCGTCCGACTCGAGAGGAGAGCAGAGTCCTTTGCTTCCCCTCGAGATGAGGGCTGACTCCAAGGTGAGTCTGGAATGCAACCCCGAGATTTCTGTCGAGCCTTGACATGAACATTAGGTCCTGCACACAAGCCTTGGTGGGGTCTCTTTTGCCTTCAGTGACTAGAGCGCACCTCCAGCTCTTCCTCAAATCTCGAATGGAAGATAAGACTTTTGTGGGCCAACACAAGAGGAAGCATGAATTCCCTGTGGTAACACAAATATCACACCGCAACTCGAGAAAAACCAAGTGGTTCCGCAGTCATTCCAAGATGCGGCCCATGCCCGCTGGAGCACCCCAAGAGAAGTCCAACGTTCCATTTTGAAGAGCGAAACGGTACTTGGAACGCTTTATGCGACCCCAAAAGTTACCCGACATACCTGTCTCACTTGAGGGAAACACCGAGGTTCCCAGCAGCACTTCATCTGAGCCACTTCTCCCCTCCTGATCGCCACAGGAGGGTCGATTCCTCTGCTTTGTCTGGAAGAGTTTCATGAACTTCGCGGCACATTTCAGGATGAGGCCGGTTTCATGAGGAAATTCGAGACAACCCACGTGGGTGGTGCCAAATGCTGAACGACCCCGATATCCCGGTCCGCTCTTCATAAGAACCCGATGCCCGGACACCTCTTGGAAGGCAACCCTGTGGATGAAGACACAAAACGAAGGGTCACTGACACCCCTGTGCATCGTCTGCAAAGACCCGCGGGTTCCACACACAGCTCGACAAGGGCCTGAAACCCCATGAACAACTCGAGAGGCAAGCGGAGTTCCATTCCTCAGAAAAGACGTAGCCTGACTCTCCTGTCCCAACTCTGCAGGGACCCTGATGTCGGAGTCCGAAACAGAGAGGAAGTCTGAGGTTCCTGCCTCCCCTCGAGATGAGCCCCTCTTCCATTGCGACAAACCCAGCGGAGTACCGAGAGGCACCGCCAACTCCACAGTATCCCTCAACTCTCAGAGACACCCTGGGAATTTCCCTAAGGTCCCCGGCAGAAGTCGAGGGAAACGACTTTTTCCCGCCACAACCCGAGAAAGACCTCGAGAGTCCCTCTTCAATGCGTCTTGAGGCCCTAGTCCCCTCCCATTACTCAAGAGCCACAACGCGCTCCTCCTCGCTACGCGCAGGGAGAACTGACTTCCCTGGCGCCGCACGAGAGGCTCCCTGAGATCCTCGCCATGCCTCGCGAGAAAACCCCCACGGGCGCCACAGCTCGAGGAAACCCCTGAGACGCCCCCGTCCTCGCGATGTGAAGGGACTTCTTTTCCTGCATGGCCTGGAGAACAATCCCGAGCCCTCTCTCCAAAATGAAGAGGAGGCTTGACTCCACTGACGCCACTAGGGGGCTCCAAGATATCCGCGTCGCGACTCGGGAGGACAGCAGAGTCCTTTGCTTCCCCTCGAGACGAGGCCTGACACCCAGGGGGATCCTGGAATGCAACCCCGAGATCCCTGCCTTCCCTGGAGAGGAACATTAGGTCCTGGACACAAGCCTAGATGAGGTCTCTTTGGCCCTGCAGTGACTCGAGCGCAACCCCCAGCTTTCCCTCGCCAATCGAATGGAAGACTGGGCTTCCCAGGGCCAACAGAGGAGGAAGCCTGTAATCCCCATCGTCACTCGAGAATCCCGGCGCAACTCGAGAAAAAACACGTGGTTCCAACGTCTTCGCAAGATGAGGCCCTTGCCCACTACAGTGTCTCAGGGGAAGTCCCATGTTCCGCCCTGAAGTGCAAAACAGTACCTGACACCCTTCATGCGACCCCCAAAAGCTCCCCGACACGCCGGGTACCCTCGAGGGAACACCGAGAGTCCCGGCACAGCTTCATCTGAGCCCGTTCTCCCCTCCTGATCACGACAGGAGAGTCGATTCCCCTGCGTGGTTCAGAAGGGGTTCCCGGCCTTCCCGGTGCACCTCAGGATGAGGCCGGTCTCACAGGGAAATTCGAGACGAGCCACGTGGGTGGTGCACATGCCAAATGCCCCCGATTCCCCGGTCCGCTTTTGAGAAGGACCCGAGGCCCGGACCCCTCTTCGAAGGCAACCCTGTGGGTGAAGACACAACACGAAGAGGCACTGACACCCCCGTGCATCATCCGGAAAGACCCGGGGTTCCACACACAGCTCGACCAGGGGCCTGAAAACCCCTGACAACTCGAGAGGCAAGCAGGGTTCCCTTCCTCAGACAAGACGAGGCATGACTCTCCTGTCCCAACTCTGCAGGGACCCTGTGGTCGGAGCCGAAACGGAGAGGAAGCCTGAGGTTCCTGCCTCCCCTCGAGGTGAGGCCCTCTTTCGTTGCGCCAGACCCAGCGGAGTCCCGAGAGGCCCCGCCAACTTCACAGGATCCCTCGCCTCTCAGGGGCACCCTGGGAAGTTCCCTAAGATCCCCGGCAGAAGGCGAGGGAAACAAGGGTTTCCCGCCGCCACCCGAGAAAGACCTCGAGAGTCCTTCTTCAATGCGTCTCGAGGCCCTAGTCCCCTCCCGTGACTCGAGAGCCATGACGCGCTCCCCCTCACCACGCGCATGGAGACTTGACTTCCCTGGCGCCGCACGAGAGGCTCCCTGAGATCCTCGTCGTGCCTCGGGAGAAAACCCCCACGGGTGCCGCAGCTCGAGGAAACCCCGGAGACGCCCCCGTCCTGGCGAGCTGAGGGCCTTCTATTCCTGCATGGCCTGGAGAGCAATCCAGGGTCCTCTCTCCAAACTGAAGAGGAGGCTGGACTCCCTTGAGGCCACTCAGTGGGCTCCAAGAGATCCGCGTGGCCACTCGAGAGGAGAGCGGACTCCTTGGCTTCCCCTCGAGACGAGGCCTGACTCCCCGAGGGAGCCTGAAATGCAACCCCGAGATTCCTGCCTTCCCTGGAGAGGAATATTAGTTCCAGGACACACGCCTTGATGAGGTCTCTTTGGCCCTGCAGTGACTCGAGCGCTACCCCCAGATTTCCCTCGCTACTTGAATGGGAGATGGGGCTTCCCAAGGCCAACCCAAGAGGAAGCCTGAAATCCTCGTCGAAACTCGAGAATCCTACCGCAACTCGAGAAAAACCACGTGGTTTCAACGTCTTCGCAAGATGAGGCCCTTGCCCGGTACGGCGTCTCAAGGGAAGTCCCATGTTCCGTCGTGAAGTGAGACACGGTACCTGACACCCTTGATGCGACATCCAAAAGTTCCCCGACATGCCGGGTTCCCTTGAGGGGAACACCGAGAGTCCCAGCACCACTTCCTCTGAGCTCCTACTCCTCTCCTGTTCGCGACAGGAGAGTTGATTCCCCTGCGTGGTCTGGAAGGGGTTCCCGGCCTGCACGGCGCCCCTCAGGATGAGGCCGGCCTCGCGAGGAAATTCGAGACAAGCCCCGTGGCTGGTGCCCCATTTTGAACGACCCTGATTTCCCGGTCCGCAGTTGAGGAGAACCCGATGCCCGGACACCTCTTCGAAGGCCACCCTGTGAGTGAAGGAACAACACGAAGGGGCACTGCCACCCCCGTGCATCGTCCGCAAAGACCCGCGGTTTCCACACACAGCTCCACGAGGGGACTGAGACTCCCTGAGCAACTCGAGAGGCAAGCGGAGTTCCCTTCCTCAGACAAGACGAGGCCTGACTCTCCTGCCCCAATGCTGCAGGGACACTGCTGTCGGAGTACGAAACGGAGAGGAAGCCTGAGGTCCTGTCTCCCCTCGAGATGAGGCCCTCTTCGATTGCGCCAAACCCAGAGGAGTCCCGAGATGGCCCACCAACTCCACAGCATCCCTCACCTCTAAGAGGAACCCTGGGAAGTTCCCTCAGGTCACCGGGAGAAGTCGAGGGAAACGAGGGTTTCCCGCTGCAAGCCGAGAAAGACCTCGTGAGACCTTCTTCTACACGCCTTGATGCCCTAGTCCCCTCCCAGGACTCGAGAACAATGACGCGTTCCCCCTCACCACACTCATGGAGACCTGACTTCCCTGGCGCCGCACGAGAGGCTCCCTGAGAACCTCATCGTGCCTCGTGAGAAAAGCCCCACGGACGCCGCAGCTCGAGGAAACCCCTGAGAAGCCCCCGTCCTCGCGAGGTGAGGGCCTTCTTTTCCTGCCTTTCCTGGAGAGCAATCCCGAGTCCTCTCTCCAAACTGAAGATTAGGCTTGACTCCCTTGAGGCCACTCAGAGGGCTCCAAGAGATCCGCGTCCTGGCTCAAGAGAAGAGCGGAGTCCTTTGCTTCCCCTCGAGGCGAGGCCTGACTCCACGGGGGACTCTGGAGTGCAACCCCGGGACCCCTGTCTTCCCTTGAGAGTACTACTAGGTCCTGGACACACGCCTAGATGAGGTCTCTTGGGCCCTGCAGTGACTCGAGTGCAACCCCCAGCTTTCCCTAGCAACTCGAATGGAAGATGGGGCTTCCCAGGGCCAACCCAAGAGGAAGCCTGAAATCCCCGTCGTAACTCGAGAATCCGCCGCAACTCGAGAAAAACCACGTGGTCCCAACGTCTTCGCAAGATGGGGCCCTTGCCCGCTACGGCGTCTCAAGGGAAGTCTCACGTTCCGTCCTGAGTTGCGAAACGGTACCTGACACCCTTCATGCGACCTCCAAAATTTCCCAGACACGCCGGGTTCCCTCGAGGGGAACACCGAGGGTCCTGGCACCCCTTCATCTGAGCCCCTTCTCCCCTCCTCATCGCGACAGGAGAGTCGATTCCCCTGCGTATTCTGGAAGGGGTTCCCGGCTTTCCCGGCACACCTCAGGATGAGGCCGGCCTCCCGAGGAAATTCGAGACGAGCCCCGTGGGTTGTGCCACATGCCGAACGACCCCGATTTCCCAGTCCGCTCTGGATAAGAACCCGATGCCCGGACACCTCTTCGAAGGCAACCCTGTGGGTGAAGTTACCATTCGAAGGGGCACTGACACCCCCGTGCGTCGTCCGGAAAAACCCGCGGTTTCCACACACAGCTTGACGAGGTGCGTGAGACACCCTGAGCAATTCGAGAGGCAAGCGGAGTTCCCTTCCTCAGACAAGACGAGGCCTGACTCTCCTGTCCCAACTCTGCAGGGACCCTGTGGTTGGAGTCCGAAAAGGAGAGGAAGCCTAAGTTTCCTGTCTCCCCTCGAGATGAGGCCCTCTTCCATTGCGCCAAGCCCAGCGGAGTCCCGAGAGGCCCCGCCAACTCCACAGCATCCCTCACCTATCAGAGGCACCAAGGGAAGTTCCCTCAGGTCCCCGGCAGAAGGCGAGGGAAACGAGGCTTTCCCGCCGCAACCACAGAAAGACCTCGAGTGTCCTTCTTCAACGCCTCTGGAGGCCCTAGTCCTCTCCCATGACTGGAGAGCCATGACGCGCTCCCCCTCGCCACGTGCACAGAGACCTGACTTCCCTGGCACCGCACGAGAGGCTCCCTGAGATCCTCGTCTTGCCTCGTGAGAAAACCCCCACGGGTGCCGCAGCTCGAGGAAACCCCTGAGAAGCCCCCATCCTCGCGAGGTGAGGGCCTTCTTTTCCTGCCTGACCCAGAGCACAATCCCGAGTCCTCTCTCCAAACTGAAGAGAAGGCCTGACTCCCTTGAGGCCACTCAGTGGGCTCCAAGAGATCTGCGTCGCGACTTGAGAGGAGAGCGGCATCCTTGGCTTGCCCTCGAGGCGAGGCCTGACTCCCCGGGGGAGTCTGGAACGCCACCCTGAGATCCCTGTCTTCCTTTGATAGGAACGTTAAGTCCCGGACACAGGCCTAGATGAGGTCTCTTTGGCCCTGCAGTGACTCGAGTGCAACCCTCAGCTTTCCCTCGCAACTCGAATGGAAGATTAGGCTTCCCGGGGCCAACACAAGAGGAAGCCTGAAATCCCCGTCGTAACTCTAGTATCCCGCCGCAACTCGAGAAAATACACATGGTCCCAACGTCTTCGCAAGATGAGGGCCTTGCCCGCTATGGCGTCTCAAGGGAAGTCCCAGGTTCTGTCCTGAAGTGCGAAACGCTACCTGACTCCTTTCATGCAACCCCCAAAAGTCCCCCACACGCCGGTTTCCCTCGAGGGTAACACCGAGGGTTCCATCCCCACTTCATCTGAGCCCCTTCTCCCCTCCTGATGGCGACAGGAGAGTCGATCCCCCTGCATTGTCTGGAAGGGTCCCCGGCCTTCCCAGCACAACTCAGGATGAAGCCGGCCTCACTAGGAAATTTGAGGCTAGCCCCGTGGGTGGTCCCTCATGCCGAAAGACCCCGATTTCCCTGTCCGCTCTTGAAAAGAACCCGAGGCCCGGACACCTCTTCGAAGGCAACCCAGTGGGTGAAGGCACAACACGAAGGGGCACTGTCACCATCGTGCATTTCCGGAAACACCCGCAGGTTCCACACACAGCTCAACAAGGGGCCTGAGACCCCCTGAGCACCTCGAGAGGCAAGCGGAGTTCCCTTCCTCAGACAAGACGATTCCTGACTCTCCTGTCCCAACTCTGCAGGGACCCTGCGGTCGGAGTCCGAAACGGAGAGGAAGCCTGAGGTTCCTGCCTTCCCTGGAGATGAGGCCCTCTTCCATTGCGCCAAACCCAGCGGAGTCCTGAGAGGCCCCGCCAACTCCACAGCATCCCTCATCTGTCAGAAGCACACTGGGAAGTTCCCTAAGGTCACCGGTAAACTTTTATTGCACAAGGTCCCCATGAAAAGGCCCACGCAGCAGGACAGCCACAGATTCTGTCTGCCATTAAAGGGCAGTAAGGTGCCCTCCCCCCTTCTTTGCTGCCTCGGCGGCCACCAGGGTGCAATTCGCGTACTCTTCCCTTTCCCATCCTAGCAGGTGCTCCAGGGCCCGCTGGCCTACAAAGTGCCAGAAGCAGGGCTGGGCCAGCCGGCCAGAATTCAGGGTTCTGTCCCTTGGATTTCCAGCGGACACTAGGCTGCTTGGGAAAACCGCGCAGACTCTGAGGTTTTTCAGCAGAGGGGTGGAGCGGTAAAGGCTTTGACCCCAAAGACGAGGCCTTTCTGCGACCGCCAGGTTGGGGAGCTCTGAGACTGTGCCAACACAGGGCGGAATACATGGTTCCCTGCTCCACGCAGTCCCCGTTCCCTTACCTGTGTACCGCACCCCTCCGCTGTGGCCCATGGATGCCGATCCTTGGGGATCCAGGAGTTCACGAAATGGGCATTCCCAGCCGCAATGGCGACCCCCAACAGCACATCTGGAAAGCCCTCCCCCACCCCCGCCAGGAGCCGACCCCCACTGCGAACGGAACCCCACCCCGCCCCGCACTGCCATGTTTCGCCCCGGCCCTGCCGGGCTCCCGGTGGGTTCCCAGCAATATTGGCGACCCCGGGAGCACAACAGGGACTGACCCTCCACCCACAGTGAGCGGAATCTCGACCTGTGCAGCCCAGGTTTACCCCACCCTGGCTGCGCTCCCGGCGCGTTTCCAGCTGCAGTGGCCATCTCCGAGAGCACAACTGGGAAGCCCTCCCCTACCCCCGCCAGGAGCCGACACCCGCCCTGCGCCGCCCGGGTTCGCCCCGCCCCTGCCGCGCTCCAGGGGCGCTGCCCACCTTCACCTGTGGCTCTCGGTGAGCCCCGTCCCCACGCCCGGTTCCAGGAGAGGCTCTCGGACCTCGCTGCTGCCGCCAGGTCAAACATGAGGACAATACATACACCCCACAGAGACAATCCAAGCTGTCTATGATTTAGGGATAAAACGAGGACTACAGAAAGGCAAGATGACCTGACCTAGGAGGGCCATGATATTCTATAGAACCAGACAAAGTTGGTTACCAAGGAAACTTTTTTCCTTGGAACCCGGAAAGCTGGTTCTTTGCATATGCAATGACCAACAATTAGCTTGTTACCCAAGCCTGCCTTACTGCCACCCCCATCCCCCCACTCCCCAGAAGACTGGCTCAAAGAAATATTTTAAATCTCAGGCGGAAACCTGGAAGATGTCTTGTCTGTCTGTTTGGATTAAGGTATGTGTCAGTGTGAGCCCTGTGTTTTTTGATAATATTGCTCAAGTTCTGAGTTCTGATTTCAATGGTCTCAAGACAAGGCAGCCCTTCCAAATCAAACTGCTGGAAATACAAGAAAACATTGACCTAAATGAATGTCAGAGTCCCATGAACTGGGAACTAGTCAATATTAAATATCTAGTATTTTTGGTTTTGCTCCTCCATTATAGACATGTCTAAGAGTCAACAACATTAAGCACAACATGTTCATAGTGCCTAGGTTTCTTTTGAGATAAAAATTGCTCTATTGTTATATCTGTCACAAGCTTGTCAGCAAGAAACTACCTGGAAACGACAACAACAAAAGTAAAAAATGTAAATGTGATATGAGCTTTTAGACAAACTCTTTACAATAATTATACTCTAAAATATCTGCCTCTCATAGTCTTGATTGAAGGCAGAGGAGAAGGGGATGACAGAGGATAAGATGGTTGGATGGCATCACTGACTCGATGGACATGAGTTTGAGCAAGCCCCTGGAGCTGGTGACGGACACGGAAGCCTGGCGTCCTTCAGGCCACGGGGTCCCAAAGAGTCAGACACGACTGAGCAACTGAATTGAACTGAACTAACAAACGTTTCTCCAGGTGTTTTGCTTACCCGAGTTTCTATCCTTGTGATGACAGTGTATTGAATAGCTAGGTCATTTCCAAATAAATGAAAGTTCTGAAACATTCACGACTTGAAAGGACCTCCCTTTTACACAGAAACAAAAGAGATTTTTGGCTCTCCATGAATAGTGTCTGGCACCATCCTGACATGTTAAATGTAAGAAAGCAATTGTTTTGTTTTGTTTTGTTCTGTTCTTGGGGGTGGGGGGAGGGGGGCGGGCTATAGCGAATGCCAATATAAAAGTCAGTTCTTGGTTGCTGAAGGGAAATGTATGACTTGTTATTACAAGAAAGTATGTGGAATGCAATGGCACTTGAGGAAGGAAAACAAAGTAGTTCTGTCTTACAGGTGGCCGTTTCAGGATGGGAAAAGCAAAGGAATGGGTACAGAATGGGATAAGGAGGTTGTAGGGAAAGTGGACCCCCAGAAAAGCGTTCTGTGCCTAGCACAAGTTTTCTTGAGATGTCGAACTGCCTTTGCTAATGGAGTTTAAGTTTCTTTACCTCTTAAGTGATCTCTTCTAGGTTGACCTAGAAGAGGAATCTTTTGTTAGCTTTTGCTAAGTGGAGAAGTAGTGTTTCACGGTGACATATGTGATCCTTCCTGACTGTTTGCAGCCCTTTTGATATCGATGCACTGCTTCTGCTGCTGCTGCCGCCGTTGCTGCTGCTAAGTCGTTTCAGTTGTGTCCGACTCTGTGCGACCCCATAGACGGCAGCCCACGAGGCCCCGCAGTCCCTGGGGTTCTCTAGGCAAGAACACTGGAGTGGGTTGCCATTTCCTCCTCCCATGCATGAAAGTGAAAAGTGAACGTGAAGTCGCTCAGTGGTGTCCGACTCTTAGCGACCCCATGGACTGCAGCCTACCAGGCTCCTCCATCCATGGGATTTTCCACGCAAGAGTACTGGAGTGGGGTGCCATTGCCTTCTCCCATATCTATGCACAAGCCTGCCTAAATCATTGACTTCTAGCTAGCTTTGGGATGCCAATGACCATCCACCCTTACAAGGCAACAGAGAAGAGAAAAACACTTACCACAGGAGGTCCTGGTAAGGAACGAGGAACTAACAAGCTCCCGCCAACCAGGATTCTGCAGAGGTCAACAAGAGGTCAGTAAGAGATGGAAGACTGCAGTCCAGAGGTCCTAGCAACTTCCATCTTGCAGCAGAGACCCAGCATAGTCAAAACGAATTCAATGTTGCAAAAAAATAAGTAAACAAATAAAGGACAGAAGTTCTTTGAACACATGACTGAGATTAGGGGTGAGGCAGTACATGTACAGTGCCCGGAAAATCTTAAAGTATGAGAAAGGAAAGAAATTAAAGACAACTATCAAGCTGTCCAAACTGATAAAAACGAAAGATTACACAGTTTTTTCTGTATATATTACCAGATAATAATCTGAAAAGGAATTAAAAAAAATTCCCTTTCAATAATGTCAACATGAATACAACACTTTGCCATGGATGTAACGAGGATGACAAGACTGGCACCCTGGAAATTATACACCCTGGCTGAAAACTATCCTGAATACATGGACAGGTATTCCATAACAATGGAAAGACTTAAGATGGCAATACCATGGAATGCATCTTCAATCTGAAATGAAGATTTGATATGATTTGATCGCTCAGAGCTTTTGTGTCATCAATTGTTATTAAAGTATAAATGAGATAGAGAAAACTTCTGACTTAGACTTGAGGCGGGGTGTACGCCCTGCTGGTCTCTAGCCAGATATTCTACAGGCACTAGCAGTCAGCTAAGGAAAGAAAGGCACTGTCTCAGGGAATGGCACCAGGCCCCTCCCCCACGACATGCCTTGAGGTCACAATGGCAGCAGGTGAGTCATCCTGGGCCAAAAACTGATTGACATGAATCTTGAAGAAAGGCAGTATTCCAGGCAAATATATCATTTCCTTAACATAGATTAGGAGAACAAGGTACGAGGAAAACATACTGTTTTGTTCAAGTCGCTTCTGAGCCTATTGGGGGAACCGACCTGAAGCCAGAGTCCAGCAGATATACATAGGATATTTACATCGCTTAAGACAAACATTTCCTCAGGAACAAATGCATTGCTTAGCTCAAGGTTTGTCTGCGAAATTCTTACACATCAGGAGATGGCTCCGAGCTGGGTTTCTACACACAAGAACATGAATGCAAAGGACAAGCCTGCACAGCCCATCTGCCCCCCTCCCCCACAGCCAGCAGCATTTCCAAGTGACCTCCTAAGGCCTTCCCCAAAATACAGGGGCACCTCTGGGTTTCCTGTTTCCCTCACTTCGAACACTTTTCTTAAAAAAAAAAAAAAAATCCTGCACACTTATTGATAGAATGCCACAGTGCAAGGAAAACAGGCCTTCAATACTTAAACCTCCCTGTGCAAAACACTTGGGGCTTGGTTCTGTTTTGTTTTGTTTTTTAATTACACCACCACATAATTTAAACTTTTTACAATTTCTAATTATTCAGTACCAAAACACCAAACTTTTATTGCCCAAGGTCCCCATGAAAAGGCCCACGCATCAGGACAGCCACAGATTCTGCCATGAAAGGGCAGCAAGGTGCCCTCCCCCCTTCTTTGCTGCCTGGGCGGCCACCAGGGTTTGAAATCCATGCACCCTACTAAGTTTCTAGGGTGCAATCCGTGGACGCTTCCCTTTCCCATCCCAGCAGGTGCTCAAGGGCCCGCTGGCTTACAAAGTGCCAGAAGCAGGGCTGGGCCAGCCGGCCAGAATTCAGTGTTCTGTCCCTTGGACTTCCAGGGGACACTAGGCTGCTTGGGAAAACCGTGCAGACTGAGATTTTTCAGCAAAGGGGTGGAGCGGTAAAGGCCTTGACACCAAGGGCGAGGCCTTTCTGCCACCGCCAGGTTGGGGAGCTCCGAGAATGTGCCAACAGAGGGCGGAATACTTGGTTCCCTGCTCCAAGCAGTCCCAGTTCCCTGACCTGTGGCCCGCAGCCCTCCGCTGCACCCACTAGATGTGGATCCTTGGGGACACAGGAGCGTAGGAAATGGGCGTCCCTAGCCGCAGTGGCGACCCCCGAGAGCACAACTGGGACCGAACCCCCACCCACAGCCATCTAAATCTTGACCCGCGCAGCCCAGGTTTACCCCGCCCCGGGTGCACTCCCGGCGCGTTTCCAGCCGCAGTGGCCACCACCGAGAGCACAACTGGGAAGCCCTCCCCCACCCCCGCCAGGAGCCGAACCCCGCCCCGCGCCACCCGGGTTCACCCCGCCCCTGCCGCACTCCCAGCACGTTTCCAGCTGCAGTGGGGACCCCCGAGAGCACAACTGTTACCGCCCCCCACCCCCTCCCGACCAGAACCCCTACCCTCGCCGCCCGGGATCGCCCCGCCCCTGGCGCGCTCCCGGGGCGTTGCCCACTTCCACCAGGGGCTCCTGGTGAGCCCCGTCCCCACGCCCGGTTCCAGGAGAGGATCTCGGACCTCGCTACTGCCGCCAGGTCAAACACGAGGACAATACATCCACCCCACAGAGACAATCCAAGTTGTCTATGATTTAGGGATAAAATGAGGACTACAGAAAGGAAAGATGTCCTGACCTAGGAGGGCCATGAGAGTCTATAGATCCAAACAAAATTGGGTACCAAGGAAACTTTTTTCCTTGGAACCCGGAAAGCTGGTTCTTTGCATATGCAATGACCAACAATTAGCTTGTTACCCAAGCCTGCCTCGCTGCCACCCCCACTTCCCCCCCACTCCCCAGGAAAACGGCTCAAAGAAATATTTTAAATCTCAGGCGGAAAACTGGAAGATGTCTTGTCTGTCTGTCTGGATTAAGGTATATGTCAGTGTGAGCCTTGTGTTTTTTGATAATATTGCTCAAGTTCTGAGTTCTGATTTCAATGGTCTCAAGACAAGGCAGCCCTTCCAAATCAAACTGCTGGAAATACAAGAAAACATTGACCTAAATGAATGTCAGAGTCCCGTGAACTGGGAACTAGTCAATATTAAATATCTAGTATTTTTGGTTTTGCTCCTCCACTATAGACATGTCTAAGAGTCAACAACATTAAGCACAACATGTTCATAGTGCCTAGGTTTCTTTTGAGGTAAAAATTGCTCTATTGTTATATGTGTCACAAGCTTGTCAGCAAGAAACTACCTGGAAACAGCAACAACCAATGTAAAAAATGTAAATGTGATATGAGCTTTTAGATAAACTCTTAACAATAATTATACTCTAAAATATCTGCCTCTCATAGTCTTGATTGAAGGCAGAGGAGAAGGGGATGACAGAGGACAAGATGGTTGGATGGCATCACTGACTCGATGGACATGAGTTTGAGCAAGCCCCTGGAGTTGGTGATGGACACGGATGCCTGGCGTCCTGCAGGCCACGGGGTCACAAAGAGTCAGACTCGACTGAGCAACTGAACTGAACTGAACTTACAATCGTTCCTCCAGGTGTTTTGGTTACCTGAGTTTCTATCCTGGTGCTAAACTAAGTGACGACAGTGTATTGAATAGCTAGGTCACTTCCAAATAAATGAAACTTCTTAAACATTCACGACTTGAAAGGACCTCCCTTTTACACAGAAACAAAAGAGATTTTTGTCTCTGCATGAATAGTGACTGGCACCATCCGAACATATTAAATGTAAGAAAGCAATTTTTTTGTTTTGTTTTGTTTTGTTCTGTTCTTGCAGGAAGCGGGGTGGGCGCTATTATCACTGATAGGTATGCTCACCAATCTATCAAATGCCAATATAAGAGTGAGTTCTTGGTTGCTGAAGGGAAATGTATGACTTGTTATTACAAGAATGTATGGAATGCAATCACACTGTAAGAAGGAAAACGAAGTAGTTCTGTCTTACAGGTGGCATTTTCAGGATGGGAGAAGCAAAGGAATGGGTACAGAATGGGATAAGGAGGTTGTAGGGAAAGTAGGCCCCCAGAAAAGAGTTTTGTGCCTAGCACAAGTTTTCTTGAGATGTTGAACTGCCTTTGCTAATGGAGTTTAAGTTTCTTTACCTCTTAAGTGATCTCTTCTAGGTTGACCTAGAACAGAAATCTTTTGTTAGCTTTGGCTAAGAGGAGAAGTATTGTTTCACGATGACATATGTGATCCTACCTGACTGTTCTCATCCCCTTTGATATCTATGCACTGCTGCTGCTGCTGCTGCAGCTGCTAAGTGGTTCAGTTGAGGCCGACCCTGTGCCACGCCATAGATGGCAGCCCACCAGGCCCCGCAGTCCCTGGAGTTCTCTAGGCAAGAACACTGGAGTGGGTTGCCATTTCCTCCTCCTATGCATGAAAGTGAAAAGTGAAAATGAAGTCGCTCAGTGGTGTCCGACTCTTAGCCACCCCATGGACTGCAGCCTACCAGGCTCCTCCGTCCTTGGGATTTTCCAGGAGTGGGGTGCCATTGCCTTCTCCCATATCTATGCACAAGCCTGCCTAAATAATTGACTTCTAGCCAACTTTGGGATGCCCATGACCACCCACCCTTACCAGGCAACAGAGAAGAGAAAAACACTTACCACAGGAGGTTCTGATAAGGGACAAGGAACTAACAAGCTCCCACCTACCAGGAATCTGCAGAGGTCAACAAGAGGTCAGCAAGAGATGAGAGACTGCAGTCCAGAGGTCCTAGCTACTTCCATCTAGCAACAAACACCCAGCATAGTCAAAACGATTTCAATGTTAAAGAATAAATAAATATATAAATAAAAGGACAGAAGTTCTTTGAACACATGTCTGAATTTAGGGGTGAGGCATTACATATGTGTCCCAGGATAATCTTAAAGTGTCAGAAAGTAAAGAAATTAAAGACAACTATCAAGCTGTCCAAACTGATAAAAATGAATGATTACACAGTTTTATCATATACATTAGCAGATAATAATCTGAAAAGGAATTTTAAAAAATTCCCTTTCAATAATATCAACATGAATAAAACACTTTGCCATGGATGTAACGAGGATGACAAGACTGGCACACTGGAAATTATACACCCTGGCTGAAACTATCCTGAATACATGGACAGATATTCCATAACGATGGAAAGACTTAAGATGGCAATACCATGGAATGCATCTTCAATCTGAAATGAAGATTTGATATGATTTGATCGCTCAGAGCTTTTGTGTCATCAAGTGTTATTAAAGTATTAAAGAGATAGAGAAAGCTGCTGACTTAGACTTGAGGCGGGGTGGGGGTGGGGTAGTAAGAGTACCCCCTGCTGGTCTTTAGCCAGATATTCTACAGGCACTAGCAGTCAGCTAAGGAAAGAAAGGAACTGTTTCAGGGAATGGCACCAGGCCCTTCCCCCACGACATGCATTGAGATAATATTGGCAGCAGGTGAGTCATCCCGGGCCAAAACTTGATTGACATGAATCTTGAAGAAAGGCAGTATTGCAGGCAAATATATCATTTCCTTAACATAGATAAGGAGAACAAGCTAGGAGGAAAACATGCTGTTTTGTTCAAATCGCTTCTGAGCCTTTTGGGGGAACCGACCTGAAGCCAGAGTCTAGCGGAAATACATAGGATATTTACATCGCTTAAGACAAACATTTTCTTAGGAAAAAATGCATTGCTTAGCTCAAGGTTTGTCTGCGAAATTCTTAGACATCAGGAGATGGCTCCGAGCTGGGTTTCCACACACAAGAACATCCATGCAAAGGACAAGCCTGCACAGCCCATCTGCCGCCCTCCCGCACATCCAGCAGCATTTCCAAGTGACCTCCTAAGGCCTTCCCCAAAATACAGGGGCACCTCTGGGTTTCCTGTTTCCCTCACTTCGAACATTTTTCTTAAAAAAAAAAAAATCCTGCACACTTCTTGATAGAATGCCACAGTGCAAGGAATACAGTCCTTCAATATTTAAACCTCCATTTGCAAAACACTTGGAGTTTGGTTTTGTTTTGTTTTGTTTTTTAATTACACCACCACATAATTTAAAGCTTTTACACGTTCTAATTATTCAGTTCCAAAACACCAAACTTTTATTGCACAGGGTCCTCATGAAAAGGCCCACGCAGCTGGACAACCACAGATTCTGCCATGAAAGGGCAGCAAGGTGCCCTCCCCCCTTCTTTGCTGCCTGGGCGGCCACCAGGGTTTGAAATCCATGCACCCTACTAAGTTTCTAGGGTGCAATCCGTGGACGCTTCCCTTTCCCATCCCAGCAGGTGCTCAAGGGCCCGCTTGCTTACAAAGTGCCAGAAGCAGGGCTGGGCCAGCCGGCCAGAGTTCAGTGTTCTGTCCCTTGGACTTCCAGCGGACACTAGGCTGCTTGGAAGAACCGCGCAGACTCGGAGATTTTTCAGCAAAGGGGTGGAGCGGTAAAGGCCTTGACCCCAAAGGCAAGGCCTTTCTGCGACCGCCAGGTTGGGGAGCTCCGAGAATGTGCCAACAGACGGCGGAATACTTGGTTCCCTGCTCCACGCAGTCCCAGTTCCCTTACCTGTGGTCCGCAGCCCTCCACTGCACCCACGGGATGGCGATCCTTGGGGACCCAGGAGCGGACGAAATGGGCGTTCCCAGCCGCAGTTGCAACCCCCGAGAGCGCAACTGGGAACCCCTCCCCATCCCCCCCATGAGCCGACCCCCGCCCCGTGCCCCCAGGGTTAGCCCCGCCCCTGCCGCGCTCCCGGCGCGTTCCCAGCCGCAGTGGCGACCCCCGGGAGCACAACTGGGACCAACCCCCACCCAAAGCCATCAGAATCTCGACCCGCGCAGCCCGGGTTTACCCAGTCACGGGTGCACTCCCGGCGCGTTTTCAGCCTCAGTGTCCACCTCCGAGAGCACAACTGGGAAGCCCGCCCCCACCCCCGCCAGAAGCCGAACCCCGCCCCACGCCGCCCGCGTTCGCCCCGCCCCTGCACGGTCCAGGTACCTTCCCAGCTTCTAGCGTTCACGCCCAGGTAGGAGCAGGATGTAGGAGTATGGGAGATGTGTCTGGAGCCTGACAGCCTCAGCTCCGCTCTGGCCTGCCCTTTGGACCTAGGAGCCAGGCCAACTTGCAGAGGGCTTAGGGCCCCATTGTATGCAAACTACCAAGGCCTACCGCAAGGAGAGCTCTGTCCGAGGGAAGGGAAGCGCCCCAGGCTGCATTCCCAAGCTGTTGTTTAGCCGCCCAGACTCAGCGCTGCACAGGGGTAATCAGGCTCTCTGTGCCCGCAGCTTCACACACAGGTGTGTCTCCGTAGGAATCAAGAAAGATCCTGACAGAGTGAGGTTCATTAGAGCTATACTAAAGAGCAAAGTCTTGTCCATGTGGTCTTGCCTTCCCCTGTGCCTTTGGGTCTCCAGGCTCGGCCCCAGCTCCGTGGAAACAACCCCTGAGAAAATATCTTCAAGATCCACTTTTCCCAGTGTCTGGGAACCGGGGTTCGTAGGAGGAGAGAAAAGCACGCCTCCATCGGGAACGAAAAGGCAGCCCACCTGCCTGTGTTTTGAAACCTCTATTTGGAAGGAATGGGTTAGCTTCTCCTAAAGGAGACCTCCAGATCTGCTCAGAAGTCGGTAATTCCAGAGGCAGGGTACTGGTTCCTGACTGCCCTTTGCTAGCCTTGCAAAGATATTCCTAGATTCTAGAGTTATTTTCCATGAAGGAGCAGGCTTCGGGAATGTGTCAGACGGGACTGGCTCCTTATTGACCTCAGCTCAGCTATTGCCTTTCCATTCAAACTAGGACAAGGCCCTACTTTATGAAAGGTAAGGGTCTTCTTCTTTGCAAACTGCCAAGGGCTACAGCAATGAGACCTCTGTCAAGGTGAGGGAAGCCTAAGAGGATGGATTCTCAAGCAGGTGCTTTGCCACAAAGCATCAGCACCTCACGGAGAGAATCAAGCTCCCTGTGCACCAATGTTGGGAGTGTAGCTTCACACACAGAGTTGTCTCTATAGGAGCCAAGAATGTTCCTGAGAGATTAGGTTCACTAAACCTCTCCTACAGAGCATAGACCTGTCCATGTGGTTTTGCCTTCCCCTGTGAGTTGGGTCCTCGAGGTCTGCCACACCTCCGGGGAAACTGTCCCTGAGAAAAGTTCTCCAGGAACCGCTTCTCTGAGGCTGGGAAACGCTGTTCACAGGAAGTAAGGCAAGCGAATCTCCTGCAGAGAAAAAGAGGCCTTACTGTCCCTGGAGGAGCAGGCTGCCAGAGTGTGTGAAACCTGACTGTTGCCTTACTGGCCTCAGTTCCACCATTGCCTGTTCCTCCAAACTAGGACCCAGGCCTATTTGGAGAAGCGTTTGGGTGCGGATTTCTACAAAGTGCCAAGGGCTACAGCAGTGAGAATTCTCTCAGCGGTAAGGGAGAGCATTTTATGGATTCTCAAGCTGTTTTCTGAACGACAGGGTCAAAATGAACTGAGAGAATCAGGCTCTCTGTGCCCCTATGTTAGGTACGCAGCTTCACACACAGAAGTGTCTCTATAGGAGCCAAGAATGTTCCTGAGAGATGAGGTTCACTAGAAGTCTGCTACAGAGCATAGATCTGTCCATATGGTTTTGCCTTGCCCTGTGAGTTGGGTCCCCGAGGTCCACCCTAGCTCAGGGGAAGGAGCCCCTGAGAAAAGATCTCCAGGGACCGCTATTCCCCCAGGCTGGCAAACGCAGTTCACAGGAGGTAACACAAGCGAGCCTCCTGCAAGGCACAACAGGCCTTAGTCTCCCTGGACGATCAGGCTGCCAGAGTGTGTGAGACCTGACTGGTGCCTTACTGGCCTCAGCTCCGCCATTGCGTGTTTCTCCGAACTAGGACCCAGGCCTACTAGGAGAAGGGTTTGGGTATGGATTTCTAAATACTGCCAAGGGGTATTGCAATGAGAACTGTGTCACGGGTAAGGAAGAGCATTGTATGGATTTTCAAGCTGTTGTTTGAACGACAGCTTCAAAGCTGCACAGAGAGAATCAGACTCTGTGTCTCCATGTTTGGTACACAGCTTCACAGACAGGGGTGTCTCCATAGGAAACAAGAACGTTCCTGACAGAGTGAAGTTCACTAGAGCTCTCCTAGAGAGCAAAGACTTGTCCATGTGGTTTTTCTTCCCCTGTGCGTTTGGGGCTCCAGGCTCGGCCCCAGCTCCGTGGAAACAACCCCTGAGAAAAGATCTTCAAGATCCGCTTTTCCCAGAGGCTGGGATGTGGGGTTCATAGGAGGCGGGAAAAGCAGGCCTCCTTCAGAGAGCAAGAGGCAGCCAAGCGGCCTGCGTTTGGAAGCCTCTATTTGGAAGAATGGGTTAGCTTCCCCTAAGGGAGACCTCCAGATCTGTTCAGAAGTTGGTAATTCCAGAGGCAGGGTGCAGGCTCCTGACTGCCCTTTGCCAGCCTTGCAGAGACATTCCTAGATTACAGCGTTATTTTCCATGAAGGAGCAGGCTTCGGGAATATGTCAGACTTGACTGGCGCCTTATTGGCCTCAGCTCAGCTCTTGCCTTTCCTTTCAAACTAGGACAAGGGCCCACTTTATGAAAGGTAAGGGTCCTCTTCTTTCCAAACTGCCAAGGGCTACAGCAATGAGACCTCTGTCAAGGCGAGGGAAGTGTAAGCTGATGGATTCTCAAGCAGGTGCTTTGCCACAAAGCATCAGCACCCCACGGAAAGAATCTGGCTCCCTTTGCCCCTACGTTGCGTGTGTAGCTACACGCACAGAGGTGTCTCGATAGGAGCCAAGAATGTTCCTGAGAGAGGAGGTTCACTGTTGGGGGCCAGAGTGAGGCACTCCGCCCATGGCAAAGGTCATGAGGAAGGAGGCTCGACATACGCAAAGGCGGGATCGAGCCTCAGGAGTCCCCCTGGAAATCCTCGAGCATCTACCCCCATAACCAGAGCCTGCCTACCTTACTACTTTGTGCTCTCACCTACACCTCTGACTTTACGGGGGGCTGTCCCCCACCACCTCTTTCGGAGAAGGAGTTAACCTAGAGCTCCAGTTGATAAAAACCCCTGGGTGTGACAAGAGTGTTTTAACCTACAAACTCCTCTGAAGGTTCTCTAGCCTGCCTGACAGGCTTGTCTGGCCACATGTGATTGCTCACAGCCTCCCAACCATGAGAGGCACGAGATGCTTTAAACCTTCTAAAAACAGGTTCCTTAGAAAAGTTAGAAAATTATTAGTATAAGTATAATGGGCTGATTAGAAATCATATTGGTGAAGGGTTTTTCATTTGTTGAGCTGATGTTTACTGCTAAGTCTCCACATCCCCTGCCCTTATACACATTAATGAATATATACAAGAAATAAGTATTAACCTTTGATATAAATCACGTTAGACCTTAGGCTAAGTAAATTCTTTCCTTAACTAAAACCCACTACACCCTCACCCTATAGGAATGTAACTTTATTTGGGTGGCGTCTGTTTTAAGAATAATCACCCCTGGAGAAATAAGTGTCCTGGTTGACTGACCGCTGTCACAAGGAGAGGGTCGTAAATTGTCAGCAGGCCCCCCGGCCAGAAGATGATGTAACACCCCTAAGACCTCTGTATACTTTTGTATGAAGCACCTGACTTTGATAAAAGTCAGGACTGCTGACCCCACGTGACTTTTGCATAACATCTCAGTGTATAAAAGTAGACCATGGAAAATAAAGAATTGGGATCAGTTTCTCGAAAGACTGGTCTCCCCATGTCTCTCTCTCTCTCTCACTCTGGTTGAGTCTCCATCTGGAGCGCGGAACCCACCAAGCTTACTAATTTTGCCTGGGCTTCTAAGATCCGACCGGGGAGGCCTCAGTGTCTCCTCTCCTTCGGGAGAACGGAAGGACGCCTGCGGCCTACGTAAGTGGTGCAAGCTTCTTGTCTTGAAGTTTTATTGGTCCCCCTCGTTAACCAAGCTACTCAGCCTCTTTTCTCCACTGAATTTTCCTACTGAGCTATCCTCATTTTATTACTCTTTATATCCTTAATTAACGTTTAATTAAGCAGTTGTTCCCTGACCCTCGCCTACGCCGTCTCTGCTTCGAATACCCTGGATCAGCTGGGGCTGGACCCCGGCAGTTCACTAGAGATCTCCTACAGAGCATAGACCTGTCCATTTGGTTTTGCCTTCCCCTGTGAGTTGGGTCCCCGAGGTCCGCCCCAACTCCGGGGAAACAGCCCCTGAGAAAAGATCTCCAGGAACTGCTTTCCGCCCAGGCTGGGAAACGCTGTTCACAGGAAGTAAGGCAAGCGAGCCTCCTGAAGGGAAATAGAGGCCTTACTGTCCCTGGAGGAGCAGGCTGCCAGAGTGTGTGACACCTGACTGGTGCCTTACTGGCCTCAGCTCCGCTATTGCATGTTCATCTGAACTTGAACCCAGGCCTACTTGGAGAAGTGTTTGTGTGCCGATTTCCAGAAACTGCGAAGGGCTACAGCAATGATAACTCTCTCAGTGGTAAGGGAGAGCATTGTGTGGATTCTCAATTTGTTGTTTGAACGACAGCGTCAAAGCTGCACAGAGAGAATCAGGTCTCTGTGTCTCTATGTTGGCTATGCAGCTTCCCACACAGAGATGTCCCCATTGGAGCCAAGAACATTCCCCATAGACTGAGGTTCACTAGAGCACTCCTAGAGAGCAAAGACTTATCCATGCGGTTTTCCCTTCCCCTGTGCATGTGGGTCTCCGGGATCGGCCCCTGCTCCGTGGAAACAGCCTCTGAGAAAAGATCTCCAAGAACCTCTTAACCCCCAGGCTGGGAAGCGGAGTTCGCAGGAGGTGGGATAAGCAAGCTTCCTTCGGCAAGAAGAGACAGCCAACCGGCCTGTGTTTGGAAGCCTATATTTGCAAGGAATGGGTTAGTTTCTCCTGACCGAGACCGCCAGATGTGCTGAGAAGATAGAAATTCCAGAGGCAGGGTCGAGGTTCCTGACTGCCCTTTGCCAGCCTTGCAAAGACATTCCCAGATTCTAACGTTATTTTCCATGAAGGAGCAGGCATCGGAAATATGTCAGACTTGACTGGCGCCTTACTGGCCTCAGCTCAGCTACTGCCTTTCCATTCAAACAAGGACAAGGGCCTACTTGGTGAAGGGTAAGGGTCTGCTTCTTTCCAAACTGCCAAGGACTACAGCAATGAGACCTCTGTCAAGGTGAGGGAAGCCTATGCGGATGGATTCTTAGCAGGTGCTTTGCCACAAAGCATCAGCACCCACGGAGAGAATCAGACTCCCTTTGCCACTATGTTGGGTGTGTAGCTTCATGCACAGAGGTGTCTCTGTAGAAGCCAAGAATGTTCCTGAGAGATGAGGTTCACTAGAGCTCTCCTACAGAGCATAGACCTGTCCATGTGGTTTTGTCTTCCCCTGTGAGTTGGGCCCCCGAGGTCCGACCCAGCTCCAGGGAAACAGCCCCTGAGAAAAAATCTCCAGGAACAGCTTTGCGCCCAGGCTGGGAAATGCAGTTCACAGGAGGCAAGGCAAGCGAGCCTCCTGCAGGGAAAAAGAGGCCTTACTGCTCCTGGACGATCAGGCTGCAAGAGTGTGTGAGACCTCACTTGTGCCTTACTGGCCTCAGCTCCGCCATTGCCTGTTGTTCCGAGCTAGGACCCAGGCCTACTTGGAGAAGGGTTAGGGTGCGGATTTCTACAAACTGTCAAGGACTACAGCAATGAGAATTCTCTTAGCAGTAAGGGAGAGCATTGTATGGATTCTCAAGCTGTTGTTTGAATGACAGCTTCAAAGCTACACAGAGAGAATCAGGCTCTCTGTTCCCCTATTTTGGCTGTGCAGCTTCACACACAGAATTTGACTCTGTTGGAGCCAGAAATATTCCTGAAAGACTTAGGCTCACCAAAGCTGTCCTCCAGAGCAAAGACATTGGATGTGGTTTTGACTTCCCTTGTCAGTATGGGTCCCCTAGCTTGGCCCCAGCTCCGGGGATACAGCCTCTGAAAAAAATCTTCCAAGAAGCGATTTTCCTCCAGGCTGTTAAGCGGAATTCGCAGTTTGCAAGTTAAGGAAGCCTGCTTCGTGGAAGAGCAAGCAGCCAACTGGCCCTGTGTTAGGAAGCCTGTATTTGAAAGGAATGGGTTAGCTTCTACAGCGGGAGAACCTCAGATCTGCTCAGGGGGCTGAAATACTAGAGTCAGGGTCGAGGTTCTCCCTTGTCCTTTGCGCACCTTGCAAAGACATTCCTAGCTTCTAGCGTTAGTATCCCTGTAGTAGCAGGCTGCAGGAGCGTGTAATAAATGACTGCCACGTTCCTGTCCTCAGCTCCACTATTGACTTTCTATTCGAACTAGAACCCAGGCCTACTTTGAGAGGGGTTAGGGTCCAGTGTTTTCAAACTGCCAAGGGCTACGGCAATGCGAGCTCTGTCAGAGGTAAGAAAAGAGCAATTGGTTGGATTCTTCAGCTGCTGCGTGGCTGCACAGCTTCCGCGCTGCATGGAGAGCATGAGGCTCCTTGTGGCCCTATTTTGGGTATGCAGCAACATGCACACAGAATGTCTGTGTTCACTTATGTACAGGCTTATGAACACTAGAGCTCTCCTACAGAGCAAAGACCACTCAGTGGGCTCCAAGAGATACCTGTCGCGACTCGAGAAGAGAGTGGAGTCCTTTGCTTCCCCTCGAGATGAGGCCTGACTCCCCGGGTGAGTATGGAATGCAACCCCAAATCCCTGTCGCCTATGGAGAGGAACATTAAGTCCTGGATACAAGCCTAGATGAGGTCTAGTTTGCCCTTCAGTGAATGGAGCCCAATACCCAGCTCTCCCTGGCAACTCGAATGGAAGATTAGACTTCCTGGGCCAACACAAGAGGAAGCCTGAATTCCCCGTCGTAACTCGAGAATCCCACCGCAACTCGAGAAAAACCACGTGCTGCCCTCGTCATCGCAAGATGAGGCCCTTTGTCCGCTACAGCATCTCAAGAGAAGTCCCACGTTCCATCCTGAAGTGCGAAACGGTACTTGGCACCCTTGATGCGACCCCAAAAGTTCCGCAACATACCAGACTCACTCAAGGGGAACACCGAGGTTCCCGGCACCACTTCATCTGAGCCCCTTCTCCTCTCCTGATTGCGACAGGAGGGTCGACTCCCCTTCTCTGTCTGCAAGGGGTACCCGACCTTCCGGGCGCACCTCAGGATGAGGCCGGTCTCATGAGGAAGTTCGAGACGTAGCCTCGTGGGTGGTGCCACATGTCGAAAGACCCCAATTTCACGGTCCACTCTTGAAAAGAACCCGATGCCAGCACACCTCTTTGAAGGAAAACCTGTGGATGAAGGCACAACACGAAGGGGCACTGACACCCGCGTGCATCGTCCAGAAAAACCCGCAGGTCCCACAGACATTTCGACAAGTGGCCTGTCACCCTGTAAACAACTCGAAAGGCAAACGAAGGTCCATTCCTCAACAGAAGACTAGGTGTGACTCTCTTGTCCCTACTCTGCAGGGACCATGGGATCCGAGTCAGAAACGGAGAGGAAGCCTGAGGTTCCTGCGTCCACTCGAGATGAAGCCCTCTTCCATTGCACCACAACCAGTGGAGTCCCGAGAGGCCCCTACCAATTCCACAGTACCCCTGAGTTATCAGAGGCACAATAAGAAGCTCCCTGAGGTCACAGGCACAAGTAGAGGGAACCCTGGGTTTTCTGCCGTGACTAGAGAAAGACCTCGAGAGTGCTTCAAAATGTGTTGAGTCGCGATTCCCCTACCATGACTCGAGAGCCATGACACGCTCCCCCTCGCCACGCGCATGGAGACCTGACTAACCTGGCACTGCACGAGAGGCTCCATGAGTTCCTCATCGTACCTCGTGAGGAAACCCACACTGGCGCGGCAGCTCGAGGAAACACATGAGACACCCCGGTCATCGCGAGATGAGGGCCTTATATTCCTGAATGGCCTGGAGACCAATCACGTGTCCTCTCTCCAAACTGAAGAAGAGGCTGGACTCCCTTGAAGCCGCTCAGGGGGCTCCAAGAGATCCGCGTCGCGACTCGAGAGGAGAGAGGAGTACTAGGCTTCCAATCGAGACGAGGCCTGACTCCCCGGGGGAGCCTGGAATGCAACCCCGAGATCCCCGCCTTCCCTGGAGAGGAATATTAGGTCCCGGACACACGCCTAGGTGAGGTCTCTTGGCCCCTGCAGTGACTCGAGCGCAACCCCCAGCTTTCCCTTGCAACTCGAGGGGAAGATTGGGCTTCCAAGGGCGAACCCAAGAGGAAGGCTGAGATCCCCGTTGTAACTCGAGAATCCCGCCGCAACTCGAGAAAAACCACGTGGTTCCCACCTCTTGGCAAGATGAGGCCCTTGCCCTGGACGGCGTCTCAAGGGAAGTCCCCTGTTCCGCCCTGAAGGGTGAAACGGTCCTTGACAGCCTACCTGCGAGCCCAAAAGTTCCCCGACACGCCGTGTTCCCTCGAGGGGAACACCGAGTGTCTCGGCACTGCTTCATCTGAAACCCTTCTCCCCTCCGGAACGCGACAGGAGAGTCGATTCCCCTGTGTGGTCTGTAAGGGGTTCCCGGCCTTCCCGGCGCACCTCAGGATGAGGCCGTCCTCACGAGGAAATTCGAGACCAGCCACGTGGGTGGTGACACATGCCGAACGCCCCCGATTCCCCGGTCCGCTCTTGAGAAGGACCCGAGGCCCAGACCCCTCTTCGAAGGCAACCCTGTGGGTGAAGGCACAACACGAAGGGACACTGCCACCCCCGGGCATCGTCCGCAAAGACCCGCGGGTTCCACACACAGCTCGCCGAGGGGCCTGAGACCCCCTGAGCAACTCGAGAGGCCAGCGGGGTTCCCTTCCTCAGACAAGACGAGGCCTGACACTCCTGTCCCAACTCTGCAGGGACCCTGCGGTCGGAGTCCGAAACGGAGAGGAAGCCTGAGGTTCCTGCCTCCCCTCGAGGTGAGGCCCTCTTCCGTTGCGCCAGACCCAGCGGAGTCCCGAGGGGCCCCGCCACCTCCACAGGATCCCTCGCCTCTCAGAGGCACCCTGGCAAGTTCCCTAAGGTCCCCGGCAGAAGGCGAGGGACACGAGGGTTTCCCGCCGCCCCCCGAGAAAGACCTCGAGAGTCCTTCTTCAACGCGTCTCGAGGCCCTAGTCCACTCCCGTGACTCGAGAGCCATGACGCGCTTCCCCTCGCCACGCGCATGGAGACCTGACTTCCCTGGCGCCACACGAGAGGCTCCCTGAGCTCCCCGTCATACCTCGTGAGAAACCCCACACTGGCGCCGCAGATAGAGAAAACCCACGAGACGCCCCCGTTTTCGCGACATGACGGCCTTCTTTTCTAGCATGGCCTGGAGAGCAATCCTGAGTCCTCTCTCCAAACTCCACAGTAGGCTTGACTCCCTTTTGGTCACTCAGTGGACTCCAAGACATACCCGTCGCGACTCGAGAGGAGAGCGGAGTCTTTTCCTTCCCCTCGAGGCGAGGCCTGACTCCTCGGGTGAGTCTGATATGCGAACCGGAGATCCCTGTCGCCTCTGGAGAGAAACATTAGGTCCTGGACACAAGCCTAGATGAGGTCTCTTTTTTCCTGAAGTGACTCGAGAGCAATCCCCAACTCTCCCTCGCAACTCGAATGGAAGACTGGACTTCCCTGGGCCAACAGAAGAGGAAGCCTGAATTTCCCGTTGTAACTCAAGAATCCCACCACAACTCGAGAAAAACCACGTCGTTCCCTCTTCATCGCAAGATGCGGCCATTGCCGCTACAGCGTCTCAAAAGAAGTCTTACGTTCAATTTTGAAGTGCGATACGGTATTGGCACCTTTGATGCGACCCCAAAAGTTCCCCAACACACTGGTCTCACTGGAGGGGAACACCGAGGTTCCCGGCATCACCTCATCTGTGCCCCTTCTCCCCTCCTGATCGAGACAGGAGGGTCGATTAACCTGCTTTGTCTGCAAGGGCTTCCGACCATCCCGGCGCACCTAAGGATGAGGCCGGTCTCACTAGGAAATTCGAGACGTAGCCTGGTGGGTGGTGCCACATGCGGAAAGACCCCGATTTCCCGGTCCGCTCTTAATAAGAACCCTATGCCCGGGCACCTCTTCGAAAGCAAACCTGTGGATGAATGCACAACACGAAGGGGTACTGACATCCCCATGCATAGTACGGAAAAACACGCAGATTCCAAACACAGATCGACAAGTGTCCTGTCATCCCTTGAAGAACTAGAGAGGCATGCGGAGTTCCGTCCCTGCACACAAGAGAAGGCCTGACTCTCCTTTCCCAACTCTGCAGGGACCGTGCGATCAGAGTCAGAAATGTAGATGAAACCTGACGTTCCTGCATCAACTCGAAATGAGGCCCTCTTCCATTGCGCCATACCCAGTGGAGTCCCGAGAGGCCCCTCCCAACTCCACAGTATCCCTGATTCTCAGAGGCACCCTCAGAAGCTCTCTGCGGTCACTGGCACAAGTGGAGTGAACCCAGGGTTTCCTGCTGCATTCTGAGAAAGACCTCGAGAGTCCTTCTTTACCGCGTCTTGAGGCCCGATACCCTACCATGACTGGAGAGCAATGACGCATTTCCCTCGCCACACCCATTGAAACCTAACTTCCCTGGCGCCACACGAGAGGCTCCCTGCGCTCCCCGTCCTACCTCATGAAAACCCCACACTGGCACCTCCGCTCGAGAAAACACATGAGACGCCCCCGTCATCGTAAGATGAGGGCCTTCTTTTCCTACATGACCTAGAGAGCAATCCCGAGTCCACTCTCCAAACTCCACTGGAGGCCTGTCTCCCTTTAGGCCACTCAGTAGCCTCCAAGAGATACACGTCGCTACTCTAGAGGAGAGCGGAGTCCGTTACTTCCCCTCGAGCCGAGGCCTGACTACTTGGGTGAGTCTGGAATGGGATCCCGAGATCTGTGTCGCCCCTGTAGAGGAAAACTCGGTCCTGGACACAAGCCTAAATGAGGTCTTTTTTGTCCTGCATTGACTCAAGTGCAATCCCCAGCTCTCCCTCGCAACTCGAATGGATGATTGGACTTCCCTGGGCCAACACAAGAGGAAGACTGTATTTCCCGTTGTAATTCGAGAATCCCGCGGCAACTGGAGAAAAACAACGTGGCTCCTCCGTCATCGAAATATGAGGCCCCTGTCAGCTATAGCGTCTCCAGCGAAGTCCCATGTTCCGTCTTGAAGTGTGAAACGGTACTTGACACCCTTGATGCGACACCCCAATTTCCCTGACACCCCGGTCTCACTTGAGAAGAACATGGAGGTTCCCAGCACTGCTTCAGCTGAGCCTCTTCTCCCCTCCTGATGGCGACAGGAGGGTCGATTCCCCTGCTTTGTCTGGAAGGGGTTCCCAGACTTCTCGGCGAACCTCAGGATGAGGCCAGTCTCACGAGGGAAGTCGAGACGTAGCCTCGTGTGTTGTGCCACATGCTGAAAGACCCCGATTTCCTGGTCCGCTATTGATAAGATCCCGATGCCCGGTCACCTCTTCGAAGGTAACCCTGTGGATGAAGGCACAACACGAATGGGCACTGACACCCCTGTGCATCGTCCCCCAAAACCGCAGGTTCCACATACAACTCGACAGGTGGCCTGTCATCCCGTGAACAACTCGAGAGGCAAGCGGAGTTCCATTACTCCACACAAGACGAGGTCTAACTCTCCTGTCCCAACTCTGCAGGGACCCTGCTCTCCGAGTCAGAAATGGAGAGGAACCCTGACGTTACTGCCTCAATCCGAGATTAGGTCCTCTTCAATTGCACCAGTCCCTGTGAAGTTCCGAGAAGCCCCTCTCAACTCCACAGTATCCCTGACTTCTCAGAGGAACCCCGCTAAGCTCCCTGAGGTTATGGGCACAAGTCGAGGGAACCCAGCGTTTCCTGCCACACCCCGAGAAAGACCTCGAGAGTTCTTCTTCGAAGCGTCTTGAGGCTCGATTCCCCTACCATGACTCGAGAGCAATGAGGCGCTCCCCCTCGTCACGTCCATGGAGACCTGACTTCCGTGGCACCACAGGAGTCTCCCTGAGCTCCCCGTCCTATCTTGTGAGAAACCCCAACCAGGCACTGCACCTTGAGAAAACCCACGAGACGCCCCCGTCATCGCGAGATGAGGGCCTTCTTTTCCTGCATGGCCTAGAGAGCAATCCCGAGTCCTCTCTCCAAACTCCACAGGAGGCTTAACTCCATTTAGGCCATTCTTGGGCTCCAAGGGATACCCGTCGTGACTCGAGAGGAGAGCGGAGTCTATTCATTCCCTTCGAGATGAGGCCTGACTCCCCGGGTGAGTCTGGAATGCAACCCCGAGATCCCTGTCGCCCCTGGAGAGAAAAACTCGGTCCTGGACACAAACCTAGATGAGCTCTATTTTGCCCTGCAGTGACTCAAGAGCAATCTCCAGCTCTCACTTGCAACTCGAATGGAAGATTGGACTTCCCTGGGCCAACACAAGAGGAAACCTGTATTCCCCGTCGTAACTCAAGAATCCTGCCGCAACTCGAGAAAAAACACGTGGGTCCCCCGTCAGCGCTAGATGAGGCCCTTGCCCACTACAGCATCTCAAGAGAAGTCCCAGGTTCCGTCTTGAAGTGCGAAACGGTACTTGGCACCCTTGATGCAACCCGAAAAGTTACCCGACTTACCAGTTTCACTCAAGGGGAGCACCGAGGTTCCTGGCACTACTTCATCTGAGCCCTTTCTCTCCTCCTGATCCCGAAAGGAGGGTCGATTCCCCTGCTTTGTCTGGAAAGGGTTCCCGGATTTTCCTGCGTGCCTAAGGATGAGGCCGATCTCACGAGGAAATTCGAGACGTAGCCTCGTGGGTGGTGCAACATGCTGAAAGACCCCGATTTCCCGGTCCGCACTTGAGGAGAACCCGATGCCCGGACACCTCTTCGAAGGCAACCCTGTGGATGAAGGCACAACAGGAAGGAGCACTGACACCCCCGTGCATCTCCAAAAAACCCGCAGGTTCCACACACATCACGAAAAGTGGTGTCATCATTGAACAACTTGAGATGTAAGCGGAGTTCCATTCCTCCGCAGAACACGAGACCTGACACTCCTGAGCAAACTCAGCAGGGACCCTGCGATCTGAGTCAGATCCGGCTCCAGGAAGTCAGGAGCAGAACCCTGAGGTTCCTGCCTCAACTCGAGATGAGGCCCTCTTCCATTGCACCAAACCCAGAGGAGTCCCGAGAGGCCTCTCCCAAATCCACAGTATCCCTGATTTCTCAGAGGCACCCTGAGACGCTCCCTGAGTTCACTGGCACAAGTCAAGGGAACCCAGGGTTTCCTGCTGCAACCCTAGAAAGACATCGAGAGTCCTTTTTCAACCCGTCATGAGGCCCGATTCCCCTACCCTGACTTGAGAGCAATGACGCGCTCCCCCTTGCCCCGCCCATGGAGACCTGACTTCCCTGTTGCCACACGAGAGGCTACCTGAACTCCCCGTCGTACCTCGTGAGAAACCCCACACTGGCGCCACAGCTCGAGAAAACCCACGAGACGCCCCCGTCATCTCGAGATGTGGGCCTTCTCTTCCTGCATGGCCTGGAGAGCAATCCCGAGTCCTCTCTCCAAACTGAAGAGGAGGGTTGACTCCCTTTAGACCACTCAGTGGGCTCCAAGAGATATGCGTCGCAACTTGAGAGGAGAGCCGAGTCCTTTGCTTCCCCTCGAGACGAGGCCTAACTCCCCGGGTGAGTCTGTAATGCAAAACCGAGATCCCTGTCGCCCTTGGAGAGGATCATTGGGTCCTGAACACAAGGCTAGATGAGGTCGCTTTTGCCCTGCAGTAACTCGAGAGCACTCCCCAGCTTTCCCTCGCAACCCGAATGGAAGATGGACCTCCCTGGGCCAACACAAGAGGAAGCCTGAATTCCCAGTAGTAATTCAAGAATTCCGCCTCAACTCGAGAAAAACCACGTGATTCCCCCGTCATTGCAAGATGAGGCCCTTGCCTGCTCCAGCGTCTCAAGAGTAGTCCCACGTTCTGTCTTGAAGTGCGAAATGATATTTGGCACCCTTAATGCTACCCCAAAAGTTCCCCGACATAAGGGTCGCACTCGAGAGGAACACCAAGGTTCCTGGCACCACTTCATCTGAGCCCCTTCTCCCCTCCTGATCGCGAATGGAGGGCCGATTCCCCTGCTTTGTCTGCAAGGGGTTCCCGACCTTCTCCACGCACCTCAGATGAGGCTGTCTCACGAGGAAATTCGAGACGTAGCCTCGATGGTGGTGCCACATGCCGAAAGACCGCGATTTCCCGATCTGCTCTTGATAAGAACGCGATGCCCAGACACCTATTCGAAGATAGTGTGGATGAAGGCACAACATGAAGGGGCACTGACAACCCCGAGCATCATCCGGAAAAGACCGCAGGTTACTCTTACAGCTCAACAAGTGCCTGTCACCCAGTGAACAACTCGAGAGGCAAGCGGAGATCCATTCCTGCACACAAGACGAGGCCTGACTCACCTCTCCCAACTATGCAGGGGGCTTCGATCAGAATCAGAAATGGAGAGGAACCCTGAGGTTCCTGCCTCCCCTCGAGATGAGGCCCCCTTCCATTTCACCAAACCCAGTGGAGTCCCGAGAGGTCTTTCCCAACTCCACAGTATCCCTGACTTCTCAGAGGCACCCGGAGAATCTCCCTGAGGTCACCGGCACAAGTCGAGGGAACCCAGGTATTCTTGCCAAGACCCGAGAGAGATCTTGAGAGTCCTTCTTCAACGCGTCTAGAGGCCTGATTCCCCTACCATGACTCGAGAGCAATGACGCAATCCCCCTCGCCACACGCATCGAGACCTAACTTCCCTGGTGCCACATAAGAGGCTCCCTGAGCTCCCCGTCGTACCTCCTGAGAAACCAACACAGGCGCTGCAGCTCGGTAAAACCACCGAGACCCCCCCCCCCCCGACATCGTGAGATGAGGGCCTTCTTTTCCTGCATGTCCTGGAGTGCAATCCCGAGTCCTCTCTCCAAACTCCAGAGGAGGCTTGACTCCCTTTAGTCCACTCAGTGGGCTCCAAGAAATACCCGTCGCGACTCGAGAAGAGAGAGAAGTCCTTTGTTTCCCCTCGAGATGACGCCTGACTCCCGGGTGAGTCTGGAATGCAACCCCAAGATCCCAGTCATCCCTTGATAGGGACATTAGGTCCTAGACACAAGCCTGGATGAGGTCTCTTTTGCCCTGCAGTGACTCGAGCGCAACCCCCAGCTCTCCCTCGCAACTCGAATGGAAGATTGGGCTTCCCTGGGCCAACACAAGAGGAAGCCAGAAATCCCCTTCGTAACTCGAGAATCCCGCCGCAACTCGAGAAAAACCACGTGTTTCCAACGTCATCCCAAGATGAGGCCCTTGCCTGCTATGGCGTCTCAAGAAAAGAACCACGTTCCGTCTTGAAGTGCGAAACGGTACTTTGCACCCTTGATGCGACACCAAATGTTCCCGGACACGCCGGTCTCACTCGACAGGAACACCGAGGTTCCCGCACCACTTCATCTGAGCACCTTCTCCCCTCCTGTTTGCGACAGGAGGGTCTATTCCCCTGCTTTGTTTGGAAGGGGTTCCCCACATTCCCGGCGCACCTCAGGATGAGGCCGGTCTCACGAGGAAATTCGAGACATAGCGTCGTGGGTGGTGTCACATGCCGAAATACCCCGATTTCCCGGCCCACTCTTGAGAAGAACCCGATGCCCGGACACCTCTTTGAAGGCAACCCTGTGGACGAAGGCACAAAACGAAGGGTCACTGACACTCCCGTGCATCATTCGGTAAAAGCCGCAGGTTCCACACACAGCTCAACAAGAGGCCTGTCATCCCATGAACAACACGAGAGGCAAGCAGAGTTCCATTCCTTCACTCAAGACGAGGCCTGACTCTCCGGTCCCAACTCTGAAGGGACCCTGCGATCGGAGTCCGAAATGGAGAGGAACCCTGAGGTTCCTGACTCCACTCGAGATGAGGCCCTCTTCCATTACACCAAAAACAGTGGAGGCCCGAGAGGCCCCTCCCAAATCCACAGTATCCCGACTTCTCAGAGGCACCCTTAGAAGCTCCCTGAGGTCACCGGCACAAGTCGAGGGAACACAGGGTTTCCTGACGCAACCCGAGAAAGACCTCGAAAATCCTCCTTCAACGCATCTTGAATCCCGATTCCCCTACCATGACTCGAGAGCAATGACGCATTCCCCCTCGCCACTCGCATGGAGACTTGACTTCCCTGGCGCCACAAAAGAGGCTCCCTGAGCTCCCCGTCATACCTCGTGAGAAATCCCACACTGGCTCCCCAGCTCCAGAAAACCCACGAGACGCCTCCGTCGTCGCGAGATGAAGGCCTTCTTTTCCTGCATGGCCTGGAGAGCATCTCGAGGCCTCTCTTCAAACTCCACAGGAGGCCTGACTCCCTTTAGGCCACTCTGTTGGCTCAAGAGATACCCGTTGGGACTCAAGAGGAGAGCGGAATTCTTTGCTTCCCCTATATACCAGGCCTGACTCCTCAGGTGAGTCTGGAATGCAACCCCGAGATCCCTGCCGCCCCTGGAGAGGAACATTAGGTCCTAGACACAAGCATAGATGAGGTCTCATTTGCCCTGAAGTGACTCGAGAGCAATCCCCTGCTCTCCCTCACACCTCGAATGGAAGAATGGACTTCCCTGGGACAACACAAGAGGAAGCCTGAATTCCCCGTCGTAATTCGAAAATCCCGCCGCAACTCGAGAAAAACCACGTGGTTCCCCCGTCATCGCAAGATGAGGCCCTTGCCAGCTACAGCGTCTCAGGAGAAGCCCCACGTTCCATCTTGAAGTTTAAAATGATAATTGGCAACCTTGATGTTATCACAAAAGTTCCCCGACACCCTGGTGTCACTCGAGGGGAACACCAAGGTTCGGTGCACCGCTTGTTCTGAGCCCCTTATCCCCTCCTGATCGCGACGGGAGGGTCGATTACCCTGCTTTGTCTGGAAGGGTTTCCGGACCTTCCCAGCGCACCTCAGGATGAGGCCGGTCTCACGAGGAAATTCGAGACGTAGCCTTGTGGTTGGTGCCACACGCCGAAAGACCCCGATTTCCGTGTCTGCTCTTGATAAGAACCCAATGCTAGGACACCTCTTCGAAGGCAATCCTGTGGATGAAGGCACAAAACGAAGGGGTCTGACACCCTCGTGTATCGTTGGAAAAGCCCGCAAGTTCCACATACAGATCGACAAGTGGCTTGTCACCCCATGAACAACTCGAGAGGCAAGAGGAGTTTAATTCCTCCACACAAGACAAGGCCTGACTCTCCTGTCCCAACTCTGCATGGACACTGAGATCCGATTCAGAAATGGAGAGGAACCCTGAGGTTCCTGCCTCAACTCGAGATAAGGCCCTCTTCTACTGCACCAAACCCAGTGGAGTTCGGAGCGGCCCCTCCCAACTGCACAGTATCCCTGACTTCTCAGAGGCACCCTGAGAAGTTCCCTGAGGTCACGGGCATAAGTCGAGGGAACCCAGGGTTTCCTGCCATAACCTGAGAAAAACCTTGAGAGTCCTTCTTCATGCGTCTTGATGTCCGATTCCTCTACCATGACTGGAGAAAAATGACGCGCTCCCCCTCGCCACACGCATGAAGATCTGACTTCCCCGGCACCACATGAGAAGCTCCCTGAGCTCCCCATCGTACCTCGTGAGAAACCCCACACTGGCGCCGCAGCTCGAGAAAACCCACGAGACGCCCCTGTCATGGTGAAATGAGGGCCTTCTTTCCTGCATGACCTGAAGAGCAATCCCGAATCCTCTCTCCAAACTCCAAAGGAGGCTTGACTCCCTTTAGGTCACTCAGTGGGCTCCAAGAGATACCCGTCGATACTCAGGAGGAGAGCGGTGTCCTTTGCTTCCCCTCGAGATGAGGCCTGACTACGAGGGTGAGTCTGGAATGCAACCCTGGATCCCTGTCGCCCCTGGAGAGGAACCTTAGGTCCTGGACAAAAGCCTAGATGAGGTCTCTTTGGCCCTGCAGTGACTCAAGCACAACCCCTAGCTTTCCCTTGCAACTCGAATGGAAGATTGGCCTTTCTGAGCCAACACAAGAGGAAGCCTGAATTTCCAGTTGTAATTTGAGAAACCCGCCCAACTCGAGAAAAATCACGTGGTTCCCTGTATTGCAAGATGAGGCCCTTGCCCCCTACAGCGTCTCAAGAGAAGTCTCACATTCCGTCTTGAAGTGCAAAACAGTACTTGGCACCCTTGATGCGACCCCAAAAGTTCCCCTATATACCGATCTCACTAGAGGGGACACTGAAGTTCCCGGCACCACTTCAACTGAGGCCTTTCTCCTCTCCTGATCGCGACAGGAGGGTCGATTCCCATGCTTTGTCTGCAAGGGGTTCCTGACGTTCCCCGCGAACCTCCGGATGAGGCCGGTCTCATGAGGAAATTCGAAAAGTAGCCTCATGGTTGGTGCCACATGCTGAAAGATCCCGAATTCCCGGTCCACTCTAGATAAGAACCTGACGCCCGGACATCTCTTCGAAGGCAACCCTGTGGATGAAGGCACAACACGAAGGGACACTGACATCCCCATGCATCGTCTGGAAAACCCCGCCGATTCCACTCACAGCTCCAAATGTGGACTGTCACCCCGTGAACAACTCGAGAGGCAAGTGAAGTTGCATTCCTTCACACAAGACGAGGCCTTACTCTCCTGGCCCAACTCTTCAGGGACCCTGCGATCGGAGTCAGAAATGGAGAGGAACCCTGAGGTTCCTGCCTCAACTAGAGAACAGGCCCTCTTCCATTGAACCAAACTCAGTGGTGTCCCGAGAGGCCCCTCCCAACACCACAGTATCCCTGAATTCTCAGAGGCTCCCTGAGAAGCTACCTGAGGTCACTGGCACAAGTCGAGGGAACCCAGAGTTTCCTGAAGTAACCCGAGAAAGACTTGGAGAGTCCTTTTTCAACGTCTCTTGATGCCCGATTCCCCTACCATGTCTCCAGAGCAAGGAAGCGCTCCCCTCGCCACAAGCAGGAAAACTGACTTCCCTAGTACCACACAAGAGGCTCCCTGAGTACCCCATCGTACCTCGTGAGAAAACCCACAGTGGCGCCGCAGTTCGAGAAAAACCACAAGATGCCCCCGTCAAGGAGAGATGGGGGCCTTCTTTTCCTGCCTGACCTGGAGAGCAATCCCTGGTCCTCTCTCCAAACTTCACAGGAGGATTGACTCCCTTTAGGCCACTCAGTTGGGTCCAAGAAATACCCGGTGCGACTCGAGAGGAGAGCGGAGTCCTTTGCTTCCCTCGAGACGAGGCCTGACTCCCCGGGTGAGTTTGGAATGCAACCCTGAGAACCCTGTCGCCCCTGGAGTGGAATATTATGTCCTAGACACAAGCCTAGATGAGGTCTATTTTGCCCTACAGTGACTCGAGAGCAACCTCCATCTCTCCCTCACAATTTGAATGGAATATTGGTCTTCCCAAGGTCAACACAAGAGGAAGTCTGAATTTCCCATCGTAATTCGAGAATTCAGCCTCAAGTCTTAAAAATCATGTGGTTCCCCCTTCATCGCAATATGAGGCCCTTGCCAGCTAGAGTCTCAAGAGAAGTCCCACGTTCCATCTTAAAGTTCGAAATGCTACTATGCACCCTTGATGCGACCCCAAAGTTCCCCAACATACCGGTCTTACTCCAGGGGAACACCGAAGTTTCCGGCGTCTCCAGGGAAGTCCCATGTTCCGTCCTTAAGTGCGAAATGGTAATTGACACCCTTGATGCGACCACAAAAGTTCGCCGACACGCTGGGTTCCCTCGAGGGGAACACCGAGGGTCCCAGCACCACTTCATCTGAGCCCCTTCTCCCCTCCTGATCGCGACAGGAGAGTCGATTCCCCTGCTTTCTCTGGAAGGGGTTCCCGGCCTTCCTGGTGCACCTCAGGATGAGGCCGGTCTCAGGAGGAAATTCGAGACTAGCCATGTGTGAGGTGCCACGTGCCGAACAACCCCGATTTTCCGGTCCACTCTTGATAAGAACCCGATGCCCGGACACCTCTTCGAAGGCAACCCTGTGAGTGAAGGCACAACACGAAGGGGCACTGACACCCCTGTGCATCATCCGGAAAAACCCGCAGGGTCTACACACAGCTCGACAAGGGGCCTGAGACTCCCGGAACAACTCGAGAGGCAACCAGAATTCCATTCCTCAGACAAGACGAGGCATGACTCTCCTGTCCCAACACTGCAGGGACCGTGCAGTCGGAGTCAGAATCGGAAAGGAAGCCTGAGGTTCCTGCCTCCCCTCGAGATGAGGCCCTCTTCCATTGCGCCGAAACCAGCAGAGTCCCTAGAGGCCCTGCCAACTCCACAGCATCCCTCACTTCTCAGAAGCACCCTGGGAAGTTCCCTATAGTCCCCTGCAGAAGTCGAGGGAAACGAGGGTTTCCCGCCGCCACCCGAGAAAGACCTCGAGAGTCCTTCTTCAACGCGTCTTGAGGCCCTAGTCGCTTCCCATGACTCGAGAGAGATGATAAGCTCCCCCTCACCATGCGCATGGAGACATGAGTTCCCTGGCGCCGCACGAGAGGCTCCCTGAGGTCCTCGTCGTGCCTCGTGAGAAAACCCCCACGGGCGCTGCAGCCTGAGGAAACCCATGAGACGCCTCCGTCATCGCGAGCTGAGGGCCTTCTTTTCCTGCCTGGCCTGGAGAGCAATCCCGAGTCCTCTCTCCAAACTGAAGAGGAGGCTCGACACCCTTGAGTCCACTCAGTGGGCTCCAAGAGATAGGTGTCGCGAATTGAGAGGAAAGCGGAGTCCTCTGCTTCCCCTCGAGGCGAGGCCTGACTCCCCGGGGGAGTCTGGAATGCAAACCCGAGATCCCTGTCTTCCCTTGAGAGGAATATTAGGTCCTGGACACACGCCTCGATGAGGTCTCTTTGGCCCTGTAGTGACTCGAGCAGAACCCCCAGCTTTCCATCGCAACTCCAGGGGAAGTTTGGGCTTCCCAGGGCCAACCCAAGAGAAAGCCTGAAATCCCCGTCGTTTTCGAGAATCCAGACGCAACTCGAGAAAAACGATGTGGTTCCAACGTCTTCACAGGATGAGGCCCTTGCCCGCTACAGCGTCTCCAGGGAAGTCCCATGTTCCGTCCTGAAGTGGGAAACGGTACTTGGCTCCCTTGATGCGACCCCTAAAGTTCCCTGAAACGCCGGGTTCCCTCGAGTGGAACACCTAGATTCCCGGCCCCACTTCATCTGAGCCCCATCTCCCCTCCTGATTGAGACAGGAGATTCGATTCCCGTGCTTTGTGTGGAAGGTGTTCCCGGCCTTCCCGGCGCAACTCAGGATGATGCTGGTCTCACGAGGAAATTCGAGATGAGCCACGTGTGTTGTGCCACATGCCGAACGACCCCGATTTCCCCGTCCGCTCTTGAAATGAACCCGATACCCGGACACCTCTTTGAAGGCAACCCTGTGGGGGAAGGCACAAAATGAAGGGGCAATGACACCCCCGTTCATCTTCTGGAAACACCCGCAGGTTCCACACACAGCTCGACAAGGGGCCTGAGACCCACTGAACGACTCGAGAGGCAAGCAGAGTTCCATTACTCAGACAAGATGAGGCCTGACTCTCCTGTCCCAACCCTGCAGGGACCCTGCGGTCGGAGTCAGAAATGGAGAGGAAGCTGAGGTTCCTGCCTCCAATCGAGATGAGGCCCTCTTTCATTTCGTCAAACCTAGTGGAGTCCCGAGAGGCCCCTCTAATTCCTCAGTATCCCTCACCTCTCAGAGGCACCTGGGAAGTTCACTAAGGTCCCCGGTAGAGGTCGAGGGAAACGAGTGTTTCCCACCCCAACCCAAGAAAGACCTCGAGAGTCCTTCTTAAATGCGTCTTGAGGCCCTAGTCCCTCCCATGACTCCAGAGCAATGACGCGATCTGCCTGGCCACACTCATGGAGGCCTGACTTCTCTGGCGCCGCACGAGAGGCTCCCTGATCTCCCCATCATATCTCGTGAGAAACCCCACACTGGCGCCGCAGCTCGAGAAAACCCATGAGACGCTCCCGTCATCACGAGAGGAGGGCCATCTTTAACTGCATGGTATGCAGATCAAGTGTGAACCTTCTGTCCAAGCTACACAGGACGCTTGACTCCCTTTAGACCACTCATTGGGCTCCAAGAGTTACGCGTCCCGACTCGAGAGGATAGTGGAGTCCTTTGCTTCCACTCGAGACGAGGCGTGACCCACCGGGTGAGACTGGAATGTGACCCCGATATCCCTGTTGCCCCTGGAGAGCAATACTACGTCCTGGACCCAAGCCTAGATGAGGACTCTTTGCCCTGAAGTGACTCGAGAGCAACCCACAGCTCTCTCTGACAAGTTGAATGGAAGATTGGACTTCCTGGGCCAACACAAGAGGAAGCCTGAATTCCCCGTCGTAACTCGAGAATCCCGCCGCAACTCGAGAAAAACCACGTGTTTCCCTCGTCATTGCAATATGAGGCCCTTGCCCGCTAGAGCATCTCCAAAGAATTCCCACGTTCCGTCTTGAAGTGCGAAACTGTACTTGGCACCCTTGATGCGACCTCAAAAGTGCCGTGACATACCGGTCTCACTCGAGGGGACCACCGAAGTTCCCGGCACCACTTCATTTGAGCCCCTTCTCCCCTTCTGATCGCGACCGGTGGGTCGATTCCCCTGCTTTGTCTGCAAGGGGTTTCCTACCTTCATGGCGAACCTCAGGATGAGGCCAGTCTCCCGAGGAAATTCGAGACGTAGCCTCGTGGGTGGTACCACATGCTGAAAGACCCCAATTTTCTGGTACGCTCTTGAAAAGAACCCGATGCCTGGACATCTCTTTGAAGGCAACCCTGTGGATGAAGGCACAACACGAAGGGGCACTGACACCCCTGTGCATCATCCGGAAAAAACCACAGGTTCCACACACAGCTCAACAAGTGGCCTGTCACTCCATGAACAACTCGCAAGGCAAGCGGAGATCCATGCCTCCACAGAAGATGAGGCGTGACTCTCTTGTCCATACTCTGCAGGTACTCTGCGACCCGAGTCAGAAATGGAGAGGACCCCTGAGGTTCCTGCCTCCATACGAGATGAGGCCCTCTTCAATTGCACCAAACACAGTTGAGTAACGAAAGGCCCCTCCCAAATCCTCAGTGTCCCTGACTTCTCAGAGGCACCCTGAGAAGTTGCCTGAGGTCACCGACACAAGTAGAGGGAACCCAGGGTTCCCTGCCGCAACCCGAGAAAGACCTCGAGAGTCCTTCTTCAATGCGTCTTGAGGCCTGATTTGCCTACTATGACTCGAGAGCAATCACGCACTCCCCTTCACCACACGCACGGAGACCTGACGTCCCTAGCACCAAACGAGAGGCTCTCTGAGCTCCCCGTCGTACCTCGTGAGAAATCTGATAATGGCGCCACAGCTGGAGAAAACCCACGAGACGCCCCCGTCATCGCGAGATGAGGGCCTTTTTTCCTGCATGGCCAGGAAAACAATCCCGAGTCATCTCTCCAAACTCCATAGGAGGCTTCACTCCCTTTACGCCACACAGTGGGCTCCAAGAGATACCCATCGCGACTCGACAGGAGAACGGAGTCCTTTTTTTCCCCTCAAGACGAGGCCTGACTCTCCAGGTGAGTCGAGAATGCAACCCTGAGATCCCTGTCGTCCCAGTAGTGGAACACTAGGTCCTGGACACAAGCGTAGATGATGTCTATTTTGCCCTGCAGTGACTGGAGAGCAATCCCCAGTTCTAACTCGCAACTCAAATGGAATACTGGATTTTCCTGGCGCCACACAAGAGGCTCCCTGAGATCCCCGTGGTACTTCATGAGACACCCCACACTGTCGCCGCAGCTCGAGAAAACCCACGAGATGCCACTGTCATCTCGAGATGAGGGCCTTCTTTTCCTGCATGGCCTGGAGTCCAATCCCGAGCCCTCTCTTCAAACTCCACAGGAGGCTTGACTCCCTTTAGTGCACACATTGGGCTCCAAGAGATACCCATCGCGACTCGAGACGAGAGCGGAATTCTTTGCTTACCCTCGAGCTGAGAACTGACTCCCCGGATGAGTCTGGAATGCAAACCCGAGATCCCTGTCGCCCCTGGAGAGCAACATTAGATCCTGGACACAAGCCTAGATTAGGTCTCTTTTGCCCTGCAGTGACTCTAGCGCAATCCCCAGATCCCCCTCGCAACCCGAATGGAAGATTGGATTTCAAGGCCAACAAGAGGAAGCCTAAATTCCCGGTCATGACTCGAGAATCCCGCCGCATCTTGAGCAAAACCACGTGGTTCTCCCGTCATCGCAAGATGAGGCACTTGCCCGTTACAGCGTTTCAAAAGATGTCCCAGGTTCCATCTTGAAGTGCGAAACGGTACTTGGCACCCTTGATGCAACCCCAAAAGTCCCCCAACACGCCGGTCTCACTCAAGGGGAACACCGAGGTTCCCGGCACCACTTCATTTAAGCCCCTTCTCCCCTCCTGATCGTGACCGGTGGATCGATTCCCCTGCTTTGTCTGCAAGGGGGCCCGACCTTCCCTGCACAACTCAGGATGAGGCCGGTCTCATGGGGAAATTCGATACGTAGCTTTGTGGGTGGTGCCACTTGCTGAAAGACTCCAATTTCCCGGTCCGCTCTTGATAAGAATCCGATGCTCGGACACCTCTTGGAAGGCAGCCTTGAGTATGAAGGTACAACACGAAGGGGCACTAACACACCTGTGCATCATCCGGAAAAACGGGCAGGTTACACACACAGCTCGACAAGTGGCCTGTCACCTCGAGAACAACTCGAGAGGCAAGAGGAGTCCCATCCTCCAGAAAAGACGAGGCCTGACTCTCCTGTACCAACATGCAGGGACCTTGCGATCTGAGTTAGAAATGGAGAGGAACACTGAGGTTCCTGCTTCAACTCGAGATGAGTCCCTCTTACATTCCACCAAATGCAGAGGAGTCTCGAGAGGCCCCTCCAAACTGCACAGTATCCCTGACTTCTCAGAGGCACTCTGAGAAGCTCCCTGAGGTCGCAGGCACAAGTCAAGGGAACCCTGGGTTTTATGCAGTGACCCAAGAAAGACCTCGAGAGTCCTTCTTCAACCCGTCTTGAGGCCCGATTACCCTACCATGACTCAAGAGCAATGACGAACTCCCCCTAGCCATCTCATGGGGACCTGACTTCCCTGGCGCCACACGAGAGGCTCCCTGAGCTCCCTCTCGTACCTCGTCAGAAACCTGGCACTAGCGCGGCAGTCTAGAAAATCCACGAGACGCCGCCGTCATCGCGAGATGAGGGCCTTCTTTTCCTGCATGGCCTGGAGAGGAATCCCGAGTCCTCTATCCAAACACCACAGGAGGCTTGACTCCCTTTAGGGCACACAGTGGGCTCCAAGAGATACCCATCGCGACCCAAAAGGACAGCAGAGTTCTTTGCTTCCCCTTGAGACGAGGCCTGATTCCCCGGGTGAGTCTGGTATGCAAGCCCGAGATCCCTGTCGCCCCTAGGGACGAACATTAAGTCCTGGACACAAGCCTAGATGAGGTCTATTTTGCCCTGCAGTGACTCGAGGGCAATCCCCAGCTCTCCCTTGAAACTCGAATGGAAGATAGGACTTCCCTGGGCCAACACATGAGGAAGACTGTATTCCCTGTCGAAACTCGAGAATCCCGCCACAACTCCAGAAACGCCACGTGGCTCCCCCGTCATCCCAAGATGAGGCCCTTGCCCCCTACAGCATCTCAAGGAAGTCCCACGTTCCGTCTTGAAGTGCGAAACGGTATTGGTACCCTTGATGCGACCTCAAAAGTTCCTCGACACACCGGTCTGACTCGAGGAGAACACCGAGGTTCCCGGCACCACTACATCTGGGCCCCTTCTCCCCTCCTGATCGCGACAGGAGTGTCGATTCCCCTGTTTTGTCTTGAAGGGGTTCCCGCCTTTCCCGGTGCATCTCAGGATGAGGCCGGTCTCACGAGGATATTCGAGACATAGCCTCGTGGATGGTGACACATGCCGAAAGACCCCAATTTCCCGGTCCGCTCTTGTTAAGATCCCAATGCCCGGACACCTCTTTGAAGATAACCCTTTTGATGAAGGCACAACAGGAAGGGGCACTGACACCCCCGGGTATCGTCCGGAGAAACCCGCAGGTACCACACACAGCTCGAGAAGTGACCTGTCACCCCGTGAACAACTGGAGAGGCAAGCAGAGTTCCATTCCTCCACACAAGACGAGGCCTGACTCTCCTGTTCGAACTCTGCTGTGAAACTGCGATCCGAGTCAGATCTGGCCCAGGGGAAGTCAGGAGAGGAAACATGAGTTTCCTGCCTCCACTCGAGATGAGGCCCTCTTCCATTGCACCGAACCCAGTGGAGTCCCGAGAGGCCCCTCCCAACTGCACAGTATCCCTGACTTCTCAGAGGCACCCTTAGACCTTCCTGAGATCACCGGCACAAGTCGAGGGAACCAAGGGTTTCCTGCCCCAACCCGTAAAAGACCTCGAGAGTCCTTCTTCAACGCGTCTTGAGGTGTGATTCCCCTACCATGACTCGAGAGCAATGACGCGCTCCCCCTAGCCACGAGCATAGAAACCTGACATCCCTGGCACCACAGGAGAGGCTCCCTGAGCTCCCCATTATACCTCGTGAGCAACACCACACTGGAGCCGCAGCTCGAGAATACCCACGAGACGCCCCAGTCCTCACGAGATGAGGGCCTTCTTTTGCTGTATGGCCTGGAGAGCAATCCTGAGTCCTCTCTCCAAACTCCACAGGAGGCTTGACTCATTTTAGGCCACACAGTGAGCTCCAAGATATACCCGTCGCAACTTGGCAGGAGAGCGGTGTCCTTGGCTTCCCCTCAAGACGAGGCCTGATTCCCCGGGTGAGTCGAGAATGCAATGCCGAGATCGCTGTCGCCCCAGCAGAGGAACATTAGGTCCTGGACACAAGCCTAGATGAGCTCTATTTGGCCCTGCAGTGTCTCGAGAGCAATCCCCAGTTCTAACCCACAATTCGAAAGAAAACTGGACTTCCCTGGGGCAGTTGAAGAGGAAGCCTGAATTCCCCGTCATCACTCGACAATCCCGCCGCAACTCGAGAAAAAACACATGGTTCCAACGTCTTCGCAAGATGAGGCCCTTGCCCACTACGGCGTCTCAAGGGAAGTCCCATGTTCCGCCCTGAAGTGAGAAACGGTACCTGACACCCTTTGTGAGAACCCCAAAGGTTCCCCGACACCCCGGGTTCCCTCGATGGGAACAACTAGAGTCCCGGCAACGCTTCATCTGAGCCCCTTCTCCCCTCCTGATCGCGACAGGAGAGTCGATTCCCCTGCGTGGTCCGGAAGGGGTTCCCGGCCCTCCCGGCGCACCTCAGGATGAGCCGGTCTCACGAGGAAATTCGAGACGAGCCACGTGGGTGGTGCCACATGCCGAACGCCCCCGATTCCCCGGTCCGCTTTTGAGAAGGACCCGAGGCCCGGACACGTCTTCGAAGGCAACCCTGTGGGTGAAGGCACAACACGAAGGGGCACTGACACCCCCGTGCATCATCCGGAAAGACCCGCAGGTTCCACACACAGCTTGGCGAGGGGCCTGAGTCCCCCTGAACAACTCGAGAGGCCAGCGGGGTTCCCTTCCTCAGACAAGACGAGGCCTGACTCTCCTGTCCCAGCTCTGCAGGGACCCTGCGGTCGGAGTCCGAAACGGAGAGGAAGCCTGAGGTTCCTGCCTCCCCTCGAGGTGAGGCCCTCTTCCGTTGCGCCAGACCCAGCGGAGTCCCGAGGGGCCCCGCCACCTCCACAGGATCCCTCGCCTCTCAGAGGCACCCTGGAAAGTTCCCTAAGGTCCCCGGCAGAAGGCGAGGGACACGAGGGTTTCCCGCCGCCCCCCGAGAAAGATCTCGAGAGTCCTTCTTCAAAGCGTCTCGTGGCCCTAGTCCCCTCCCGTGACTCGAGAGCCAGGACGCGCTCCCCCTCGCCACGCGCATGGAGACCTGACTTCCCTGGCACCGCACGAGAGGCTCCCTGAGATCCTCGTCGTGCCTCGAGAGAAAACCCCCACGGGCGCCGCAGCTCGAGGAAACCCCTGAGACGCCCCCTTCCTCGCGAGCTGAGGGCCTTCTTTTCCTGCATGGCCTGGAGAGCAATCCCGGGTCCTCTCTCCAAACGGAAGAGGAGCCTGGACTCCCTTGAGGACGCTCAGGGGGCTCCAAGAGACCCGCGTCGCGACTCGAGAGGAGAGCGGAGTCCTTGGCTTCCCCTCGAGACGAGGCCTGACTCCCTGGGGGAGCCTGGAATGCAACCCCGAGATCCCTGCCTTCCCTGGAGAGGAATAGTAGGTCCCGGACACACGCCTAGGTGAGGTCTCTTCGGCCCTGCAGTGACTCGAGCGCAACCCCCAGCTTTCCCTAGCAACCCGAGGGGAAGATTGGGCTTCCCAGGGCCAACCCAAGGGGAAGGCTGAGATCCCCGTTGTAACTCGAGAATGCCGCCGCAACTCGAGAAAAACCACGTGGTTCCCACCGCTTGGCAAGATGAGGCCCTTGCCCGCGATGGCGTCTCAAGGGAAGTCCCCTGTTCCGCCCTGAAGGGCGAGACGGTTCCTGACAGCCTTCCTGCGACCCCCAAAAGTCCCCCGACACGCCGGGTTCCCTCAAGGGGAACACCGAGGGTCCCGGCACCGCTTCCTCTGAGCCCCTTCTCCCCTCCTGATCGCGACAGGAGAGGCGATTCCCCTGCGTGGTCTGGAAGGGGTCCCCGGCCTTCCAGGCGCACCTCAGGATGAGGCCGGTCTCACGAGGAAATTCGAGACGAGCCACGTGGGTGGGGCCACAGGCCGAACGCCCCCGATTCCCCGGTCCGCTCTTGAGAAGGACCCGAGGCCCGGACCCCTCTTCGAAGGCAACCCTGTGGGTGAAGTCACAAGACGAAGGGGCACTGCCACCCCCGTGCATCGTCCGCAAAGACCCGCGGGTTCCACACACAGCTCGACGAGGGGCCTGAGACCCCCTGAGCATCTCGAGAGGCCAGCGGGGTTCCCTTCCTCAGACAAGACGAGGCCTGACTCTCCTGTCCCAACTCTGCAGGGACCCTGCGGTCGGAGTCCGAAACGGAGAGGAAGCCTGAGGTTCCTGCCTCCCCTCGAGGTGAGGCCCTCTTCCGTTGCGCCAGACCCAGCGGAGTCCCGAAGGGCCCCGCCACCTCCACAGAATCCCTCGCCTCTCAGAGGCACCCTGGGAAGTTCCCTAAGGTCCCCGGCAGAAGGCGAGGGAAACGAGGGTTTCCTGCCGCCCCCCGAGAAATACCTCGAGAGTCCTTCTTCAACGCGTCTCGAGGCCCAAGTCCCCTCCCGTGACTCGAGAGCCAGGACGCGCTCCCCCTCGCCACGCGCATGGAGACCTGACTTCCCTGGCGCCGCACGAGAGGCTCCCTGAGATCCTCGTCGTGCCTCGGGAGAGAACCCCCACGGGCGCCGCAGCTCGAGGAAACCCCTGAGACGCCCCCGTCCTCGCGAGCTGACGGCCTTCTTTTCCTGCATGGCCTGGAGAGCAATCCCGGGTCCTCTCTCCAAACGGAAGAGGAGGCTGGACTCCCTTGAGGCCGCTCAGGGGGCTCCAAGAGACCCGCGTCGCGACTCGAGAGGAGAGCGGAGTCCTTGGCTTCACCTCGAGACGAGGCCTGACTCCCCGGGGGAGTCTGGAATGCAACCCCGAGATCCCTGCCTTCACTGGAGAGGAATATTAGGTCCCGGACACACTCCTAGGTGAGGTCTCTTCGGCCCTGCAGTGACTCGAGCGCAACCCCCAGCTTTCCCTCGCAACCCGAGGGGAAGATTGGGCTTCCCAGGGCCAACCCAAGGGGAAGGCTGAGATCCCCGTCGTAACTCGAGAATGCCGCCGCAACTCGAGAAAAACCACGTGGTTCCCACCTCTTGGCAAGATGAGGCCCTTGCACGCCACGGCGTCTCAAGGGAAGGCCCCTGTTCCGCCCTTAAGGGCGAGACGGTCCCTGACAGCCTTCCTGCGTCCCCCAAAAGTCCCCCGACACGCCGGGGTCCCCCGAGGGGAACACCGAGGGTCCCGGCACCGCTTCCTCTGAGCCCCTTCTCCCCTCCTGATCGCGAGAGGAGAGGCGATTCCCCTGCGTGGTCTGGAAGGGGTTCCCGGCCTTCCCGGCGCACCTCAGGATGAGGCCGGTCTCACGAGGAAATTCGAGACGAGCCACGTGGGTGGGGCCACATGCCGAACGCCCCCGATTCCCCAGTCCGCTCTTGAGAAGGACCCGAGGCCCGGACCCCTCTTCGAAGGCAACCCTGTGGGTGAAGGCACAACACGAAGGGGCACTGCCACCCCCGTGCATCGTCCACAAAGACCCGCGGGTTCCACACACAGCTCGACGAGGGGCCTGAGACCCCCTGAGCAACTCGAGAGGCCAGCGGGGTTCCCTTCCTCAGACAAGACGAGGCCTGACTCTCCTGTCCCAAATCTGCAGGGACCCTGCGGTCGGAGTCCGAAACGGAGAGGAAGCCTGAGGTTCCTGCCTCCCCTCGAGGTGAGGCCCTCTTCTGTTGCGCCAGACCCAGCGGAGTCCCGAGGGGCCCCGCCACCTCCAGAGGATCCCTCGCCTCTCAGAGGCACCCTGGGAAGTTCCCTAAGGTCCCCGGCAGAAGGCGAGGGAAACGAGGGTTTCCCCCCGCCCCCCGACAAAGACCTCGAGAGTCCTTCTTCAACGCGTCTCGAGGCCCTAGTCCCCTCCCGTGACTCGAGAGCCAGGACGCGCTCCCCCTCGCCACGCGCATGGAGACCTGATTTCCCTGGCGCCGCACGAGAGGCTCCCTGAGATCCTCGTCGTGCCTCGGGAGAGAACCCCCACGGGCGCCGCAGCTCGAGGAAACCCCTGAGACGCCCCCGTCCTCGCGAGCTGAGGGCCTTCTTTTCCTGCATGGCCTGGAGAGCAATCCCGGGTCCTCTCTCCAAACGGAAGAGGAGGCTGGACTCCCTTGAGGCCGCTCAGGGGGCTCCAAGAGACCCGCGTCGCGACTCGAGAGGAGAGCGGAGTCCTTGGCTTCCCCTCGAGACGAGGCCTGATTCCCCAGGGGAGTCTGGAATGCAACCCCGAGATCCCTGCCTTCACTGGAGAGGAATATTAGGTCCCGGACACACGCCTAGGTGAGGTCTCTTCGGCCCTGCAGTGACTCGAGCGCAACCCCCAGCTTTCCCTCGCAACCCGAGGGGAAGATTGGGCTTCCCAGGGCCAACCCAAGGGGAAGGCTGAGATCCCCGTCGTAACTCGAGAATGCCGCCGCAACTCGAGAAAAACCACGTGGTTCCCACCTCTTGGCAAGATGAGGCCCTTGCCCGCCACGGCGTCTCAAGGGAAGGCCCCTGTTCCGCCCTGAAGGGCGAGACGGTCCCTGACAGCCTTCCTGCGACCCCCAAAAGTCCCCCGACACGCCGGGGTCCCCCGAGGGGAACACCGAGGGTCCCGGCACCGCTTCCTCTGAGCCCCTTCTCCCCTCCTGATCGCGACAGGAGAGGCGATTCCCCTGCGTGGTCTGGAAGGGGTTCCCGGCCTTCCCGGCGCACCTCAGGATGAGGCCGGTCTCACGAGGAAATTCGAGACGAGCCACGTGGGTGGGGCCACATGCCGAACGACCCCGATTCCCCGGTCCGCCCTTGAGAAGGACCCGAGGCCCGGACCCCTCTTCGAAGGCAACCCTGTGGGTGAAGGCACAACACGAAGGGGCACTGCCACCCCCGTGCATCGTCCGCAAAGACCCGCGGGTTCCACACACAGCTCGACGAGGGGCCTGAGACCCCCTGAGCAACTCGAGAGGCCAGCGGGGTTCCCTTCCTCAGACAAGACGAGGCCTGACTCTCCTGTCCCAACTCTGCAGGGACACTGCGGTCAGAGTCCGAAACGGAGAGGAAGCCTGAGGTTCCTGCCTCCCCTCGAGGTGAGGCCCTCTTCCGTTGCGCCAGACCCAGCGGAGTCCCGAGGGGCCCCGCCACCTCCACAGGATCCCTCGCCTCTCAGAGGCACCCTGGCAAGTTCCCTAAGGTCCCCGGCAGAAGGTGAGGGAAACGAGGGTTTCCCGCCGCCCCCCGAGAAAGACCTCGAGAGTCCTTCTTCAACGCGTCTCGAGGCCCTAGTCCCCTCCCGTGACTCGAGAGCCAGGACGCGCTCCCCCTCGCCACGCGCATGGAGACCTGACTTCCCTGGCGCCGCACGAGAGGCTCCCTGAGATCCTCGTCGTTCCTCGGGAGAAAACCCCCACGGGCGCCGCAGCTCGAGGAAACCCCGGAGACGCCCCCGTCCTCGCGAGCTGAGGGCCTTCTTTTCCTGCATGGCCTGGAGAGCAATCCCGGGTCCTCTCTCCAAACGGAAGAGGAGGCTGGACTCCCTTGAGGCCGCTCAGGGGGCTCCAAGAGACCCGCGTCGCGACTCGAGAGGAGAGCGGAGTCCTTGGCTTCCCCTCGAGACGAGGCCTGACTCCCCGGGGGAGCCTGGAATGCAACCCCGAGATCCCTGCCTTCCCTGGAGAGGAACATTAGGCCCCGGACACACGCTTAGGTGAGGTCTCTTCGGCCCTGCAGTGACTCGAGCGCAACCCCCAGCTTTCCCTCGCTACCCGAGGGGATGATTGGGCTTCCCAGGGCCAACACAAGGGGAAGGCTGAGATCCCCGTCGGAACTCGAGAATGCCGCCGCAACTCGAGAAAAACCACGTGGTTCCCACCGCTTGGCAAGATGAGGCCCTTGCCCGCGACGGTGTCTCAAGGGAAGTCCCCTGTTCCGCCCTGAAGGGCGAGACGGTCCCTGACAGCCTTCCTGCGACCCCCAAAAGTCCCCCGCCACGCCGGGGTCCCACGAGGGGAACACCGAGGGTCCCGGCACCGCTTCCTCTGAGCCCCTTCTCCCCTCCTGTTCGCGACAGGAGAGGCGATTCCCCTGCGTGGTCTGGAAGGGGTTCCCGGCCTTCCCGGCGCACCTCAGGATGAGGCCGGTCTCACGAGGAAATTCGAGACGAGCCACGTGGGTGGTGCCACATGCCGAACGCCCCCGATTCCCCGGTCCGCCCTTGAGAAGGACCCGAGGCCCGGACCCCTCTTCGAAGGCAACCCTGTGGGTGAAGGCACAACACGAAGGGGCACTGCCACCCCCGTGCATCGTCCGCAAAGACCCGCGGGTTCCACACACAGCTCGACGAGGGGCCTGAGACCCTATGAGCAACTCGAGAGGCCAGCGGGGTTCCCTTCCTCAGACAAGACGAGGCCTGTCTGTCCTGTCCCAACTCTGCAGGGACCCTGCGGTCGGAGTCCGAAACGGAGAGGAAGCCTGAGGTTCCTGCCTCCCCTCGAGGTGAGGCCCTCTTCCATTGCGCCAGACCCAGCGGTGTCCCGAGAGGCCCCTCTAACTCCTCAGTATCCCTCACCTCTCAGAGGCACCTGGGAAGTTCACTAAGGTCCCCTGTAGAGGTCGATGGAAACGAGTGTTTCCCGCCCCAACCCAAGAAAGACCTTGAGAGTCCTTCTTAAATGCCTCTTGAGGCCCTAGTCCCTCCCATGACTCGAGAGCAATGACGCGATCTGCCTGGCCACACGCATGGAGTCAGGCTTCTCTGGCGCCGCACGAGAGGCTCCCTGAACTCCCCATCATATCTCGTGAGAAACCCCACACTGGCGCCGCAGCTCGAGAAAACCCATGAGACGCTCCCGTCATCATGAGAGGAGGGCCATCTTTAACTGCATGGTATGCAGATCAAGCGTGAACCTTCTGTCCAAGCTACACAGGACGCTTGACTCCCTTTAGGCCACTCATTGGGCTCCAAGAGTTACGCGTCCCGACTCGAGAGGATAGTGGAGTCCTTTGCTTCCACTCGAGACGAGGCGTGACCCACCGGGTGAGACTGGAATGCGACCCCGATATCCCTGTCGGCCCTGGAGAGGAACATTACGTCCTGGACCCAAGCCTAGATGAGGACTCTTTGCCCTGAAGTGACTCGAGAGCAACCCCCAGCTCTCTCTGACAAGTTGAATGGAAGACTGGACTTCCTGGGCCAACACAAGAGGAAGCCTGAATTCCCCGTTGTAACTCGAGAATCCCGCCTCAACTCGAGAAAAACCACGTGTTTCCCTCGTCATCGCAATATGAGGCCTTTGCCCGCTACAGCATCTCCAGAGAATTCCCACGTTCCGTCTTGAAGTGCGAAACTGTACTTGGCACCCTTGATGCGACCTCAAAAGTGCCGTGACATACCGGTCTCACTCGAGGGGACCACCGAGGTTCCCGGCACCACTTCATCTGAGCCCCTTCTCCCCTTCTGATCGCGACCGGTGGGTCGATTCCCCTGCTTTGTCTGCAAGGGGTTCCCGAGCTTCCCGGCGCACCTCAGGATGAGGCCGGTCTCCCGAGGAAATTCGAGACGTAGCCTCGTGGGTGGTACCACATGCTGAAAGACCCCAATTTTCCGGTACGCTCTTGAAAAGAACCCGATGCCCAGACACCTCTTTGAAGGCAACCCTGTGGATGAAGGCACAACACGAAGGGGCACTGACACCCCCGTGCATCGTCCGGAAAAACCCGAAGGTTCCACACTCAGCTCAACAAGTGGCCTGTCACTCCGTGAACAACTCGAAAGGCAAGGGGAAATCCATTCCTCCACAGAAGACGAGGCGTGACTCTCTTGTCCATACTCTGCAGGTACCCTGCGACCCGAGTCAGATATGGAGAGGACCCCTGAGGTTCCTGCCTCCATTCGAGATGAGGCCCTCTTCGATTGCACCAAACCCAGTTGAGTAACGAAAGGCCCCTCCCAAATCCACAGTGTCCCTGACTTCTCAGAGGCACCCTTAGAAGTTGCCTGAGGTCACCGACACAAATCAAGGGAACTCAGGGTTCCCTGCCGCAACCCGAGAAAGACCTCAAGAGTCCTTCTTCAATGCGTCTTGAGGCCCGATTCGCCTACTATGACTGGAGAGCAATCACGCACTCCCCTTCACCACACGCACGGAGACCTGACGTCCCTAGCACCACACGAGAGGGTCTCTGAGCTCCCCGTTGTACCTCGTGAGAAATCTGATACTGGCGCCACAGCTGGAGAAAACCCACGAGACGCCCCCGTCATCGTGAGATGAGGGCCTTTTTTCCTGTATGGCCAGGAAAACAATCCTGAGTCATCTCCAAACTCCATAGGAGGCTTCACTCCCTTTACGCCACGCAGTGGGCTCCAAGAGATACCCGTCGCGACTCGACAGGAGAGCGGAGTCCTTTTTTTCCCCTCAAGACGAGGCCTGACTCTCCGGGTGAGTCGAGAATGCAACCCTGAGATCCCTGTTGGCCCAGTAGTGGAACACTAGGTCCTGGACACAAGCGTAGATGAGGTCTATTTTGCCCTGCAGTGACTGGAGAGCAATCCCCAGTTCTAACTTGCAACTCGAATGGAATACTGGATTTTCCTGGCGCCATACAAGAGGCTCCCTGAGATCCCCGTGGTACTTCATGAGACACCCCACACTGGCGCCGCAGCTCGAGAAAACCCACGAGACGCCACCGTCATCTCGAGATGAGGGCCTTCTTTTCCTGCATGGCCTGGAGTCCAATCCCGAGTCCTCTCTCCAAACTCCACAGGAGGCTTGGCTCCCTTTAGTGCACACAGTGGGCTCCAAGAGATACCCATCGCGACTCGAGACGAGAGCGGAATTCTTTGCTTACCCTCGAGGTGAGAACTGACTCCCCGGATGAGTCTGGAATGCAAACCCGAGATCCCTGTCGCCCCTGGAGAGCAACGTTAGATCCTGGACACAAGCCTAGATTAGGTCTCTTTTGCCCTGCAGTGACTCTAGCGCAATCCCCAGCTCCCCCTCGCAACCCGAATGGAAGATTGGATTTCAAGGCCAACAAGAGGAAGCCTAAATTCCCGGTCATAACTCGAGAATCCCGCCGCAACTCGAGCAAAACCACGTGGTTTTCCCGTCATCGCAAGATGAGGCCCTTGCCCGCTACAGCGTTTCAAAAGATGTCCCAGGTTCCGTCTTGAAATGCGAAACGGTACTTGGCACCCTTGATGCGACCCCAAAAGTCCCCCAACACGCCGGTCTCACTCAAGGGGAACACCGAGGTTCCCGGCACCACTTCATTTAAGCCCCTTCTCCCCTCCTGATCGTGACCGGTGGGTCGATTCCCCTGCTTTGTCTGCAAGGGGGCCCGACCTTCCCTGCACAACTCAGGATGAGGCCGGTCTCATGGGGAAATTCGATACGTAGCTTTGTGGGTGGTGCCACTTGCTGAAAGACTCCAATTTCCCGGTCCGCTCTTGATAAGAATCCGATGCTCGGACACCTCTTGGAAGGCAGCCTTGAGTATGAAGGTACAACACGAAGGGGCACTAACACACCTGTGCATCATCCGGAAAAACGGGCAGGTTACACACACAGCTCGACAAGTGGCCTGTCACCTCGAGAACAACTCGAGAGGCAAGAGGAGTCCCATCCTCCAGAAAAGACGAGGCCTGACTCTCCTGTACCAACATGCAGGGACCTTGCGATCTGAGTCAGAAATGGAGAGGAACACTGAGGTTCCTGCTTTAAATTGAGATGAGCCCCTCTTACATTCCACCAAATGCAGAGGAGTCTCGAGAGGCCCCTCCAAACTGCACAGTATCCCTGACTTCTCAGAGGCACTCTGAGAAGCTCCCTGAGGTCGCAGGCACAAGTCAAGGGAACCCTGGGTTTTATGCAGTGACCCGAGAAAGACCTCGAGAGTCCTTCTTCAACCCGTCTTGAGGCCCGATTACCCTACCATGACTTGAGAGCAATGACGAGCTCCCCCTAGCCATCTCATGGGGACCTGACTTCCCTGGTGCCACACGAGAGGCTCCCTGAGCTCCCTCTCGTACCTCGTCAGAAACCCGGCACTAGCGCAGCAGTCTAGAAAACCCACGAGACGCCGCCATCATCGCGAGATGAGGGCCTTCTTTTCCTGCATGGCCTGGAGAGGAATCCCGAGTCCTCTATCCAAACAACACAGGAGGCTTGACTCCCTTTAGGGCACACAGTGGGCTCCAAGAGATACCCATCGCGACTCAAAAGGACAGCGGAGTTCTTTGCTTCCCCTCGAGACGAGGCCTGATTCCCCAGGTGAGTCTGGTATGCAACCCCAAGATCCCTGTCGCCCCTAGGGACGAGCATTAAGTCCTGGACACAAGCCTAGATGAGGTCTATTTTGCCCTGCAGTGACTCGAGGGCAATCCCCAGCTCTCCCTTTAAACTCGAATGGAAGATAGGACTTCCCTGGCCCAACACATGAGGAAGACTGTATTCCCCGTCGAAACTCGAGAATCCCGCCACAACACGAGAAACGCCACGTGGTTCCCCCGTCATCCCAAGATGAGGCCCTTGCCCCCTACAGCGTCTCAAGAGAAGTCCCACGTTCCGTCTTGAAGTGCGAAACGGTATTGGCACCCTTGATGCGACCTCAAAAGTTCCTCGACACACCAGTCTGACTCGAGGAGAACACCGAGGTTCCCGGCACCACTACATCTGTGCCCCTTCTCCCCTCCTGATCGCGACAGGAGGGTCGATTCCCCTGTTTTGTCTTGAAGGGGTTCCCGCCTTTCCCGGTGCATCTCAGGATGAGGCCGGTCTCACGAGGATATTCGAGACATAGCCACGTGGATGGTGAATCATGCCGAAAGACCCCGATTTCCCGGTCCGCTCTTGATAAGATCCTGATGCCCGGACACCTCTTTGAAGATAACCCTTTTGATGAAGGCACAACACTTAGGGGCACTGACACCCCTGGGTATCATCCGGAGAAACCCGCAGGTACCACACACAGCTCGAGAAGTGACCTGTCACCCCGTGAACAACTGGAGAGGCAAGCAGAGTTCCATTCCTCCACACAAGACGAGGCCTGACTCTCCTGTTCGAACTCTGCTGTGAAACTGCGATCCGAGTCAGATCTGGCCCAGGGGAAGTCAGGAGAGGAAACATGAGTTTCCTGCCTCCACTCGAGATGAGGCCCTCTTCCATTGCACCGAACCCAGTGGAGTCCCGAGAGGCCCCTCCCAACTGCACAGTATCCCTGACTTCTCAGAGGCACCCTTAGACCTTCCTGAGATCACCGGCACAAGTCGAGGGAACCAAGGGTTTCCTGCCCCAACCCGTAAAAGACCTCGAGAGTCCTTCTTCAACGCGTCTTGAGGTGCGATTCCCCTACCATGACTCGAGAGCAATGACGCGCTCCCCCTAGCCACGCGCATAGAAACCTGACTTCCCTGGCGCCACAAGAGAGGCTCCCTGAGCTCCCCATTATACCTCGTGAGCAACACCACACTGGAGCCGCAGCTCGAGAATACCCATGAGACGCCCCAGTCCTCACGAGATGAGGGCCTTCTGTTGCTGTATGGCCTGGAGAGCAATCCTGAGTCCTCTCTCCAAACTCCACAGGAGGCTTGACTCATTTTAGGCCACACAGTGAGCTCCAAGATATACCCGTCGCGACTTGACAGGAGAGCGGTGTCCTTGGCTTCCCCTCGAGACGAGGCCTGACTCCCCGGGTGAGTCGAGAATGCAATGCTGAGATCGCTTTCGCCCCAGCAGAGGAACATTAGGTCCTGCACACAAGCCTAGATGAGGTCTATTTGGCCCTGCAGTGTCTCGAGAGCAATCCCCAGTTCTAACTCACAATTCGAATGAAAACTGGACTTCCCTGGGCCAGTTGAAGAGGAAGCCTGAATTCCCGGTTGTAACTCGAGAATCCCGCCCCAACTCAAGAAAAACCACGTGGTTCCCCCGTCATCGAAAGATGAGGCCCTTGCCCGCTACAGCGTCTCAAGAGAAGTCCCACGTTCCGTATTGAAGAGCGAAAAGTTACTTGGAACCCTTGATGCGACCCCAAAAGTTCCCCGACATACCAGTCTCACTTGAGGAGAACACCGAGGTTCCCGGCACCACTTCATCTGAGACTCTTCTCCCCTCTTGATCGCGACAGGAGGTTCGATTCCCCTGCTTTGTCTGGAAGGCGTTCCCGACCTTCCTGGCGCACATCAAGATGAGGGCAGTCTCACGAGGAAATTCGAGACATAGCCTCGTGGGTGGTGCGGCATGCCAAAAGACCCCGATTCCCTGGTCCGCTCTTGATAAGAACCCGATGGCAGAACCCAACTCGAAGGCAATCCTGTGGAACAAGGCACAACACGAAGGGGCAGTGACACCCCAGTGCATCGTCCAGAAAAACCCGCAAGTTCCACATACAAATCGACAAGTGGCCTGTCACCCCATGAACAACGCGAGAGTCAAGCGGAGTTCCATTCCTCCACACAAGACGAGGCCTGACTCTCCTGTCCCAACTCTGCAGGGACTCTGTGATCCGAGTCAGATCCGGCGCATTCGAAGCCAGGAGAGGAACCCTGTGGTTCCTGCCTCAACTTGTCATGAGGCCCTCTTCCATTGCACCAAACCCAGTGGAGTTCCGAGAGGCCCCTCCCAACTCCACAGTGACCCTGACTTCTCAGAGGCATGCTGAGAAGCTTCCTGAGGTCACTGGCACAAGTCGATGGAACCCAGGGTTTCCTGCTGCAACCCAAGAAAGACCTCGGGAGTCCTTCTTTAACACGTTTTCAGGCCCAATTCCCCTACCATGACTCGAGAACAATGACGGGCTCCCTCTCACCACGTGCATAGAGACCTGACTGCCCTGGCACCACATGAGAGGCTCACTGAGCTCCCAGTCTTACTTCGTGAGAAACCCCACACTAGCGCCACAGCTCGAGAAAACCTACGAGACGCCCCAGTCATCGGGAGATGAGGGCCTTCATTTCCTGCATTGCCTGGAGAGCAATCCCGTGTCCTCCCTCCAAACACCAGAGGAGGTTTGACTCCCTTTAAGCCACTCAGTGGGCTCCAAGACATACCCGTCCGACTCGAGAGGAGAGCAGAGTCCTTTGCTTCCCCTCGAGACGAGGCCTGACTCCAGGGTGAGTCTGGAATGCAACCCCGAGATTCCTGTCGCCCCTTGACATGAACATTAGGTCCTGCACACAAGCCTTGGTGGGGTCTCTTTTGCCTTCAGTGACTAGAGCGCACCTCCAGCTCTTCCTCGAATCTCGAATGGAAGATAAGACTTTTGTGGGCCAACACAAGAGGAAGCATGAATTCCCTGTGGTAACTCAAATATCCCACCGCAACTAGAGAAAAACCAAGTGGTTCCCCAGTCATTCCAAGATGAGGCCCTTGCCCGCTGGAGCACCCCAAGAGAAGTCCCACGTTCCAATTTGAAGAGCGAAACGGTACTTGGAACGCGTTATGCGACCCCAAAAGTTACCCGACATACCTGTCTCACTTGAGGGAAACACCGAGGTTCCCAGCAGCACGTCATCTGAGCCACTTCTCCCCTCCTGATCGCCACAGGAGGGTCGATTCCTCTGCTTTGTCTGGAAGGGTTTCATGACCTTCGCGGCACACCTCAGGATGAGGCCGGTTTCATGAGGAAATTCGAGATTAGCCACGTGGGTGGTGCCAAATGCTGAACGACCCCGATTTCCCAGTCCGCTCTTCATAAGAACACGATGCCCGGACACCTCTTCCGAGGCAACCCTGTGGATGAAGACACAAAACGAAGGGTCACTGACACCCCCATGCATCGTCTGGAAAAACCTGCAGATTCCACACACAGTTTGACAAGGGGCCTGAAACCCCAAGAACAACTCGAGAGGCAAGCGGAGTTCCATTCCTCAGAAAAACATAGCCTGACTCTCCTGTCCCAACTCTGCAGGGACACTACGATCAGAGTCAGTATTGGAGAGGAAGCCTGAGGTTCCTGCCTCCACTCGAGATGAGGCCCTCTACCATTGCGACAAACCCAGTGTAGTCCCGAGAGGCCCCGCCAAATCCACAGCGTCCCTCACCTCTCAGAGGCACCCTGGGAAGTTCCCTCAGGTCTCCGGCAGAAGTCTGGGGAAAGGAGGATTTCCCGCTGCAACCCGAGAAAGACATCGAGAGTCCTTCTTCAACGCGTCTTGAGGCCCTAGTCCCCTCCCATGACTCGAGAACAATGACGCGCTCCTTCTCGCCACGTGCATGGAGACATGACTTTCCCGGCGCCGCACGAGAGGCTCCCTGAGATCCTCGTCGTGCCTCGGGAGAAAACCCCCACGGGTTCCGCAGCTCGAGGAAAGCCCTGAGATGCCCCCGTCCTCGCGAGGTGAGGGCCTTCTTTTCCTGCCTGGCCTGGACAGTAATCACGAGTCCTCTCTCAAAAGTGAAGAGGAGGCTGGACTCCCTTGAGGCCACTCATGGGGCACCAAGATATCCGCGTCGCAACTCGGGAGGAGAGCGGAGTCCTTTGCTTCCCCTCGAGGCGAGGCCTGACTCCCCGGGGGAGCATGGGATGCAACCCCGAGATGCTTGTCTTCCCTGGAGAGGAGCATTAGGTCCTGGACACACGCCTAGATGAGGTCTCTTTGGCCCTGCAGTGACTCGAGCGCAACCCCCAGCTTTCCCTCGCCACTAGAATAGAAGATTGGGCTACCCAGGGCCGACACAAGAGGAAGCCTGTAATCCCCCGTCGTAACACGAGAATCCCGCCGCAACTCGAGAAAAACCACGTGGTTCCCACCTCTTCGCAAGATGAGGCCCTTGCCCGTGACTGCGTCTCAAGGGAAGTCCCCTCTTCCGCCCTGAAGTGCGAAAAGGGAACTGACAGCCTTCATGCGACCCCAAAAGATCCCCGACACGCCTGGTTCCCTCGAGGGGAACACCGAGGGTCCCGGCACTGCTTCATCTGAGCCCCTTCTCCGCTCCTGATCGCGACAGGAGAGTCGATTCCCCTGCGTGGTCTGGAAGGGGTTCCCGGCCTTCCCGGCGCACCTCAGGAGGAGGCAGGTCTCACAAGGACATTTGAAATGAGCCACGTGGGTGGTGCCACACGCCGAACGACCCCGATTCCCCAAACCGCTCTTGAGAAGAACCCGATGACGTACCCCTCTTGGAAGGCAACCCTGTGGGTGAAGGCACAGACCTAAGCAGCACTGACATCCCCGTGCATCGTCCGGAAACACCCGCGGGTTTCACACACAGTTCGACGAGGGGCCTGTGGCCCCCTGAACAACTCGAGAGGCAAGCGGGGTTCCCTTCCTCAGACAAGACGAGGCCTGACTCTCCAGTCCCAACTCTGCAGGGACCTTGCGGTCGTTGTCCGAAATGGAGAGGAAGCCTGAGGTTCCTGCCTCCCCTCGAGGTGAGGCCCTCTTCCGTTGCGCCAGACCCAGCGGAGTCCCGAGGGGCCCGGCCCCCTCCACAGGATCCCTCGCCTCTCAGAGGCACCCTGGGAAGTTCCCTAAGGTCCCCGACAGAAGGAGAGGGAAAAGAGGGTTTCCCGCCGCCCCCCGAGAAAGACCTCGAGAGTCCTTCTTCGACACGTCTCGAGGCCGTAGTCCCCTCCCGTGACTCGAGAGCCAGGACGCGCTCCCCCTCGCCACGCGCATGGAGACCTGACTTCCCTGGCGCCGCACGAGAGGCTCCCTGAGATCCTCGTCGTGCCTCGGGAGAAAACCCCCACGGGCGCCGCAGCTCGAGGAAACCCCTGAGACGCCCCCGTCCTCGCGAGCTGAGGGCCTTCTTTTCCTGCATGGCCTGGAGAGCAATCCCGGGTCCTCTCTCCAAACGGAAGGGGAGGCTGGACTCCCTTGAGGCCGCTCAGGGGGCTCCAAGAGACCCGCGTCGCGACTCGAGAGGAGAGCGGAGTCCTTGGCTTCCCCTCGAGACGAGGCCTGACTCCCCGGGGGAGCCTGGAAGGCAACCCCGAGATCCCTGCCTTCCCTGGAGAGGAATATTAGGTCCCGGACACACGCCTAGGTGAGGTCTCTTCGGCCCTGCAGTGACTCGAGCGCAACCCCCAGCTTTCCCTCGCAACCCGAGGGGAAGATTGGGCTTCCAAGGGCCAACCCAAGGGGAAGGCTGAGATCCCCATCGTAACTCGAAAATGCCGCCGCAACTCGAGAAAAACCACGTGGTTCCCACCTCTTGGCAAGAGGAGGCCCTTGCCCGCGACGGCGTCTCAAGGGAAGTCCCCTGTTCCGCCCTGAAGGGCGAAACGGTCCCTGACAGCCTTCCTGCGACCCCCAAAAGTCCCCCGACACGCCGGGTTCCCTCGAGGGGAACACCGAGGGTCCCGGCACCGCTTCCTCTGAGCCCCTTCTCCCCTCCTGATCGCGACAGGAGAGGCGATACCCCTGCGTGGTCTGGAAGGTGTTCCCGGCCTTCCCGGCGCACCTCAGGATGAGGCCTGTCTCACGAGAAAATTCGAGACGAGCCACGTGGGTGGTGCCACATGCCGAACGGCCCCGATTCCCCGGTCCGCCCTTGAGAAGGACCCGAGGCCCGGACCCCTCTTCGAAGGCAACCCTGTGGGTGAAGGCACAACACGAAGGGGCGCTGCCACCCCGTGCATCATCTGCAAAGACCCGCGGGTTCCACACACAGCTCGACGAGGGGCCTGAGACCCCCTGAGCAACTCGAGAGGCCAGCGGGGTTCCCTTCCTCAGACAAGACGAGGCATGACTCTCCTGTCTCAACTCTGCAGGGACCCTGCGGTCGGAGTCCGAAATGGAGAGGAAGCCTGAGGTTCCTGCCTCCCCTCGAGCTGAGGCCCTCTTCCGTTGCGCCATACCCAGCGGAGTCCCGAGGGGCCCCGCCGCCTCCACAGGATACTTCGCCTCTCAGAGGCACCCTGGGAAGTTCCCTAAGGTCCCCGGCAGAAGGCGAGGGAAACGAGGGTTTCCCGCCGCCCCCCAACAAAGACCTCGAGAGTCCTTCTTCAACGCGTCTCGAGGCCCTAGTCCCCTCCCGTGACTCGAGAGCCAGGACGCGCTCCCCCTCGCCACGTGCATGGAGACCTGACTTCCCTGGCGCCGCACGAGAGGCTCCCTGAGATCCTCGTCGTGCCTCGGGAGAAAACCCCCACGGGCGCCGCAGCTCGAGGAAACCCCTGAGATGCCCCCGTCCTCGCGAGCTGAGGGCCTTCTTTTCCTGCATGGCCTGGAGAGCAATCCCGGGTCCTCTCTCCAAACGGAAGAGGAGGCTGGACTCCCTTGAGGCCGCTCAGGGGGCTCCAAGAGACCCGCGTCGCGACTCGAGAGGAGAGCGCAGCCCTTGGCTTCCCCTCGAGACAAGGCCTGACTCCCCGGGGGAGGCTGGAATGCAAACCCGAGATCCCTGCATTCCCTGGAGAGGAATATTAGGTCCCGGACACACGCCTAGGTGAGGTCTCTTCGGCCCTGCAGTGACTCGAGCGCAACCCCCAGCTTTCCCTCGCAACCCGAGGGGAAGTTTGGGCTTCCCAGGGCCAACCCAAGGGGAAGGCTGAGATCCCCGTCGTAACTCGAGAATGCCGCCGCAACTCGAGAAAAACCACGTGGTTCCAACCTCTTGGCAAGATGAGGCCCTTGCCCGCAACAGCGTCTCAAGAGAAGTCCCCTGTTCCGCCCTGAAGGGCGAAACGGTCCCTGACAGCCTTCCTGCGACCCCCAAAAGTCCCCCGCCACGCCGGGTTCCCTCGAAGGGAACACCGAGGGTACCGGCACCGCTTCCTCTGAGCCCCTTCTCCCCTCCTGATCGCGACAGGAGAGGCGATTCCCCTGTGTGGTCTGGAAGGGGTTCCCGGCCTTCCCGGCGCACCTCAGGATGAGGCCGGTCTCCCGAGGAAATTCGAGACGTAGCCTCGTGGGTGGTACCACATGCTGAAAGACCCCAATTTTCCGGTACGCTCTTGAAAAGAACCCGATGCCCAGACACCTCTTTGAAGGCAACCCTGTGGATGAAGGCACAACACGAAGGGGCACTGACACCCCCGTGCATCGTCCGGAAAAACCCGAAGGTTCCACACTCAGCTCAACAAGTGGCCTGTCACTCCGTGAACAACTCGAAAGGCAAGGGGAAATCCATTCCTCCACAGAAGACGAGGCGTGACTCTCTTGTCCATACTCTGCAGGTACCCTGCGACCCGAGTCAGATATGGAGAGGACCCCTGAGGTTCCTGCCTCCATTCGAGATGAGGCCCTCTTCGATTGCACCAAACCCAGTTGAGTAACGAAAGGCCCCTCCCAAATCCACAGTGTCCCTGACTTCTCAGAGGCACCCTTAGAAGTTGCCTGAGGTCACCGACACAAATCAAGGGAACTCAGGGTTCCCTGCCGCAACCCGAGAAAGACCTCAAGAGTCCTTCTTCAATGCGTCTTGAGGCCCGATTCGCCTACTATGACTGGAGAGCAATCACGCACTCCCCTTCACCACACGCACGGAGACCTGACGTCCCTAGCACCACACGAGAGGGTCTCTGAGCTCCCCGTTGTACCTCGTGAGAAATCTGATACTGGCGCCACAGCTGGAGAAAACCCACGAGACGCCCCCGTCATCGTGAGATGAGGGCCTTTTTTCCTGTATGGCCAGGAAAACAATCCTGAGTCATCTCCAAACTCCATAGGAGGCTTCACTCCCTTTACGCCACGCAGTGGGCTCCAAGAGATACCCGTCGCGACTCGACAGGAGAGCGGAGTCCTTTTTTTCCCCTCAAGACGAGGCCTGACTCTCCGGGTGAGTCGAGAATGCAACCCTGAGATCCCTGTTGGCCCAGTAGTGGAACACTAGGTCCTGGACACAAGCGTAGATGAGGTCTATTTTGCCCTGCAGTGACTGGAGAGCAATCCCCAGTTCTAACTTGCAACTCGAATGGAATACTGGATTTTCCTGGCGCCATACAAGAGGCTCCCTGAGATCCCCGTGGTACTTCATGAGACACCCCACACTGGCGCCGCAGCTCGAGAAAACCCACGAGACGCCACCGTCATCTCGAGATGAGGGCCTTCTTTTCCTGCATGGCCTGGAGTCCAATCCCGAGTCCTCTCTCCAAACTCCACAGGAGGCTTGGCTCCCTTTAGTGCACACAGTGGGCTCCAAGAGATACCCATCGCGACTCGAGACGAGAGCGGAATTCTTTGCTTACCCTCGAGGTGAGAACTGACTCCCCGGATGAGTCTGGAATGCAAACCCGAGATCCCTGTCGCCCCTGGAGAGCAACGTTAGATCCTGGACACAAGCCTAGATTAGGTCTCTTTTGCCCTGCAGTGACTCTAGCGCAATCCCCAGCTCCCCCTCGCAACCCGAATGGAAGATTGGATTTCAAGGCCAACAAGAGGAAGCCTAAATTCCCGGTCATAACTCGAGAATCCCGCCGCAACTCGAGCAAAACCACGTGGTTTTCCCGTCATCGCAAGATGAGGCCCTTGCCCGCTACAGCGTTTCAAAAGATGTCCCAGGTTCCGTCTTGAAATGCGAAACGGTACTTGGCACCCTTGATGCGACCCCAAAAGTCCCCCAACACGCCGGTCTCACTCAAGGGGAACACCGAGGTTCCCGGCACCACTTCATTTAAGCCCCTTCTCCCCTCCTGATCGTGACCGGTGGGTCGATTCCCCTGCTTTGTCTGCAAGGGGGCCCGACCTTCCCTGCACAACTCAGGATGAGGCCGGTCTCATGGGGAAATTCGATACGTAGCTTTGTGGGTGGTGCCACTTGCTGAAAGACTCCAATTTCCCGGTCCGCTCTTGATAAGAATCCGATGCTCGGACACCTCTTGGAAGGCAGCCTTGAGTATGAAGGTACAACACGAAGGGGCACTAACACACCTGTGCATCATCCGGAAAAACGGGCAGGTTACACACACAGCTCGACAAGTGGCCTGTCACCTCGAGAACAACTCGAGAGGCAAGAGGAGTCCCATCCTCCAGAAAAGACGAGGCCTGACTCTCCTGTACCAACATGCAGGGACCTTGCGATCTGAGTCAGAAATGGAGAGGAACACTGAGGTTCCTGCTTTAAATTGAGATGAGCCCCTCTTACATTCCACCAAATGCAGAGGAGTCTCGAGAGGCCCCTCCAAACTGCACAGTATCCCTGACTTCTCAGAGGCACTCTGAGAAGCTCCCTGAGGTCGCAGGCACAAGTCAAGGGAACCCTGGGTTTTATGCAGTGACCCGAGAAAGACCTCGAGAGTCCTTCTTCAACCCGTCTTGAGGCCCGATTACCCTACCATGACTTGAGAGCAATGACGAGCTCCCCCTAGCCATCTCATGGGGACCTGACTTCCCTGGTGCCACACGAGAGGCTCCCTGAGCTCCCTCTCGTACCTCGTCAGAAACCCGGCACTAGCGCAGCAGTCTAGAAAACCCACGAGACGCCGCCATCATCGCGAGATGAGGGCCTTCTTTTCCTGCATGGCCTGGAGAGGAATCCCGAGTCCTCTATCCAAACAACACAGGAGGCTTGACTCCCTTTAGGGCACACAGTGGGCTCCAAGAGATACCCATCGCGACTCAAAAGGACAGCGGAGTTCTTTGCTTCCCCTCGAGACGAGGCCTGATTCCCCAGGTGAGTCTGGTATGCAACCCCAAGATCCCTGTCGCCCCTAGGGACGAGCATTAAGTCCTGGACACAAGCCTAGATGAGGTCTATTTTGCCCTGCAGTGACTCGAGGGCAATCCCCAGCTCTCCCTTTAAACTCGAATGGAAGATAGGACTTCCCTGGCCCAACACATGAGGAAGACTGTATTCCCCGTCGAAACTCGAGAATCCCGCCACAACACGAGAAACGCCACGTGGTTCCCCCGTCATCCCAAGATGAGGCCCTTGCCCCCTACAGCGTCTCAAGAGAAGTCCCACGTTCCGTCTTGAAGTGCGAAACGGTATTGGCACCCTTGATGCGACCTCAAAAGTTCCTCGACACACCAGTCTGACTCGAGGAGAACACCGAGGTTCCCGGCACCACTACATCTGTGCCCCTTCTCCCCTCCTGATCGCGACAGGAGGGTCGATTCCCCTGTTTTGTCTTGAAGGGGTTCCCGCCTTTCCCGGTGCATCTCAGGATGAGGCCGGTCTCACGAGGATATTCGAGACATAGCCACGTGGATGGTGAATCATGCCGAAAGACCCCGATTTCCCGGTCCGCTCTTGATAAGATCCTGATGCCCGGACACCTCTTTGAAGATAACCCTTTTGATGAAGGCACAACACTTAGGGGCACTGACACCCCTGGGTATCATCCGGAGAAACCCGCAGGTACCACACACAGCTCGAGAAGTGACCTGTCACCCCGTGAACAACTGGAGAGGCAAGCAGAGTTCCATTCCTCCACACAAGACGAGGCCTGACTCTCCTGTTCGAACTCTGCTGTGAAACTGCGATCCGAGTCAGATCTGGCCCAGGGGAAGTCAGGAGAGGAAACATGAGTTTCCTGCCTCCACTCGAGATGAGGCCCTCTTCCATTGCACCGAACCCAGTGGAGTCCCGAGAGGCCCCTCCCAACTGCACAGTATCCCTGACTTCTCAGAGGCACCCTTAGACCTTCCTGAGATCACCGGCACAAGTCGAGGGAACCAAGGGTTTCCTGCCCCAACCCGTAAAAGACCTCGAGAGTCCTTCTTCAACGCGTCTTGAGGTGCGATTCCCCTACCATGACTCGAGAGCAATGACGCGCTCCCCCTAGCCACGCGCATAGAAACCTGACTTCCCTGGCGCCACAAGAGAGGCTCCCTGAGCTCCCCATTATACCTCGTGAGCAACACCACACTGGAGCCGCAGCTCGAGAATACCCATGAGACGCCCCAGTCCTCACGAGATGAGGGCCTTCTGTTGCTGTATGGCCTGGAGAGCAATCCTGAGTCCTCTCTCCAAACTCCACAGGAGGCTTGACTCATTTTAGGCCACACAGTGAGCTCCAAGATATACCCGTCGCGACTTGACAGGAGAGCGGTGTCCTTGGCTTCCCCTCGAGACGAGGCCTGACTCCCCGGGTGAGTCGAGAATGCAATGCTGAGATCGCTTTCGCCCCAGCAGAGGAACATTAGGTCCTGCACACAAGCCTAGATGAGGTCTATTTGGCCCTGCAGTGTCTCGAGAGCAATCCCCAGTTCTAACTCACAATTCGAATGAAAACTGGACTTCCCTGGGCCAGTTGAAGAGGAAGCCTGAATTCCCGGTTGTAACTCGAGAATCCCGCCCCAACTCAAGAAAAACCACGTGGTTCCCCCGTCATCGAAAGATGAGGCCCTTGCCCGCTACAGCGTCTCAAGAGAAGTCCCACGTTCCGTATTGAAGAGCGAAAAGTTACTTGGAACCCTTGATGCGACCCCAAAAGTTCCCCGACATACCAGTCTCACTTGAGGAGAACACCGAGGTTCCCGGCACCACTTCATCTGAGACTCTTCTCCCCTCTTGATCGCGACAGGAGGTTCGATTCCCCTGCTTTGTCTGGAAGGCGTTCCCGACCTTCCTGGCGCACATCAAGATGAGGGCAGTCTCACGAGGAAATTCGAGACATAGCCTCGTGGGTGGTGCGGCATGCCAAAAGACCCCGATTCCCTGGTCCGCTCTTGATAAGAACCCGATGGCAGAACCCAACTCGAAGGCAATCCTGTGGAACAAGGCACAACACGAAGGGGCAGTGACACCCCAGTGCATCGTCCAGAAAAACCCGCAAGTTCCACATACAAATCGACAAGTGGCCTGTCACCCCATGAACAACGCGAGAGTCAAGCGGAGTTCCATTCCTCCACACAAGACGAGGCCTGACTCTCCTGTCCCAACTCTGCAGGGACTCTGTGATCCGAGTCAGATCCGGCGCATTCGAAGCCAGGAGAGGAACCCTGTGGTTCCTGCCTCAACTTGTCATGAGGCCCTCTTCCATTGCACCAAACCCAGTGGAGTTCCGAGAGGCCCCTCCCAACTCCACAGTGACCCTGACTTCTCAGAGGCATGCTGAGAAGCTTCCTGAGGTCACTGGCACAAGTCGATGGAACCCAGGGTTTCCTGCTGCAACCCAAGAAAGACCTCGGGAGTCCTTCTTTAACACGTTTTCAGGCCCAATTCCCCTACCATGACTCGAGAACAATGACGGGCTCCCTCTCACCACGTGCATAGAGACCTGACTGCCCTGGCACCACATGAGAGGCTCACTGAGCTCCCAGTCTTACTTCGTGAGAAACCCCACACTAGCGCCACAGCTCGAGAAAACCTACGAGACGCCCCAGTCATCGGGAGATGAGGGCCTTCATTTCCTGCATTGCCTGGAGAGCAATCCCGTGTCCTCCCTCCAAACACCAGAGGAGGTTTGACTCCCTTTAAGCCACTCAGTGGGCTCCAAGACATACCCGTCCGACTCGAGAGGAGAGCAGAGTCCTTTGCTTCCCCTCGAGACGAGGCCTGACTCCAGGGTGAGTCTGGAATGCAACCCCGAGATTCCTGTCGCCCCTTGACATGAACATTAGGTCCTGCACACAAGCCTTGGTGGGGTCTCTTTTGCCTTCAGTGACTAGAGCGCACCTCCAGCTCTTCCTCGAATCTCGAATGGAAGATAAGACTTTTGTGGGCCAACACAAGAGGAAGCATGAATTCCCTGTGGTAACTCAAATATCCCACCGCAACTAGAGAAAAACCAAGTGGTTCCCCAGTCATTCCAAGATGAGGCCCTTGCCCGCTGGAGCACCCCAAGAGAAGTCCCACGTTCCAATTTGAAGAGCGAAACGGTACTTGGAACGCGTTATGCGACCCCAAAAGTTACCCGACATACCTGTCTCACTTGAGGGAAACACCGAGGTTCCCAGCAGCACGTCATCTGAGCCACTTCTCCCCTCCTGATCGCCACAGGAGGGTCGATTCCTCTGCTTTGTCTGGAAGGGTTTCATGACCTTCGCGGCACACCTCAGGATGAGGCCGGTTTCATGAGGAAATTCGAGATTAGCCACGTGGGTGGTGCCAAATGCTGAACGACCCCGATTTCCCAGTCCGCTCTTCATAAGAACACGATGCCCGGACACCTCTTCCGAGGCAACCCTGTGGATGAAGACACAAAACGAAGGGTCACTGACACCCCCATGCATCGTCTGGAAAAACCTGCAGATTCCACACACAGTTTGACAAGGGGCCTGAAACCCCAAGAACAACTCGAGAGGCAAGCGGAGTTCCATTCCTCAGAAAAACATAGCCTGACTCTCCTGTCCCAACTCTGCAGGGACACTACGATCAGAGTCAGTATTGGAGAGGAAGCCTGAGGTTCCTGCCTCCACTCGAGATGAGGCCCTCTACCATTGCGACAAACCCAGTGTAGTCCCGAGAGGCCCCGCCAAATCCACAGCGTCCCTCACCTCTCAGAGGCACCCTGGGAAGTTCCCTCAGGTCTCCGGCAGAAGTCTGGGGAAAGGAGGATTTCCCGCTGCAACCCGAGAAAGACATCGAGAGTCCTTCTTCAACGCGTCTTGAGGCCCTAGTCCCCTCCCATGACTCGAGAACAATGACGCGCTCCTTCTCGCCACGTGCATGGAGACATGACTTTCCCGGCGCCGCACGAGAGGCTCCCTGAGATCCTCGTCGTGCCTCGGGAGAAAACCCCCACGGGTTCCGCAGCTCGAGGAAAGCCCTGAGATGCCCCCGTCCTCGCGAGGTGAGGGCCTTCTTTTCCTGCCTGGCCTGGACAGTAATCACGAGTCCTCTCTCAAAAGTGAAGAGGAGGCTGGACTCCCTTGAGGCCACTCATGGGGCACCAAGATATCCGCGTCGCAACTCGGGAGGAGAGCGGAGTCCTTTGCTTCCCCTCGAGGCGAGGCCTGACTCCCCGGGGGAGCATGGGATGCAACCCCGAGATGCTTGTCTTCCCTGGAGAGGAGCATTAGGTCCTGGACACACGCCTAGATGAGGTCTCTTTGGCCCTGCAGTGACTCGAGCGCAACCCCCAGCTTTCCCTCGCCACTAGAATAGAAGATTGGGCTACCCAGGGCCGACACAAGAGGAAGCCTGTAATCCCCCGTCGTAACACGAGAATCCCGCCGCAACTCGAGAAAAACCACGTGGTTCCCACCTCTTCGCAAGATGAGGCCCTTGCCCGTGACTGCGTCTCAAGGGAAGTCCCCTCTTCCGCCCTGAAGTGCGAAAAGGGAACTGACAGCCTTCATGCGACCCCAAAAGATCCCCGACACGCCTGGTTCCCTCGAGGGGAACACCGAGGGTCCCGGCACTGCTTCATCTGAGCCCCTTCTCCGCTCCTGATCGCGACAGGAGAGTCGATTCCCCTGCGTGGTCTGGAAGGGGTTCCCGGCCTTCCCGGCGCACCTCAGGAGGAGGCAGGTCTCACAAGGACATTTGAAATGAGCCACGTGGGTGGTGCCACACGCCGAACGACCCCGATTCCCCAAACCGCTCTTGAGAAGAACCCGATGACGTACCCCTCTTGGAAGGCAACCCTGTGGGTGAAGGCACAGACCTAAGCAGCACTGACATCCCCGTGCATCGTCCGGAAACACCCGCGGGTTTCACACACAGTTCGACGAGGGGCCTGTGGCCCCCTGAACAACTCGAGAGGCAAGCGGGGTTCCCTTCCTCAGACAAGACGAGGCCTGACTCTCCAGTCCCAACTCTGCAGGGACCTTGCGGTCGTTGTCCGAAATGGAGAGGAAGCCTGAGGTTCCTGCCTCCCCTCGAGGTGAGGCCCTCTTCCGTTGCGCCAGACCCAGCGGAGTCCCGAGGGGCCCGGCCCCCTCCACAGGATCCCTCGCCTCTCAGAGGCACCCTGGGAAGTTCCCTAAGGTCCCCGACAGAAGGAGAGGGAAAAGAGGGTTTCCCGCCGCCCCCCGAGAAAGACCTCGAGAGTCCTTCTTCGACACGTCTCGAGGCCGTAGTCCCCTCCCGTGACTCGAGAGCCAGGACGCGCTCCCCCTCGCCACGCGCATGGAGACCTGACTTCCCTGGCGCCGCACGAGAGGCTCCCTGAGATCCTCGTCGTGCCTCGGGAGAAAACCCCCACGGGCGCCGCAGCTCGAGGAAACCCCTGAGACGCCCCCGTCCTCGCGAGCTGAGGGCCTTCTTTTCCTGCATGGCCTGGAGAGCAATCCCGGGTCCTCTCTCCAAACGGAAGGGGAGGCTGGACTCCCTTGAGGCCGCTCAGGGGGCTCCAAGAGACCCGCGTCGCGACTCGAGAGGAGAGCGGAGTCCTTGGCTTCCCCTCGAGACGAGGCCTGACTCCCCGGGGGAGCCTGGAAGGCAACCCCGAGATCCCTGCCTTCCCTGGAGAGGAATATTAGGTCCCGGACACACGCCTAGGTGAGGTCTCTTCGGCCCTGCAGTGACTCGAGCGCAACCCCCAGCTTTCCCTCGCAACCCGAGGGGAAGATTGGGCTTCCAAGGGCCAACCCAAGGGGAAGGCTGAGATCCCCATCGTAACTCGAAAATGCCGCCGCAACTCGAGAAAAACCACGTGGTTCCCACCTCTTGGCAAGAGGAGGCCCTTGCCCGCGACGGCGTCTCAAGGGAAGTCCCCTGTTCCGCCCTGAAGGGCGAAACGGTCCCTGACAGCCTTCCTGCGACCCCCAAAAGTCCCCCGACACGCCGGGTTCCCTCGAGGGGAACACCGAGGGTCCCGGCACCGCTTCCTCTGAGCCCCTTCTCCCCTCCTGATCGCGACAGGAGAGGCGATACCCCTGCGTGGTCTGGAAGGTGTTCCCGGCCTTCCCGGCGCACCTCAGGATGAGGCCTGTCTCACGAGAAAATTCGAGACGAGCCACGTGGGTGGTGCCACATGCCGAACGGCCCCGATTCCCCGGTCCGCCCTTGAGAAGGACCCGAGGCCCGGACCCCTCTTCGAAGGCAACCCTGTGGGTGAAGGCACAACACGAAGGGGCGCTGCCACCCCGTGCATCATCTGCAAAGACCCGCGGGTTCCACACACAGCTCGACGAGGGGCCTGAGACCCCCTGAGCAACTCGAGAGGCCAGCGGGGTTCCCTTCCTCAGACAAGACGAGGCATGACTCTCCTGTCTCAACTCTGCAGGGACCCTGCGGTCGGAGTCCGAAATGGAGAGGAAGCCTGAGGTTCCTGCCTCCCCTCGAGCTGAGGCCCTCTTCCGTTGCGCCATACCCAGCGGAGTCCCGAGGGGCCCCGCCGCCTCCACAGGATACTTCGCCTCTCAGAGGCACCCTGGGAAGTTCCCTAAGGTCCCCGGCAGAAGGCGAGGGAAACGAGGGTTTCCCGCCGCCCCCCAACAAAGACCTCGAGAGTCCTTCTTCAACGCGTCTCGAGGCCCTAGTCCCCTCCCGTGACTCGAGAGCCAGGACGCGCTCCCCCTCGCCACGTGCATGGAGACCTGACTTCCCTGGCGCCGCACGAGAGGCTCCCTGAGATCCTCGTCGTGCCTCGGGAGAAAACCCCCACGGGCGCCGCAGCTCGAGGAAACCCCTGAGATGCCCCCGTCCTCGCGAGCTGAGGGCCTTCTTTTCCTGCATGGCCTGGAGAGCAATCCCGGGTCCTCTCTCCAAACGGAAGAGGAGGCTGGACTCCCTTGAGGCCGCTCAGGGGGCTCCAAGAGACCCGCGTCGCGACTCGAGAGGAGAGCGCAGCCCTTGGCTTCCCCTCGAGACAAGGCCTGACTCCCCGGGGGAGGCTGGAATGCAAACCCGAGATCCCTGCATTCCCTGGAGAGGAATATTAGGTCCCGGACACACGCCTAGGTGAGGTCTCTTCGGCCCTGCAGTGACTCGAGCGCAACCCCCAGCTTTCCCTCGCAACCCGAGGGGAAGTTTGGGCTTCCCAGGGCCAACCCAAGGGGAAGGCTGAGATCCCCGTCGTAACTCGAGAATGCCGCCGCAACTCGAGAAAAACCACGTGGTTCCAACCTCTTGGCAAGATGAGGCCCTTGCCCGCAACAGCGTCTCAAGAGAAGTCCCCTGTTCCGCCCTGAAGGGCGAAACGGTCCCTGACAGCCTTCCTGCGACCCCCAAAAGTCCCCCGCCACGCCGGGTTCCCTCGAAGGGAACACCGAGGGTACCGGCACCGCTTCCTCTGAGCCCCTTCTCCCCTCCTGATCGCGACAGGAGAGGCGATTCCCCTGTGTGGTCTGGAAGGGGTTCCCGGCCTTCCCGGCGCACCTCAGGATGAGGCCGGTCTCCCGAGGAAATTCGAGACGTAGCCTCGTGGGTGGTACCACATGCTGAAAGACCCCAATTTTCCGGTACGCTCTTGAAAAGAACCCGATGCCCAGACACCTCTTTGAAGGCAACCCTGTGGATGAAGGCACAACACGAAGGGGCACTGACACCCCCGTGCATCGTCCGGAAAAACCCGAAGGTTCCACACTCAGCTCAACAAGTGGCCTGTCACTCCGTGAACAACTCGAAAGGCAAGGGGAAATCCATTCCTCCACAGAAGACGAGGCGTGACTCTCTTGTCCATACTCTGCAGGTACCCTGCGACCCGAGTCAGATATGGAGAGGACCCCTGAGGTTCCTGCCTCCATTCGAGATGAGGCCCTCTTCGATTGCACCAAACCCAGTTGAGTAACGAAAGGCCCCTCCCAAATCCACAGTGTCCCTGACTTCTCAGAGGCACCCTTAGAAGTTGCCTGAGGTCACCGACACAAATCAAGGGAACTCAGGGTTCCCTGCCGCAACCCGAGAAAGACCTCAAGAGTCCTTCTTCAATGCGTCTTGAGGCCCGATTCGCCTACTATGACTGGAGAGCAATCACGCACTCCCCTTCACCACACGCACGGAGACCTGACGTCCCTAGCACCACACGAGAGGGTCTCTGAGCTCCCCGTTGTACCTCGTGAGAAATCTGATACTGGCGCCACAGCTGGAGAAAACCCACGAGACGCCCCCGTCATCGTGAGATGAGGGCCTTTTTTCCTGTATGGCCAGGAAAACAATCCTGAGTCATCTCCAAACTCCATAGGAGGCTTCACTCCCTTTACGCCACGCAGTGGGCTCCAAGAGATACCCGTCGCGACTCGACAGGAGAGCGGAGTCCTTTTTTTCCCCTCAAGACGAGGCCTGACTCTCCGGGTGAGTCGAGAATGCAACCCTGAGATCCCTGTTGGCCCAGTAGTGGAACACTAGGTCCTGGACACAAGCGTAGATGAGGTCTATTTTGCCCTGCAGTGACTGGAGAGCAATCCCCAGTTCTAACTTGCAACTCGAATGGAATACTGGATTTTCCTGGCGCCATACAAGAGGCTCCCTGAGATCCCCGTGGTACTTCATGAGACACCCCACACTGGCGCCGCAGCTCGAGAAAACCCACGAGACGCCACCGTCATCTCGAGATGAGGGCCTTCTTTTCCTGCATGGCCTGGAGTCCAATCCCGAGTCCTCTCTCCAAACTCCACAGGAGGCTTGGCTCCCTTTAGTGCACACAGTGGGCTCCAAGAGATACCCATCGCGACTCGAGACGAGAGCGGAATTCTTTGCTTACCCTCGAGGTGAGAACTGACTCCCCGGATGAGTCTGGAATGCAAACCCGAGATCCCTGTCGCCCCTGGAGAGCAACGTTAGATCCTGGACACAAGCCTAGATTAGGTCTCTTTTGCCCTGCAGTGACTCTAGCGCAATCCCCAGCTCCCCCTCGCAACCCGAATGGAAGATTGGATTTCAAGGCCAACAAGAGGAAGCCTAAATTCCCGGTCATAACTCGAGAATCCCGCCGCAACTCGAGCAAAACCACGTGGTTTTCCCGTCATCGCAAGATGAGGCCCTTGCCCGCTACAGCGTTTCAAAAGATGTCCCAGGTTCCGTCTTGAAATGCGAAACGGTACTTGGCACCCTTGATGCGACCCCAAAAGTCCCCCAACACGCCGGTCTCACTCAAGGGGAACACCGAGGTTCCCGGCACCACTTCATTTAAGCCCCTTCTCCCCTCCTGATCGTGACCGGTGGGTCGATTCCCCTGCTTTGTCTGCAAGGGGGCCCGACCTTCCCTGCACAACTCAGGATGAGGCCGGTCTCATGGGGAAATTCGATACGTAGCTTTGTGGGTGGTGCCACTTGCTGAAAGACTCCAATTTCCCGGTCCGCTCTTGATAAGAATCCGATGCTCGGACACCTCTTGGAAGGCAGCCTTGAGTATGAAGGTACAACACGAAGGGGCACTAACACACCTGTGCATCATCCGGAAAAACGGGCAGGTTACACACACAGCTCGACAAGTGGCCTGTCACCTCGAGAACAACTCGAGAGGCAAGAGGAGTCCCATCCTCCAGAAAAGACGAGGCCTGACTCTCCTGTACCAACATGCAGGGACCTTGCGATCTGAGTCAGAAATGGAGAGGAACACTGAGGTTCCTGCTTTAAATTGAGATGAGCCCCTCTTACATTCCACCAAATGCAGA